>NC_047527.1:150916582-151237177 GCF_012275295.1 Melopsittacus undulatus
AGGCGCTGGCACAGGGTGCCCAGAGAAGCTGTGGCTGCCCCATCCCTGGCAGTGTTCAAGGCCAGGTTGGACACAGGGGCTTGGAGCAACCTGGTCTGGTGTGAGGTGTCCCTGCCCATGGCAGGGGTTGGAACTGGATGATTTTATGATCCTTTCCAAACGAAACCATTCTGTGACTCTATGTTATCCTAAGAATTTGCCAGTATTGTCAGCCATGAAACAGCCTTTGCTTTCCTCCTGCCTGGCATTTTCCTTCCCAAAGATAACTTTATAATGTAGGTGTCACCAAGGTCCTTTTCCTCTATGTTTCCTGCAGGTGTGGAGAGACGACTCTTCAGGAGTCTGCAGCCATACCTGCTTCACATGGGTTTGTGCAGGCTGCATTTGGTGGTGTTGCTCTGAGCTTTGGAAAAGGGCTCTCAAATGCTCCATGCCAGTACTGGGCTCATGGAGACTTGCTCCTGGCTGCTGCTTCTGATTTATTGGTTACAGCTTGTGCTTATAAATAAGGAAGGCAGAGCACAGGGAAGGAAGAAGGCCATGATGCACTCACCCCACCTGATTTCTTTATCAAACAGATTGCATTAGAATCACAGAATGGTTTGGGTTGGAAAGGACCTTAGGATCATCCATTTCCAACCCCCTGCCATGGGCAGGGATGCATCACACTAGCCTATGTCATCCAGGGCTCTCTCAGACCTGTCCTTGAACACTGCCAGGGATTTACCACTTCTTTGGGCAATTAACAAAGAATTCCTTGCTTTTGAGTCAGGTATTGTGGTAACATTGCTTGTGCCATGCATTTCCCATCATCAGTCTGAAATGGAAAACTGATGGATATGCTATTTGACTGGCAAAGCTCTAATGTCACCAGCTGAACTAGAAGTACTTCCAGCCCGGTGGCAAAGTCCTTTCTTAATGTAGCTATACAATACGTCAGAAATATTTGTAATGGATTTATTTCCAGTTGGATCTAAATCCTCCAGCAAACTCTAGATTTATTACATCTGTGGTGTGTAAAATGCCTTCTTTATACCTTACATCAGCTTCCTTTCAAACCAGGCGGTACTTACAGTTTATGGCATACTACATTACAGTCATTTACCATCATGCATATTGTGTTCTTCCATGGCATTAAATGTTAAAGGACACCTTTTTGCCCTATTTGAAAGGAGGGGGAGAGTAGAAAACCCATGTATTAGCAAAATTGCTGTCATCTATTTCATCACATCAAGGCAAGTATGGTTGAACTAACCAATCCATTACAAGAGAGGTAATTCATTATTTGCTGCTTGCTATGGCAAGCCATTGGGTCTCCACATACAGACTTATGGATTTGGTATGTGGAAAGATATAATAAATGTGCAGTTGTGATGAGCAAAATTAATGCTGATATTTATTGCTCTACAGTGACTGCTATGGATCAACTGTTCCCCCCTCCCTGCCTATTTGCCCCACTCTGTACATGCAGGGCAGTGTTCCATCTATTTCATTGCCATCCCAGCTATCCCCCAGTGGCAAACCAGTCAGCTGGGGCTCCTGCCCTTTAGCAGAACAGAAACCTGAGGGAGGTTGGTTTGCCAGGCTCCCTCATGTCTTTAGCTGCTCTTATGCCTCTGCATGAGGGCAGCTGCAGGGATGTTGGCTCTGTGCTTCTCTCCCCACCAAAGGTCTTTGTCAAACCTGTTGAATCAACTGGAGGATGCCTGGCTGTGCAAAGCAACAGGGAAATTTGGCTCCAAATGTTTTGAACTGTTTTAACAGCATATCTTGTACTGGTGGATATATATTACCCTGTTTATTTCTATATCTACATGTATATAAAGGAGTGCATGTGATTGATAGATAGATAGATAGATAGATAGATAGATAGATAGATAGATAGATATTACTATAGCCTTAATAAGCCAGCTGGCTGAAGCATCTTGTAATAAGTCCTTTTATTTAAGCCCTGCCCCATTCATTACAAGGTCAGAATGGGCCATAAGTGGGCTGGATCATCTGTGTTCTGTCCCAGTTTGGGCAGGAGGAGTCCAGGACACCATGGGACACATCAGGCTCCATCCCAGTGCTCCCAGCAGTTGCAGACAGCCCTTCTGCAGTTCACAAGAAGAAGGTTCCTTTGTCAGCTCCTGGAAAGGCAGGGGCAGGCAGGGCAGCACATTGGATGTCAAGGCTTGGGTGGCTTTCCTTGTGCTTCACAGTCACTTGTCTATCCATACAGCAGGGCATGCTGGAGGTTTGGTGTTCATAGCTTCTGGACTCACTAACTACATATTCAGGAAGTCGATCCATAAACCTAATTCACACTGAATGATGCACCACATTCCCTGTGGTGTGGACATCATTCCTGTGCTCTTAGTGCTACAATCTGGACAGCAAGAGCATGTCCAGAATTGCTGAGTCCTGGCCAGAACATGCAGCTATTCCAAATGCACGTTCCAGGCAGTTGAGCCCATACTAAATCACCTGCCCATTGGAAAGGCAGGGAGAAACACAGGGTCACCTGCCCACTAAATATCACTTGTCTCATATGCAGTACAAGAAAATCCAGTGTGTTCTCTACTGGGATATATCCTACAGTACTGTTGACTGATGGTCTCTTCTACAATCTATCTGATCTTCTTTTCCCACTTTAAAAATGCCTTTTTTTTTAGTTTAATAAAAAAGGTACTTCCTCATCCCTTGTCCCCCATGTCCCTGGGCAAGATTGTATCTGCTTCTTTAATTCTTGCTACTATCGCATTATATCATCATGTTCAGGGTTCAGAATGGTTTTCCTGATTAAATTCCCCTCTTTTCCTGACTGCTGATTTGCAGATGCTTTGTAAGTGCTATTATTCTGTTATTTTCAAACAAGAATGCTGTACGGGCACTGGAAGCCTGAGTGGTAAACCTGCTATTAACCCATCTCTCCACCTCTCGGCATTCCCACATCAGCTAAATGGGACTTGGGAAGCAAAGCCCCATAAATACACACACCCTGTAAGCCATTCCTGCAGAGGAACAGCTTCACTATTACACTTCATTTCTCAAAACAGCCATAAGATAATGGGTTCAAATCCACCCTCAGCTCTGCTTCCATAACCCCCGTGACTTCAGTGCATCACAGGTGCCTCGTGGAGAGGCAGATCCTGCTCTCCCTTGCATCTTGGTACATCCTGACCATTGTCAGAGCATCAGGGGGAGACTGAACCTGATTGGGAATCCTGATGGCACAGGAGGACTATACAAGCTTTTTTGCTTAGAAGCATGAAGTGGCACCCAGATCCTGGAGAAACTCCTGTCTTCTGCCCAAAGCACTTGCCCTTGATCATCACCATAATGCTGGTGAACTGCATATGAGCATTTCTGTCTTGGTATTTCTATTCTTGCCCAGAGAACTTGATCAGGAGCAAAGCAAGTCGTTCATGGCTCACTAGAGCAGTGAGTGGTTGCAGCTTTTGACAGCGTGACAACTGAGTAATAACATGTTTTCACGTGGTAGCCCCATGTGATGTCCTCAGTGTCTGTATGCTATACTTGATGCCCTGTCCCAGGGAGTGATGTGAAACAGGGTAGTTAAGTAGTGTTCCGTAACCACTGCCTTTGGCTAAAGAAGTGCATGCACTTAGGCTGGTCAGAAGGTTTTCGAATGCACATGATTGTTAGCAATAAAGGGATGACTAAATCACTAACCCACCTTACATGCAACAAAGAAAGCTGGTTCTTAAGCACCAAACTCAAATTCTCCTTCAACCCTCCATTATGAGCATTTGGAGCAAAACCATCTCTTGTAGGAAAGAAGAAAGCCACAGTCCCACTCAGGAGCATGGAGGCTCTTAGAAAGCTGATTTATGATGCAAGCATGAGAATTGCTAATCAGGCCTGTGATAGCAAATCACTGTTATGGCTTTGGACTTATTTTACCCCCATTTTCCACTTGTTCCTAATTTTCTCGAGCAGGTTCCTCAGGTACTTGGCCTCAGCCTAAAGGTGACTATTTTGAGACCACTCAGCAGAAATCAGACTGGCTGGTTTTATGATACGTGGGTGTGAAAAGAAACTAACCATTCCTATTCATCCTGGCTGCAGCTTCCCTGCCCTCCTATCTCAGAAACAGCTGATGCTAGGAAATCTGAACTCACCTTGTTCTATAGAGCTCGGTGATGAAGGAGAAGACAGAAGGAAACCAACAACATTGCTCGAGTTGGGAGCAGTTCAAGTCGAAGGCCAAATCTGGGGTTGAAATACAGCAGTGCAGCCCCACTGAAATGCCAGCCTAAGGGCAGGACTGGTCTTGGCATTTTGTATGTGTTCATGGACAAGTTTGTTTCTCCTACAGTGTTAAACAGGGTGGAAGGGGGATGTCAGGTTTATTCTGCACAAAAGGCCCAGTTCCAGCTCTGATGCAAAACCATGGGCTGAAGTATAAATAATGGTCATTCAGCATGGAGTAAATACCTCAACCCTCTCAATGGGAGGTTTGTGCAATGATCAGAGGTAGGATTTGACCACATATAGCAATTAACCTTTGCAGATAACATCATTCTGGACATGCATCTTGTATCCAGTGTTGCTTGGTAGGAAAATATGCATGCTCTCCCAGTTTCCATTCCTGTTCTTCAGTTCCCCTTTTTCCTTCCTCTACCTTTCTCTCTGAGGGCACCTCCTTGCCCTTCCTGCTTCCTTTCCATCCTTAAAGCAATGCACTAGGCCTGATGTCTGCAGGGGTTTCTCTAATGCCTTCCCCATTCTAAAGAGTCTTAGTAAAGAGTTAATGCTGCCATTTAAATGTCAGTTTGGGGCTTCGACTTGATATGTTGGTGACAGGAGAAACAAACTTCCATTTCTTAGAAACCCAGAGCACAAGCAGAGATTACATCTCATCAGGATGTTGTGGGATCAAGCACATAAATCCATTGAGAGGTTTTGAACCAGCCTTTGACTTGGGCTTTTCATTGGGTGAATTTTGTGGCTTCTGTCAAGCTGAGCTTTTGCATGAAATTCTACATGAATTCCACTTAAAATGCCACCAAATCTGCCCCTTCATCCTCAAATAAGCTGCTTGTCCCAGGAAAAATCACTGTCAGCTGTAAATGGTTAAAGGGAACATGTTAAACCCCCTTAAAACCAGAGTGTATTTACAGAAAGGGAATCTTTCAGCCCCTGACTGTTGTTGTATTGCCATGTGCTGCATCAGGCAAACTGCAGATGAACAGCAGGTAGGAAATGCTTCTACTTATAGGTAGGAAATAAGTCTTCCCACTCCTGAACCATCCCAAGAGGCCTTACCAAATGGCCCAGCCATTCTCTGACCTCTCTTGATGTATTCACTGCTTGGTTCAGCAGCCATGTGCCTCAGCAAGGCCCTCAGGTATAGACTGAGTCAGAGCACTCAATCCTTACACCTGGGCTGAGCTTCAGCCATCGTGACATACATTCAGAGTTAAGCAAATGTGATTGTGGCTTCACTTTGCATAAGCAGGCATCCTTTAAAATGGATCTATCTTCATGAGCTGTATGCTGTGCATACATGATAGGAGCTTGTGACATATGTCAGGGTGATTCCTCCATATGAAACGCTTTTGCCCAGGGTCTGTAAGAGAGATTACCAAGGAGCCTCACAAGTCTGGATTTATATCTCGTGTCCCACATGCTGTGTGGACACTTCAGACCACCTCAGCTTGCTCCATCTGATCCATTGGACTGTCTTTGTTAGGCAGTCTGTCCCAGTAGTTGTTGGATGAAGCCTTGGGTGGTATGGTTTAGTGTGAGGTGTCCCTGCCCATGGCAGGGGGATTGGAACTGGATGATCTTAAGGTCCTTTCCAACCCTAACTATTCTATGATTCTATGAAAGTCCTTGATGCATTTAGTGGAAGAGGATTGCATTTTTTGCCAATATGTTTATTGATAAAAATAAGAACAAATAATCAACATGAAATATATATTATTCATGATACATATGATACGATTTCTATTACAAGCATTAGAAATGACACTGCTATGCCCAGCCTTATTCCCCCACCATTGCTGCTCCAGCATACCTGTGCCTGTGCGGACACAGAAGGGATGGTTTGTCAGTCCAGAGATAGCACCTTTGGACAAGAAGACTCAGCATAATCATACACACATCACAGAAAGACATCGTAAATGTTCATCACTAGCATCCTTTAGGAACAGATTTGCATAACTGCCATCAGCATCTCAGTCTGTGGAGGGTGTGTTTGAGCATATTCATGCATGTGAGTGAATGGAGAACACTATTTTGTCCTAAAATCATTATTCCTTTTCTCCCTTCTCCTTCTGTCTGCCCTTTCCTCCTCCCCCTTGCAACCAGCGTGTTTAAGGTTACTAGCTAACCAGCACTGTCTCAGGAGGGAGGTGTAGGGAGACACATGCACTGACACGAGCCTGTTAACGAACTGTGCCTCTGTGATGGGGCTGGAGCTTTGGAGGGCTTCTCTGCACTGCTGGCTGTTAGTGTGGTGTAAAAACATCATGAAATGATATAGCACCCTTGGCCTTGCAGCTTTGCAGGTACAGAGCCAGCCAGCATGGCTCCAGGCTGTGGGGTTTGGGTTTCAGTAGGGCCAGATGACTGACAAGAGCTGAAGGTCTGGTCCGTTGCTCTGAAGTGCTGCAAGATGGTCAAGTGTATGTGTTACCTGTGCCAGGAACTGAAAACTAAGGGCTTAGGTGGTACCTGCTCACACCACAAGTCCTGCTGCCTGCTTGCTTCCTTCCTGCCTGCCTCCCTCCCTCCCTCTGTCCCACTGGCTCTTTACCTCCACCTCTTGTGGAAGAGTTAACACTCTCTACAGTTAAAGACTGGAATAATGCAGGACAAGTTTTAGCCTCTTGTAGAAAAAGATCTGAATCTTTACTAAAACTTATAGTATTTTAAAGAATAATTTCCACAGCAACCTGCTGATTTCATCCCTGCTAAGCTTTTTCTCCCAGACCCCCATATAGGCTTTATGGCAGCAAGCAGGAAAACCCTGGTGCTATGTGCATCTGATGTTCCTGGCCCCAGAGCTTGTGATGCCCTCTCTTTCTCACTAGGTCGTTGTGGTTCTGAAGGCACAAAGAGAGCAAGATTCAAAAGGTTTCCCTTTCAAGCAGCAATGAAGCAGAGCAGCTCTCAGCACAGTGACTCAGCCTGCCCTTGGGCACTTCTCTTTTCCAGTAACCAAGAGGCAGAGGTTTCAGCTGCACCCTTTCCTCTTCATCCTCATCCCTGTCCTTGCATCCCCTCATCCTCATCCATCACATCAAGGTCTGTGATAGGCAAGGTAACTCAGTGCTATGCAGACGGTCCTCCTGTGTCAGAAGGGTATTGTTGAGGGAGGTTGTGCTCTCTCTGTGCCTCCAGAACCACTTTAGAGATGACTGGGCAGTAAAGAATCAGTGGAGATCTGCTCAGATCAAAGCTTGGTGTCATCATTTTGCTTTCCAACAATTCTGTATAATGTGTCATTTTAAAACCTAAAGATCTAATTTGTTTTCAGGGATCCTTTTAATAATAACTCCTAAGAGTTGTCATTATATTCACTTTTTCATCAACCCCTGCCAAGAGTGGCTGCTCCCGTGGTAACAGGCTGTTTGTGAGACCCTGATGAACGAGCAGAGACAAGCACTTGCTCTGCTTCAGTTTGGGGCTGAGCCTTATATTGCTCCTTCTCCTCCTGTCTTCTGGAAATACCATATCTGGACTGACTCCAAGACTGAAAAGTTTTAGCCCAGTTAAATCATTATTGTGGCACTTCAGTGTCTCTTAAAACCACAAGCTTATTAAGAGCCATCATTTTGGTTGGTGCCTTAAGTACATTCTTCCTTTTTGCCATCTTTTGAGTCCTTTCTAAGCTATTCCACATACGTTTTTAACATGTGCCAGAGGTTCTATATATAAAAAGAGGGAACGTGTGGAAACAGCAGTGGGTAGGTTAGGTAATATGATGTCATTCCAAGGAATAAGTCCAAGGTATAAGTGCATGGTATGTGCCACGTAGCTTGGAAGCGCAGTTAATGCCTTGGACACATGCACGGTAGGTAGATGATTCCTCAAGAGCCATGCTGAAAAGGCAAAGCAGCCAAGCGTGAGCCTCCTGCAATGGGTTACACAGCCTGAGACTTCAGTTGGTTGCTAAACCCAAAGATGAACCTCGTATATGGATTTGTACTGTTCAAAGCCCTAACAGTGAATCTGCTGTGATGGATGTGCAATAAAACAGAACTAATTGGAAGCATTAATTTAGACAGAGGCAAAAGTTGACACGGAGCTCTGAGTATGAGATGCTTTATATTGCCATACAGTACACAGTGTTTGCTGGTAATATACAAGCTCAGATCACACCACCTTCACAAACAGATTGCTGCAAACTGTTGCTGTGTCATTTTTCCCTCTTTTTGTTTTATTTCTCTCCTGAAATGTATCTTGGAGCCAAGGTCATCTTAGGGAAATAGTTGTAATGCAATAGAAAAGTTGCTGTAGGTGCTGCTGTGTTTCTGGCAGTGTAATTGACAGTGAAGGAGCAGGCAGGAGCAGCTCCCAGCAGGGACACTGTTGAATAAATATAATAAGCAGGGCAGAATGGGAGAGTAATGCATCTGCATAAAAAGCTGTGTGCTGTATGTCCCCTCAGAAACATTCTGTGCTTTAGGCCTGTAACAGCAGAGGCTCATGTTGAATGTGCTGCTCCCTCTTGCTTTATCTGCCTGCTCTCACCCTGGTCCTGGTTAAGGGTTTACTACTTGTGATGCTTCTGGCACATGGGTGATGTCACTAACATCAGATGGAAGCAGCTCTCCAGTGCCCAAAACAAGAAGTCACATCCTGACTGCATCAAAATACAACCTTATGTGTGTTTCTTGTCATCTGAAGCATTTCAACCTTAGTTCATGCCAGATAACTTGGGTTTAGCTGCTATATACAAGTTGCTATTTGTGAATAACCTTGGGCCGAGCAGCTGTGTTCTGCATCTTTGGTATGCAGGCACTTGGATTATGTTTAAATCACCTATTTGTCTGAAACACTGATTTCCAACAAACCAGGTAAAGGGGGGAATTAAGCACCCAAGCACTGGTTGTGCTGAGCTGTCATGATGGCTTCAGATGGCCCAGCCAGCACCCAGATTTGAAGAGAACAAAAGATAAGCCTCTCCATTCCTTTGACTGCTCCTTCCAGTTCTTATTAGACATAAATCTTCAGATTATTTCTTACTTCTCATTTGTTCATTGGTCTTCAGTTCCCAACCACTGTTTTACTTCTGTTGGTTATCATAGAATCCCAGACTGGTTTGGGTTGGAAAGGACCTTCAGATCATCCAGTTCCAACCCCTGCCATGGGACAAGGGACCCCTCACACTAGACCAGGTTGCTCCAAACCCCTGTGTCCTTGAACACTGCCAAGGATGGGGCAGCCACAGCTTCTCTGGGCACCCTGTGCCAGTGCCTCAGCACCCTCACAGGGAAGAACTTCTGCCTTAGATCTAACCTGAACTTCCCCTTGGTTCCTTTGTTTCTGTGTTCTCCTCTCAGAGTCATTTGTATGCTGCGTCATCTTACTGATTGCAGAGGAGTTGTCCTGGATTTACACCAGTGCAGCAGAAGCTGCCATCTGTCCCAATGGACTTTTCCTGACACTGCTATTTGTGGTCCTGGAATTGGTCCCTCAAGCAAGCCTTCTGTTATTTATTTCCATGCAGTCCTTTCAGCTCACATTGAATGGGGCTGAAACTCAGCATTTTCTCTTAAAATTATGTCCTTCCTATAATGCTTCTTGATATTCCTTCCTCTCAGTGTCCTGACCTTTACTAGGGCTGTTGCTAATACATTCTTTTAGCCATGGTAGTTAATGTTAATGCAAAGACTAATGTTCTCCTGCTGATGTGCCACACTTAGTGCTCTGTCTCCAAACAGAATTGCTTTCCAATATTGCACTTTACTATGGGGATAATTCTACTGCTCAGGTACAGTGACAGCTGAGAATGCTTAAAGAGAGGGGAGAGGGAGGAAGGGGGAAATGTAATAAGGCAAACTGTGTGACAAGACACTTATGTCAGTATTATCATTGCATTTCATGGGGATGTAACATCTGACTGCCACACAGCTCTTGCAGCATCTGTCTGTGGAGGACCCAGACTGATGTTTAATTGTGGTTCATTCAGAATGCTTGAACAGCAAGTTCTTGTCATCATAGGCATTTCAGGCACTGACCTTTGTTCATGCCGGATAACTTGGGTTTAGCTGTCAAAAAACAGTGTAAGCAGTAAAACTATGTCATGAGCTGTTTCAGAGATGAATTTGTCTTTCCAAATGCATCACTGGGTACATTTGCAGTTGCATTGTTTCTGAGGAAACAACCCTCAGCTGTGTTTGGAGTTTGCTGCTGATGCATCAGGAGATCTCAAGCCTTCCCTGGGCTCCAGGCAAGTCATACACATTAAGGACACTGCAGCAAAGCCAGGTGCTACCACTGAGGTAGGCACTGAAACCACCACAAATCGAATGTTCCCATTACATGGCTGGCATTTGTGCACTTCCACCAGGAAACGAATCAATAGCCTTCAAGAGCAGAGGCAGGCGGATCACAGAGCTAGAGACACATCACACAGCAAAGCATTAGGACATTGCTCCTGGGATGCTTTCTCAGCATGGGGCACCCAGGCTGCATGTAAAGGCAGAGGTGTCTGAGCACAGGGTGCTCTCTGCTGTGCAGCATAATGGAGGGGAGATGGTGCAGGGGAGAGGCAAGAGAAGAGCCGACTCTGGCCCCTATCAGCAGTAGCTGAAGAGTAAATCCCACACTTTGGGAGCTGTGTAATAACCTGACTGAAGTGCAGTGGAATGAGGCTCCCAATGTAGCTGCTGGAGGGGGAAGCGGAGAGATAAGATGACCACATCATATCACCGACAACATAACTGGTATTAACGAAACAGAAGTCAAGGATGGATGAACCCTGAGGCTGAGCTGACTTTCACATCGAGAGAAGATCCCTGCAGGGCTGTGTGCTGACAGGGCAACATGGAAAAGCTGGTACGTTTAATCTCTTCAGAAGGGCTGTTGTGTGGATAATCAGAAGTGGTTAGGGTTGTCAGTCCAATATCCTTCCAAAATAGAATTAAGTGTGGAGGCAATGACATGTCAGGAGTGGGTGAAGTAGATTCTCTTCTGCATAGTTAGAGGCTGGTGGAACCAGAAGGGAGAGGCAAGTTAAGTATCTTACTTGTGAGAATAATGCTGCAATAGGGGTTACACTTCTTATTATTACTATTATTCCAAACAGTGATTCTATGTTAATGGTGCAAAGAAGAGCATACATCAGTGCTAGCCTGTCATGTTTAAGGCAAGATGAAATTGATGACCTGAGTCTGCTATGAACACTTAGAGCATTGAATGTAAATGATGTTTCAGATATGCAGTAGTTTCCTATGAAAAGACAGGACCAGGAAAATAAAGGACAAACACGTGTTCAAAAGGACACTCTGAAGCAGCACACACAAAAGAGACTATCCATATGGAAATGTGAAACGTTTTACTTTGCTATGTAACTACATGCATGCTGAATAGGAAATACAAATTGCAGAAGTGAACTGCAGTTGATAGAGCATATTTTTATAAGTGAGATCCTCTTCCTAACTTCATATGTCTTTCCACGTGGATTACTGATCCCCCTGACTCATCAGGTAATGCTGCAGCCCCATGCCATCTCATCCTTATGGGGTTTGCATATGATATTGCATATCTCTGTCTCATGAACCTAATGCAGGAGCAGTACCACTGAGTGAAATATAAGCAGCAGAGTCCTGCTCCCATTAGCAGAAATTATATCCAGCTACTGCTGTGACCTTACCTATATGAACATTTGATTTACAGCACCAAGTTGGACCATTGTTCCTTGCAGACCAATACCCAGCTTTTGAAGGATGGCAAAATACCCATATCTCAGTCTAATGGAGCAAACCCCCTTTCTTCATCTCTGCAGTGAGCAGCTGATACTTCCAGAGAGGGAATTTTGATCTTTCCCTTTTATCTTGGTATGTCAGAATGCAACCTGCAGCCCCTGACCCACCTGAGCTTCAAGCATGTACCTCCAGTTTCTGACCCCCTCGGGCCATCAGCAGACCTCATGAAGAGCTGCTCAATGGAGCACCCATGTGGTTCAGTGCAGCTGGGCTATGGTGACCATCCAGGTTATTGTGAAATCAGCTTTAGTTGAAGCTAGGTTCAACTCAGGACAGCTAAGAGGCAGTACAAGCTTTTGTTCCAGAAGCCAAATGAAAGCTCTCTCTAGTCTATAGAAGAACAAACAGAAATGAAAAGTAACAGCTCCCTTCTTTCCTTAGCAACCTGACATCCACTCCAGAGGCTTTGCTAGTCCTGTATAATCCAGCAGATAATAAAAGCAGCACATTACAGCCTTTCCGGCTGGTTTATACATAACCTTATATCCTCAGGCTGTGCTCACAGGAGAAAACCCAGGCATGGAAACTCTCATTGCCTTTTATAGCCCAAGTCCACCTTGGGGATTATCCCTATTCCAATGACCCTTTTTATCCACAGAGCTGGTGCTCCCATATTGGAAATGCTGACTCCCTGTATCCTGACCTGGTTTGGTTCTTACTTGCCCAGATGATAAACTGAGGTTGTGAATAACTCCATAAGTCCCTGGTATTGCTCACTCTGAGGCACAGTGTCCCTTTTGCTTCAACTGGTCCAAACCTCATAGTAAAGCCTTCCTGCAGGTAAATACTAATGGTTACTTTCTAATGTTACCTGCTCACATAACAAATCAGTGCAAGCTCTTCATCACAAGCTCTCATTGGAGATCAAGCACAAGGGTAACCAGGCACTTGGAGGTAATAATGTGCTTGAAGGAGGCATAAGTAATACATCATCCAAATTACTTTCAGTGAACAGATGAAATCAGCGCAATACCTTTAGGGTCTGTAGAAGTTAGTCAGCCTCTGCCTAGCTGTAACATCCCTTCTGGCTGTAGCATCAACATCTCTGCACCTGCAGCTAGAGAATTTAAGCACAGCTTTTGCAAAGAGAGGAACAAAAAAGGCCTGAATCATTGCAACAGAGGGATCCATAAGCAGGGGTGCTCTGCCTTCTGGCCAGTCATCATACAGTGTGTTGTAGTATTTGCAATTAGCCATGGATCAAAGACAGGCAGAGGGAGAGACAACCTGTCCCTACAAATGTTTCCTTAGAAAAGGCAAGCTAAAAATGACTGTGCTGTGATGAGAGAGCATCCTGGGTCTAGAATAAGTGTCCTGATTGATGGGTAAGTCAGTGTAAATTAGGGCTGGAGGCTAGGTTTGGAAAAGCTGTATCATGTGGTTCTGGAATCAAAAGCCTCTGACTTGTTTGCCTCCAACTGCAGGTGAGAGGGTTTTGAAAGGAGTGCAGCAGGACCAGGAGCTGTGGTTGTTTGGAAAAGGCTTGTGCATGAAGCAGTGGCTCCTGCTTCCTTGTGCTGTCTTCCTAATGTGTTACCATGGAAGGGCTGTCTTGCTCTAGTCCACTCTTCATGCCAATGAAGTGTTGCTCTATAAGGTTTGTTGTGTGGTGTTCAGGAGAAACTGGTTCTGAATGGCCAAAGCAGTGGGATTTCCTCTCCTGGAAGGTACTGCAATACAAAGACTACATTTCACCTTTTCAGACATCACTTTTAGTTATCCCTTTTTTGTGCTAAACAAATCCTCACTTTGCTTTATGATGATGCCACGTAAACAGATGGAGGGATACGAGGTGGGATTCATCTCACCTAACTCTCATCACCTGAAAGCTGGACATCTGGTTAAAGCTCATCATCCTCTATGTGACCTTTTGCTAATGGCAAGAGAGGAACCTCTCTGGGTACTAGTCAATGTGTGCATGGGGTGAATTGCCTGCCAGAACCACAGCTACCTTAGGCTAAGCATGTAACTTCCACGTATCTGAAGTTACTGCTCTGGGGAGTTGTCAGAAACCTTTTGAAGATGGCTTTGAATCCTCCTTTCCCCCTTATTGTTGCTCATTAAATGGATACCCTTGCTTAAGTCAGCATCTGTGACACCAACTGCATCCTCTCTTTGGCGAGATCCTATTTTAGCTTTCTATCAGAGGCCATGGCTATTTGTGTCGTTGTTGAAACTCTTCAAAAGGTCCAGTGACATTGACAGGAGGTCTCTTAGAAGCCAGAAGTTCTGCAGTAGCATAAATAGGATCAGCAGCAGTAAGTGCAGGTGAAAGAAAAGCCAGCTGCACATCCTTTCTGTCTCCCTTGGCAACAGCATCCTGCCAACAAAAACTGCTGCCAAGTAAAGGCTGGAAAGGAAGGGATGTGCATTTGCAAAGCTGGGGCTGGACAAGCTTTGTGTGAGGGGGGAGCTGTCAGACCAAGGAATACTCATATGCTTTTGAAAGGATCTTTGGTTTGTTCCATGTGTTTTTGGGCAAGGGAATGCACAGAGCCACTGTCGTTCAGAAGGGTTTTCATCTGAAACTCCAAACAATGGTCTCTGCAGTTTTGAGCCATATGTTTCCATCCATGACAGCACATGGGGAAGAAATCTCTGTGAGTTACTACTTACAGATGTGGCAAATCCTCCAGCAAAGGTTAAATACATGGCATGGTTCTCTTGTTATGCCAGCTGCAGCTCCGTGCTAAATCATTGTTTCAGCAGCAAGCTCTTCATCAGCCTTGAGCTCCAGAAACTGCTAAACAAGCTGATATTTGTAAGGACCATTTAGTTTATAATGCACTAAATATCTTTATTTAGAAGAACCTTCAGACTGGAAACAACAAGGGGGAAAAGTGAGCTGCAGATGGGGAGGAGAAAAGAACCATCAGCAGGAGAACACAAGAATGCAAAGCAGATCTCAGATTATTATTTGCACTTTGTCTTTCCATATCCTTCATGCAGTGATTGTGGCTGTGAAAACAGAGTTTGTATAACTAAGGGTAAGATATACTTGTGATATAATATATACACCTGCCTAGCCTTCCTGTTAGGGACTTAGTCAGAAGTGGGGTCACTGTTGGAGGCCCCATAGCTGCGAGTGCTGCCAAACTCAAACCTATTGTCACAGCATCATTCCTGTCTGATTCAGCCCCAGCGTCAACAAAGAAGTCTGGTTGCAACATGCTTGTATCAAGACCTGAAAACAGAAGGATTTTCTCACCTGGTGGGATCAGAGTGAAGAAGGAACTGACTTTTCTCTATAGCAAAATACTAGGAATGAATTTTGCAGGGAGCCCATATAACAAACTGCTCAGTCTCTTGCAGCACAGCAGGGGCTCTGAATCAAAGCCTGAGTGATGGGGATTGCCCTGGGACTCCCAGAGGATCCCCACATCACTCTCAAGAAGCCCCTAACTTGTTGCTCTCACACCATTTCCATATTGAGGGATGGGTAGTTGGCTGCCCAGGGCACGTCTGTGTGCTCTCCAGGCAGCGTGTTCTTCCAGACACCCAGCTGTGCCAGAGAGACAGGGGGAAATAAGAAGTGGAAGAAGAGAGGCAGGATTATGGCTTTAAGAATCACGGGATCTGTGAGCATCTTTATGGCCAATTCACCACTGAGGAGTGAAGAAATCAAAACCAGACCATGCATTTCGATGCCAGAGGAGAGATGATCCTTTGATTTCGTTCCCTGTATTTCCCTCGGACAGGAATATTAATATCATTAGAGGTAATTGAATGAAGTGGAAAGTCTGGTGGAGGCACAGAAGCAGGAGGTAGACGTGTAACAGCCATCCACACACAGAAAGCTGGAGGGAGGGCACGCTGCCTTGGAATGGGGACTGAGCAGCCTCCCAAGGGCGTGCAGCTGGGGTGCTTGTGGCTGTTTTGTTCCCAGAGAAGGAGCACTGCCAGCAATCCTCTGGCATCTGAATAGACCCGTGTCAGACAAACTGTATCTGGACTTGATGGGGAACCAAGCTGGAATACCAAGCAGCCCGTGGATCTGCTGGCAGAGAGGGGGTCTGGCTCAGTGAGTAATCCTGCCCTGCAGTGGCAAAGGTAGTCCATAAAGGAGCGAGCCCTCTCACTGCACAGCCCTGCAAGACACGCCTGCCTGGGCTGTCTCTGCCCTCATTCCTCCAAACCAGTTCCAACAATAACAGCAACTCCTGCTGCAGCTGCCTCGGTAGAGAGAAGATGTGTTTTGCCTTTCTCTGCTGAGGGATGAAGCTTCCCAACCCGTGTGATGTGAGCAGGTGAGGATGTCTGCTGACAAGCCCAAATGATATTTCCAGGTAAGTGATTACCTTGAGCAAGCAGCTAGAGTCAGGCTCTTTCTTCTTATTACCCTCCTCTCAGTCATTACTGGTGTCCTAGATTGCCTGTAAGCCTTTTCACAAGGCTCAGCAGCTCGGCTGTCTGTGTATACTTAGCTGAACAGGGGATCTGAAGCATTCCTGTAGTATCTGTGAGTCTCTAGTGCAGTGTGAGAATGAACTGGGAGCTGCCTGCTCTGCAACTACCCGGTACTGTCCTATTTGTATCACCCATTGTTTAACTCCCCAGTGAAATGGATTTTGGTTTATAGGCTCACTCTCTCCAAGTCCATGATGGAAGTGCACCTTAGAGGAAGTGCTACTGGTCTGCACTGGGTTTATGTGGTTAAAGAGCTGGGAAGTCTCACCACAGGAAAACTGGAGCTGCCGTTACTGTTGTTGCACAGGGAGTGTCAGTGAGTGCTGCTTAATTTGTGTTTGTACATGTGATTTCCAGACCTTCTGCTGATGCTGGCTTGTGTTACTGCAAATAGAGCTGTTAGTCTGTGTCTTATTCCTTGCAATGCCTCGTGTATTGAAGTCGGTGTTAATCAACCCAGTACTTACACGGGAAAGCAGACAATAACTTGTAAATGAATACCTGGGCGTTCTGGTGTAACAGCCACTGAGAGACTGGCAGGGAAGAGCAATGTTCTGTGCTGAGTAACCTACTTTTCCTTCCCTCACTTCTGCCACCAGTCGTGGATGAAATTTGCTTAACTCTTTGTTTGTACAAGGGCTGCTTTATTGTGAATGAAAATCATATTGCTCTGACAATGACAAAGAAACCGTCACAAAAATGACCGTAATGGGAGTAGTGATCTGTACTTTCTGCACAGTTTCCATCTATTAAAGATTCATTTTACTCCTTGTAACGTTTTAGGTTTGCCGAGAGACACAGGAGAAGTTAATAGTGTCGTGAAGAAAGCCTTCGTTACATCAATAACATTGCTGTTGCTTTGAACAGGTTTTGTGCAACCTTCTCTCACTATTAGTAAGTCAGGAGTGTTGGAAGCACAGAGAGGCTTCAGCATCCCCTGCACTGCCCATGTCCCCCAAGCCTTGGGTCTGTAGGTAATGGTCCTTTGTAGGAAAGCTCCTTTTGCTTCTCCTGCCCATGACAGTCTGAAAGTAATGAGTCCAGCAGTAGGGCTCTGAACAAAAAGCTCTTCCTCACTACCTAAAGCAAAACTGTTTGGCTCTGTTTGTCCTGCTCCAAGGTCTGAGGCAGCAGAGGCCAAAAGGGGTCGAACACCAGATTGAGCGCATGGTGCACATTCATTTGTTGTAGAGAATGTGAATGTGCAGCTTAGAACTTTCCACTGTACCTCTGGCATTCAGGACTTGGTCCAAAGCCTGCTAAAGTCATTGGGAACCTTTCCATAGGCTTTAGAAGAGAAGTTGGTTGTAAATCCAAAGTTTGTGTCATTTAAAGGGGGCGTCTCAGGGAGGATGAATGCATGAGCTGACTCTGCCATGTGGTGCAAAAAGGCTGCTCCCAAAAGTGCCCGTGAAGTGTCCCATGCAGCACCAGCTCCTGAATGAAGCCTTTTCATATTGTTCTGTGCCAGGACACTGGCTTCTAGCAGGGGCTTCTGAGGTCCTGAGATGAAACAGTCACAGGATGTCAGCTGCTGGGGCCAGAATTGCTTTGGTGTTCTGGGCTGGAGGGAGGCAGTTCTGCCTCCTGCATGCAAATAAAAGGGCTGTGAGGCAGTTCCCAAATGTTAGGACCCTGTGGATTTCATAGTCTGGGAAAGCAAAGTATTCCTAACCCCAACTTCCCTGAGGCTCACATCAAGCAGTATTTCAAAGCATTGCTGGATAGGAACTCCTTCATTTTCTTCATGTCCACACCGTTTCTGTGCTCCTCATGTGAGTGTATGAAGCACTGTAGGGAGATGCTGCTGAGATTGCACCATGGCCAAATGCACATCATCATCTTCTGTGTCCACTCTTCTGTGCTTCATCCTTGAGTTAATTCATTCTGTGTTAATTCCCTTCTTGGTGTGCTATGCAAGACCATGGGATGACACAGTTCACACTGCAGAGGTGTCAGGTCAATCAGCCTTCTCATTAGGGTTGAATGGTTTTAACAGAGCCATAAAATGAGACACGGAAAGTGGGAATTTGACACACAGCATTAAGAAGCCAAACCACTTTGACCCCTTCTGAGCCTGAGCTCCTGTGCCTTAGAAATGGCCCCTTATGAAAAAACTTAATGGTGTGGTCTGACCTTTGCAAATATAATTAATTATTATTTGCTGTAATGTGCTTACATCAGTATATGTTACCATTATGCCAGCAGATATTAAGGACTGTGAGTCCTTAACCCCAAGGGCTTATGCTCTAAGTAAGATCAGTCCTAGCAGTCTTAGGCAGCCAAAACTGAAGGACTTTGGCAAAGAGCTGCTGGACTTGCTTTGAACAGCCCAAAGGCATCTGCTGGGGACCATCTCAGCTGGGATATCAGAACTTTGGCCATGACAACTTGATAGCAACCAGGTTTCATTCCAGTGGTAGCCTGATTGAGGGTGAGCTGAGGCACTGGGGGACAGTTGGCATCGTACCCACCATGGCCCTTTTCCTGAAGCAATGCAGAGACAGAGGTTGGGAAGGAAGGAAAATTGAAGGGTTTGGATAAGTCCATTTCTGTGGTAAATGCCTCCTGCAATTTAGTGGAGGAATTCAGGATACCATTTTCCTAGGCTTAAGCTAGAATTGACAAACAGGGCAGTGTAATATCAGGGGCCTCCATATGAGTCCTACTTCGTAAGACATTACATATCCTCAAGTGTTAGAAGAGTAACTGGGAGCTCTGGGCAGTCAGGTCACTGCACATCCAGCCAGAGCATGCTTAGGTAGTGATGCAGAGCATCTGGAAATGCCAATTCCAGCTTTACTTTTGATTTCCAGTTGGCTGTTGACCACTTATAAAGCAAATCAATTCTACTTGAAAGGCCACTGCAAAGTCCTTATTACTGCCTGGTTCTCCCTATGTATAGCACTGACTGTTTGCACAATGATCTCCTAAACTGAACAGCTTTTCAGTAGCTAGGGGCACAGATTAGCTCTGGTTGACACTGAAGGAGTTCCTGTGGTCCATTCAAACAGCAAACCAAAGTCCTAAATATCTTATGGGCCATGTTGGCTCTGCAGAAGCTGTTGAAGGGTGCCTAGTGGACAAGCAAACTGTGACTGCTGCTGCCTGAGACAGCCACATGGCTTGGGGGTTATTGTTTATTGTCAGATAAATTACTTCTGATGTTATATTTCCTTTGAATAATTACACTTTACAAGCCACCTACAGGTATTAGCTAAATGCATCTGTCTTCCCATGCCTGGTGTGTGGTGACCTGCTACAACAACAGGCTGCCCTGGAGAGATCATACATCTTCATAGCAGCAAGCTTCTGATTGATCAGTTTTGCAAGCAGTGGAGGTGGATGTTAGGTGGGTGTTCAGCCAAAGAGCAGGGATTCTAACCCCAGGGCACAATGTGCAGAGCTGTCAACTTCCTCATTCCTTGAGGAAGATCCTGGAGTAAAACATTAACCCAGTAGAGACGTTTGTCTGCATGAGGTGTGAGAGCAAGTAGTTACACAAAGAACATCCCCAAATCTTAGCAGGCATTATAATCATTCCAATCTAGTGTCTCCTAAGGTTTGCCAATGCGCTTTCTCTTGTGTGCTCAGAACAGCAGGGCTAAAGTTTCCTGTGCCATTATCTCCACACACCATATCCCAAATAAATCATCATCCTTTCCTCTTTGTTCTGTGGCAGCAACTTGTCTTGGCATGAAGCATTAGCCATATGGACACTAGAATATCTTCTTTGACCTTGACCTCACAATAAGCACTACCAGAAATGTGCAGATATGTTCTCCTGTTCATTTCCATGAATACAGCACAGTCTGCTCTCCTGCTTGCATCTCAGTGTATGGAATATGGTTTTCCCTTGGAGGAGGTGTTCTGCTAAGAGCATGTTGTCTGCAGCTGGCTGGGAGCTGGGAAGCAGGATCACAGACGATGGTTTATTTCGGCATAGATCTTTATTTCAGGAATAAATAAATCAAAAAGCTAATTTTAGCATCAGTAAACACACACATTACAAGTACATCACATTACAAATACATTGCTTGTAATTGTCTTTTCAAGTGTGTTACCTGGTCAGTGGTTTCATTTTCTGGATGCTGTGAATGAACAGGAGGTGGGGGGGAGAGAAGAAATAAGGTGAATTTTGTTGGTTAAAGAATTCTGTGCTGTTCTGGTTCAGAAATCAAAGTTAGTGATCGAAGTAGAGGATTTAGCTGGGTTGGAGGAATAGGTACTGCTCCTTTGGTCAGCTTTGATGCATGTGGATGGATGTGAATGATGCACAGGATTCAGAATAAACACATTTCATGGCATCTGCCCAACATGCAACACAGAGCCCTAGGGCCCAATGGACACTTCATCAGAGATCTTTTATTGTCCCAAGCCCCTGCCTTCCCTTTCTGCTGGTGCCCATAACAGGTATTCTTTCCAAGCAAGGTAGAACCAAATGGCCTTACAATGCTCATGGAGGAAGCTGGCAAGCCTAGGAAGGGTGGAGAAGGAGCAGGAAGGTTCTCCACAGTCTTGGCTGGAAGGTTTGGAGTCCTGCAGCTTCGATGAACTCGTGTCCCTGATTTATTAAGACTGTGGCAACATTTTTCACCCTGCCACTGAAATCCACACTAGCACAGTGCTAATGGTGCCATCTGATGATGCTCAGTGGACTGTGCAAAATGGATTTATCCTGTGTGCTTCCTAGTGAGCAAAGTTCCACATTACACTCGGCAGCTTCAACATATGGAAATGGTGACGTGTGATTGATGTGGTCCCTGCATGTCACACTAACTCACGGTGTATTAGCCCTGCATCCTAGGGAGGCTTATGCTACTGCAGCTGCCCATGTCTGTTATCTGGACTAGGGATAAATGGAAGAATTGGTGTTCCCGGTGGTGTGAATCTGGTACTTCATGAGATGTGTGCACTGCAGAGAGTGGCAGGAGACAGATTTCATACAGTCCAGTTCCACAGCACATGTGGGCACAGACCAGGGTACCACTGTTAGTACATGGGTGTAAAGGGCAGTTGTGTTGGATTGAGTTAGTGCCTTCATAGTCACCTGACTTTAAAGAAGGCTGTGATTTTCTTCTTGTTTCTTTATGTTTTCTTGTTTGTTTTGAACATTTGGAGATTGTCCACACCTCATACTCCAAAAGAAGTGACGAGATTGTCTGCAATGGCTCAGTAAAGGGCAGCATGTGTATAACCCAGGCAGCCTTCTCATCAGACATCCTTCTTGACCTCATTTTCAGCCAGGGCTAAGCAGCTGCTCTCTCAAACCCCAGATTGCTTAATGACATCCAAGACTGGAGGCAGCCCAATTTAGGGTGTTTCAGCCAAAGGAGTGACCAAGGACCCCCATAGTGATGCGACCTTCCCATTCCCACCTCGCCTCTTCCACAGCCATGGGGCCACCATGGGTTTTCCTTTCCCTTCCTACTTTCCCAGAGAAGCCAACAAAGTTGGATGCTAACTCTGAATATGGAAGGTATCCCTTCCTGCCAGACACACAAGCTGTGCCATTCCCTGCCCTGCTGGTCCTCACCCTGTCTCTGTGCTTCTTCCTCTAGGTGTTCTACTGATCTTGGCACTGACAGAAGAGCTGGTGTTTTCTGTTCAGGTACTGTCTCCCACTGTCTCCTCCTCTCAGGGCTTCCCGATGGACACTACCACTGTCACAGCCATGGGAACAACACCTCGCCACAAAGACCACCACGCAGCAGAGCCCCTTCCCACGTCTGCTCACACCGTGCCCCATTCCATCAATGTGGTGGAGAAAGCCCCTTCCATGGGGCAGAAGCAAGGGAGCAGCTCTCACCTCGGCGACAAGGAAACGTATCATTTACACAACCAGAGTGCTTTGTACTCGGGACAGACTCGCCCCAAGGGGAAAATATTCCAGGTTTTCAAAGGCAACTTCACAGAGTCCTCAGAGCCTTACCTAAAGACGACCCTACACTCTCCCTTCCCTACCCTGAGGAGCCCCTTCACAGACCACCCCTTTCAGTCCCAGACTGCAGCATCCGGTGATCCCAATGGCATGGGGCTGGCAAGAACTACACACTCAGAGCCTTCACCCCACCGCAGCACCTCGGGAAGCCTTAGGGAAGCAGAGCAAGGCAATGGGGCCGAGCTGGTGCTGCAGGAGGCAGATTTTGCCACCACAACTGCTGGACCATCAACCGATCCTGAAGCGGTGTCGGTGCCTTTTAAACCCACCCACTACAGCGTATGGGATATGCTGAGCAAAAACAGCTCTTGGGTAACCTTGAACCTCAGTACAAATGTCCCTCTGTTTGCTGGCCCTGGATCTGCCACAGCAGCATCGGGGCACTCAGTTCAGACCAGTTTTGATGTCAGTGTCTCCTCCCCAGCAGTGGAGACCCCAAAGGACCCTCTCCAACCCAGCATGGGATGGTGACCAACGTGACCTTGCTAAGCACTGCTCTCTCCACAGCTCCTGCCACCAGGTTGTCCAGCTCCATTTCCACTGCTGGCTCCACTGCCACTGGGAACTTCCTAAACAGACTGGTTCCTGCTGGGACCTGGAAACCTGGAGTGCAAGGGAACATCTCCCATGTCACCGAGGGGGACAAGCCCCAGCACAGGGCAACCATCTGTCTCAGCAAGATGGACATTGCCTGGATCATTCTGGCTATCAGCGTACCTATATCCTCATGTTGTAAGTTAACTGCTGCTTTGTTCTGCTTTCTCCTTCCATGAAATTCACGTTTCAGCCCGTGATTCAAGGAGGAGGTGGTGAGCTAACAGAGGAGGGTGCCTTGAGATGGATGAGGAGCAATTGCTAGATAGAGATCGCATTCACTGTGCAAAATGCTTCAAAATGCAGAGCTGAAATGTTTACACTCAAAGCATACTTGCTGTGTTGCTATTAGAAATCACTTGCTCATTTTGGGCCTTCATTTGAGGGTATAACATGAGGCTGAACAACTCCAGAAGGTGAAGCAGTTTTACTTCAAATCATATAAGCTGGTGTCCAAAAAGTCGTACCAGTCTTTAATCTAGGAACTGCTATATACTGCCCTGGAATTGGGTTTAAAAAGCCCAGTGCTAACCCAAAGGATTAATGCCAGTTGTAATGGCTGATACCTGAGGAAACACCGGTTTTCCAGGGCAATATTTCATTGCAGGCAGTTCATGAACTATCAGGTTTTAAAGAATGATACCTGAAGTGCTGGCTTCCTCCATTAGAATTCCAGGGAGCAGGAAGAGTTTGAAATCCTGGTCTTTGGGCACCTGCAGAGACAGGGCAGGCTGGGTTCCCAGCAGTGGCTTTAGGGTCTCAGCATTCGACACAGGTACAAAACCCACATGGACATGATGAGAAAGCTGGGTGCTGGGTGTCACCTGCTTAGCTGGGGTATGTAGGCAAGCTGGGGAAGGTGTTCTCTGGTGTTTCACTGGTGTGGGGTGTGATTATGCTGATCTGTCTGGAGTGGGACAAGAGCCAACATTACCCAGCCTATGCTGCCTGAGGAAACATGAAAGAGGAACAGCCACCATTAATACTGAGTATAGATTCTGTTACATATGGCTATGGGCTGTACTGAGGACATCAGCGAGGTGAGCTGACCCGAGCCAGTCCCATACACACAGTTTACCCCTGCTGCTGTCTCCTGCCCTCCCTGAGGCACAGCCTCCTGATGCAGCCCCTCTCCTGCCTGGGCCTGCCCTGGCACCTCCCTGAGACACTTCCAGATTGCTAAAACCCATTCATTTTGCTCTTCTGTACTTTCTGTCCACCCAGGGAGCTGAATCAGCTCCCTGCAGGGTCAGACCTGGAGCCATGAGGCTGCAGGCATACACACCTGGGGAGGGAGCTGCACTAATCCATTCCAGTGTATTGGATTGGCTCAGCACTGCCTGTTAGACTTGCAACTCTGGGACCATCGGTTCTGCTATTCCAGTTGTGGTTAAAAACATGAGTGAGAGCAAAGCTTACATCTAAAGATGGGCAATCAAAGAGACACCGAAGCAGAAGTGTGAATGCATGCTTCTGCAGCAGATGGGGAGGAGAACCTGGGATATAGCAAGCACATGATGAGAAGCAGCAATATTTGATTTGCTGAACAGTGCTTTGTCTATCAATGAGGAAATAGAGGATCAAATAAATTCTTCCAGGCATTATGGTTTGGGCCAGTATTCAGAAAGCAAACTGATCTGGAGAGAAAGCATTCAAAGTACTGTGTGCAGTTCTGGTGTCCTCAATAGAAGGGCATGGAGCTGTTGGAGCAAGTCCAGAGGAGGCCACGAGGGTGCTCAGGGGCTGCAGCACCTCCTGTATGGAGACAGGCTGAGAACATTGGGGCTGTTCAGCCTGGAGAAGAGAAGCTGCGTGGAGACCTCAGAGCAGCTTCCAGTGTCTGAAGGGGCTACAAGGATGCTGGAGAGGGGCTCTTCATCAGGGACTGTAGTGATAGGACAAGGGGTGATGGGTTCAAAGTGAAACAGGGGAAGTTCAGGTTAGATCTAAGGCAGAAGCTCTTCCCTGTGAGGGTGCTGAGGTGCTGGCACAGGGTGCCCAGAGAAGCTGTGGCTGCCCCATCCCTGGCAGTGTTCAAGGCCAGGTTGGACACAGGGGCTTGGAGCAACCTGGTCTGGTGTGAGGTGTCCCTGCCCATGGCAGGGGGTTGGAACTGGATGATGTTAAGGTCCTTTCAACCCAAACCATTCTGTGAGTCTAGTATTAAATACAAACCACAGTGTAATAAAACACAAGCACAGGAAGCATAACCAGTGAGTAAACTGATGTATGTCTCTGCCTGAAGTGTGCCGTATATGAGCTAATAACTAATGACAGTAATTATTATTGTTGTTACCGTTAATAATAACAACAATATGAAGAGTCTGTTGGCAGGGCTTCTAACTCACTGGTTAAATAGTGTTTAAACTCTTACGTGCCATAACAGGATGTGCCTCTTCTGTTTCTTGTTGTAAGCTGTGCTTTGTAAGCAGGGTGAATGTTATTGGGAAAATGATCTCTACCAGCTCTAATACAACTGAGTGCTTACATTATTCCAGTATTGAAGTCCTGCTTTCAGGACCAGATATCCAAGGATGCTCTTTAGCGGGACTCTTACAATCCTCAGACGTATTCCAGAGTTGAAATGAATGGTAGGCAGGCATTTAAATGGGCATTTTTGGGGTCTGCTGGAAATGCCTTATCCAAACATTGTGCTGTTTCACCTGAGCGCTGTTGTACAGTCAATGGTTATTCCTAGAGAGAAGAAAAGCAAGTTGTAATACCAGCAATGCTTTTAGCCAGGGGCACATGTGTTGGTCACAGCTCCCCTCTGTGCTGCACACCTGAGGGGCACTTTCTTTCCTGACCCTCAGGCGTCTGTGTATCTTCAGCCATGGGTGTGCAGGGTACACTGTACAGTATGGGCTGTGCATTGTATAGTATACAGTGTATGGTATTGGATGTATGTTGTACACTGTACAATATGGGGTGTACAGGATGGTATGGGGTGTATGTTGTATATTGTACACTGTCTGGTATGGGGTGTATGGTGTAGAGCGTACAGTGTATGGCGTTGCGTGTAGATTGTACAGTGTACACCATATAGCATGGGGTATATGCTGTACAGTGTACACCATACGATACAGGGTGTAGGTTGTACAGTGTATGGTATGGGGTGTACAGTGTACAGTACTGGTTGTATGTTGTACAGCACCAGCTACTAGGAAGGAGAAAAATGACTGCTACTGCTGAAGCCAGGACAACCGTGTATGGTATGGGATGTACACTGCACAGTGTGGGGTGTACCGACACTGCACAGTGAGGGGTGTACCGTGTGCGCTGTACCGTGTGTGGGTGCATGGTGTGGGACATGCGAAGGGGACTGTCGCCACCTCCCGGGCACAAGCACCTACAGCTGCGGACGGACAGGCCCCATGCTGGCGTTGTCACCTATGGTCTAGAGGGGTTGATGCCGAGAGATGGGTAAGACCACAGCCATTGGGATGTCAGTTCCTCCTCAAGGGGTGAAAACGGTTCCGGTGAGAGGCTCTCACAGCCTGCGGGTGTGTGCTGAGGAAGCACTGTCCTGCTCCAGGCTTGGGATGCTGGAATGTGGAGGGATCTCAGGTATCGAATCCTGGCTCCATGCTCTTAAATATCTGAGCTGGCTTAGGAGGGAGGGAGGTTGGCAGCAGCACCTTAGAAAGAAGTGGATGGAGGAGTGGAGATGCAAGCAGAGCCTATGAAGAGATGCAGAGCTGCAGGAACCTAATTAACCTGCTGTTGCCTTGCGGAGCTGACAGTGGCCAGAGCAGAGATGCCTTTCTCCATATCCCTCCCCTGTGTGAGGGGTGGTGGGGAGGCTGGAAAAGCCTTTCTTATCAGGGGGTTTGTGGGGGTAACATCCTTAGAGAGGGAAAGCTGAGCATGGCACTGTAGGGACATGTCTGTCCTGCTCCTGACACATGGACCACTTGCTGTGATACCTGACTATAGACAAGCACTTGCTAAGTGAAAACCTGTGGTCATCTTAGCTTCCATAACAGGGCAAGTGACATGCTAGAGAGTGGCCACAGAGCTGTCTGGAAGAAGTTCTTGGGATGCTGTGGCTTCTCCTCATGTGCTATTTCCTTCTTTCCTGGCAGGAAAGACCCTACCAGGGCTCCTCATTGTGCACCTAAGAGCAGGGAGCAGCAGAGGGTTTGTTCAGCATCGCTGTGCCCTGGCATCTGAGCCCCACTGAGGACTGGCAGTTCCCTCCAGCCATGCTGGTGGCACAGCTCAGTGATTACAAACACCAGCCTGAAGACATTGGGCCTCAGGAGTTCACCTGTTTAAATAAGAGATGGGATTTAACCTCCCTGTCCTTACAAGTACATGTTTCTTTAAGGGCATGTAGGATTCTGAGTCCCACTGAAATCCCTTAAAATGCTAGCCAGAAAAGTAATTCTTCCAATAGGAATGTGTGAGCCTGTGTCTGCTGCATGAACCTGGGGAAATCATTACACCTTTAGGTACCTCACTTTCCTGGTATGAAATAACAGGGGTAATGTCACCTGTGCCATTTGAGGGCTGCAAAAATGAAGGGTTCTGTATCACTGCGTTCCTTGAAAAGCAAGCTGTAAACACTCATAGCAGCATTTCTGGCATGTCACAGTTGGGGCTGGTTCTGCTGTGTCCTTCAGGCAGCCTTGACCATGTTGTGCCCATGCATTCAGTGCATGGGGAGGTTCTGCCAGTGAAGAACAAGGACACAGTATGAATTCATTAGAAAACCCTGGTCCTGGTCCTTGGGCTCCCAATGCTTGTGTCTCTGTAACTACAGAAAGGCACAGTAGAACATGGGAGAACAGAGACTTGCAAATCAGATGTGCAGAAGTGAATCCATTCAGGCAGTTCTGCTGACACAGGAGAATGTGAGAGGAAGGCTGAGCCCCCGAACGCTGGCGTCAGCAGAACTCAAAGAGTATGTGAAGAATTGCCTTGGACCTAACCCCACTTAGCTCCCATTGCATGCACTGGGATGCTTTCCAATATCAGCTTTCGTCACTTGCTTCCTGGTCTGAAGCAAGAGAGATCCTAAGGCCTGAGTGTGATCCTCAGGTGTGAGCTCAGGCTGAGCTGGAGAAGAGCCTCCTGGCTCCAGATGGAAGCAGCTGTGATCAATAACCCAACCCACTGACAACTATATCATAGCTAAGCTATATATATACACACACACACTATATAGTATATAGTACAGTACTACATACTATATATATACACATATACTCTCTATATAGTATACTATATATACAACTATAGATGGTTACAGCAAGGTAAGGATATTAAAAGGAACTTAAATCCTCATTAATGTAGTCAGTGAGGCAAGGATGCTGTAGAAACCCAGTTAATGTTATGATCTGCAGGCATAGGGAGAAGTAAATTAACAACCTATGGTCTGAGTATTTCCTTCAGGTCTGTTAATGTCATGTTCTGTGTGGGAGCTGGAATGTGTCTGAAAGGGGTATGTGGCTATATAAGATTGGTAAGCTATTGAAGTGAGTTGAAAGGAAAAAGAAGGCTATCAGGAAATTGTAGGGAGTTGTTATGATCTCATTACACTGCATTTATGAAGCCAGTATTAAACATGGAGTATAATCCTGGTGGATTATGTGTTTTAAAACATTGGAAGATTAGGAGAGAGCCTTGTGAATTGTTTAAGAGCTGAGAAATGCCACATAAGCCACATTTCGTGTCACATTGTAGTCCAAGAAGAGGCTAAAGCCCACATGTATAGGGGACATTTCTTATAGCAGAGGGGAAGCTTTTTAATAGAAAAGGCAACAGGAGATTGAGGAGGTGATGGTTGAAGCTTGTATTTAGACAACAAGGGGAGTGTAAACATGTCCCCACAATGGAAACCGAGCATTGAAACAAACACTGTGGGAATGGGATGGATATCTGGAAACTCCATGTCCTTAAATGATGCTGGGTTTGAGATGTGCTGTACCTTAAATACAGCTTGTGGTTAACAGGCAGTGTCTCCTGGTGTGCAGGTGTTGTGCAGGAGATGTGGGTCATGGACATGTTCCCACCAGCAACAAAACCTGTAAAGCTGTGAGAACCTCATGTCTTCCTGCTTGTAGGATGATTCGTGTCCTGTTCCAGTGCTGGGGGGTAGGGGATGGACAACTGATAATGCACTTATAGGGCCAGAAGGAAGCAAGTGTCAGAGCTGGGGCTTGTCAGATGCTCAGCCCCTGAAGTGCATGGGTTGCAAACCAGAGAAGAGCTAGGTCCTTTTCCTAGCCAAAGGGTTGGACCATCTCTGAAGCAGAGTGATACATGGCAGCACTGAGCAGCATGCACTTTCTCCTCCATATGAGGACATCACATAACACAGCAGGAAAGATAAGCAGGGTATTGCAGCTACTCTTTCTCCCTTCAGCTCTGTTGTTGCTGTTGCCATCTCTCCCTCCCAAGCCATCTCTGCCCTCTGTGTATCTTCATCCATTGAATATAGCCTAGCTGCCCATTGCAGCTGCCTCTCTGGAAAGAGGGTTTTTTTCTGTAATACACATAACTCTAATTGTGGGAGCACATAGATCTCAGAGAATATTGGTAAAGCTGTACCCTGATCCTAGGAATGTTCTGGAAAGATCAGTCCTGTGCTAGTTACATTAACCTCACTAACTTGTACCCCAAAAAGGTAGTTCACATAGGATAGAAATAGCCCTATTCCAGCCCTGCTGTTCTCCCTCTATATTAAATCTGCGCTTTGAGTTGGTTCAGCTTTGGTAGACAGCCTTTTGCTAAGACATGTTGTTTACAGGGAATCTCAGGAACCCATTTGCCATGGGTTTCCATCCATTTGCTTGTGTGTGCTCTAAGGTTGGAGGCCAAGGGTGTAACTAAGGGAGAGAGCTGTAGAGCAGCCCTATCTGCACATGGCAAGGCCGTTTCCTGCTGGAAGAAGAGTCTCTCTTGACTGTCACCAGCTTTCCAGCCCCTAAAACCCAAATCCAAAGCTTCTCTGTCATCAGCCACACCATTTTATAGCTGGAAAACCTCATGTTTCCAAGCCATTTGCACAGCGATCGAGTTGGGTTTACTGGTGTCTCATATCCTCAGGCACATTCACAAATGCTCTGTGCCTTATGGAGCACTTGTTGATGCAGTACTGGGAAGCTCTAAGGTCTATTGGCTCTCACCAGCAGTGGGGAGGACTAAAGGTAGGGCTGGCTTCACTTTCTAACCTTAAGGAAGGATGGGACACGGAGAGGGCAAAGTAGGGATGCAGCCCTTGAGGAGGATGGGCATTCTGGTGGCCCCCATGGGGTGCCTGCTAACAGGCACAGCAGCAGGAGTCGTGCTGTCAGCAAATGAAGTTACTGGTGACAGAAAGGACTGAAGCAATATGAGTCAAAGCTAATAGTCAGTGTGATGATGACCTGCTTTTGTGAGACCTGCAGGAGCAGCACGGGGGATTTTTCCATTAGTTTCGAGAGAAGATTTATGGCCTCAGCTCACCTTGCCCTTTGAATGAGGCATAAATTGCCTGAACTCAAACCCATCAGGGTTTTTTTCTCTTAGTAGCTCATTATTTGGTATTAAACAGAGCTCTAGCCTTGCACTTCTGTATTGCCACTTTACCCACGGCTTATGGGGAGCTGCAGTGTTTGTCAGAACACGCAGAGCAGCTCTGACCTCCCTGCAGTCTGCTCCTGCCTCTGGGCTATCATCCTAATAAATAATGTTGGCTGTAGCTGAGAAAATCACGTCTTGTTCTGCTTCATGAATATTTTATCTCTTCTTTCTACCACTGGGGTTTAGAAAGAAAAGGGTGAATTTACAGCAGGGCATTCCCTGTATAAATCAGGTACATCCCAAGCACAAGTGGTTGGTTCATTCCACAGGTGTAAGATAAGCACCCAGTGTATGCATTAACCCTCTGAGCAGAGCATGGTACATGCCTGGGCTTCTGCCTGAGCAAGGACCATTGGGAGCAGTGAGTTTTGTTACAGTGGGCTTGCCTGGCTCTTGTAAAGTGCCAGGATCACTGGTCTGAATGGCAGCAGGGATGAGTGAACAGAAAGCTTTGTGTTCAGGACTGCACGCATGTGGGAGCGTTATCCCAGCTGGAATCTCCACCAGGACACCAGAGGAGGTACAGGGGAGAGCAGACAGGTTCCACTTCATCTTCCCTCACTGCTCTGCTTTAAGCTCCAATAGTTCAGATTGCAGGAGCTTCAGTGGGCTCCATAGATAAGAGGAAAAGCCAAGGTGCAGAAACTGCTGCTGCCCAGGGAGGTGTGGGGAATGGATTGCACTTATCAGTAGATCCCACATCCCGATATAGAGCTGATGGAGACAGGCAGGAAAACCCCAGGCTCTGGGGTAAATGCTGCACTGAAGCATAAACTGTGTGAGACAGGTACCAGAGGGGATCTCTAGTGCCACCTCATCCCTCTCAGGAGCCCATCTGGTCACTGATGTTCTGGAGCAGTGGTCACAAAGCACCCAAAATCCAAGTTACAAATGGAAGGTGCCAGAGGGCAGGGATCGGTGTCACTTTAGTGCAGAGGCTTTTGGTGTTGAAGATGTGCAACCACCTGCATGTATTCATTTGGTGTCTGAGCCTAGGACACGTCTCTCACTTGCCCATTTACTAATGGGCTCATCACTGAAGTAGTCTGAACACACTAGAAGCAGAAGAGATGTGCACAGCAGCATCCTTCATGGTCCCTATGGAGAGTCCTCTGTCCTACAGGGTCTATAAACCCCTGCTTAGGTATTAAAATACCATCAGCTACACCACCAAAGCTTTTCCTTAGCCAGGCAGACACATCATAGAATCATAGAATCATAGTATATTGGAGATTATAAACTCACCTCAAAAAGGAAGCAAAACCTGATCTTTCTGTCAAGCCCAAAGTCTCATCCGCTTGGCCCAGATTCTGACTTACTTGAAGTGGGGTTTGGTAGGAGAGAGCTAGATCTGACCAAGAGTGAATCATATGAACAAAGGCCACCAGCCTTCCCCTTAAAAACCCAACTCCATGGTACTGATGAGTCCTTATTGAAAGGAAATAACCACATTTTTGACCTGTTTCTATTGACAGCAGTTCTGCTGACAGTCTGCTGCATGAGGAGGAAGAAGAAGACATCCAACCCAGAAAACAACCTGAGCTATTGGAACAATGCTATTACCATGGACTACTTCAACAGGCACGCTGTAGAGTTACCGAGAGAGATCCAGTCACTGGAGACTTCAGAGGTATGTGCACGTTCCAGGGAAACAGGTTTTTGGGAAGGACTCACCCCTATACATGTATAATGTGTATGTCACCAAGACCGGATTGCCATCCTAGTTCCCAGCTGTTGCACATGTATTCCGTAATGCTGTGTGGTCATGGGAGTTAATCACCTCTAGGTGACTTTGTTCCTGAGTGTCTCTTCCTTTTGAGCCTATGGCCAATGTTTGTCCATACCACGACTGCTTAGGAGAGCTCTTTGTGCTGGCTTGTTACTGACAGTCAGGCCTTCTGCTCTGTGTGCTGTGCATGTCCCACACAGCATCAGGCAAGGGGGGTAGTGGGACTTTATAATGCAAGCAACTTTATGCATTTATGTCTCAGGAGCTTCTTCAGTACCAGTTCAGGTGAGTGTTGCCAGTATATATGCAAGTGAAACATCAATGGGAGGGTGTAATAGGGGTGTGTACTCATCAGCCTTGACTTACAGGGATCTGACTGGTTCAGTGGGATTATCATACATGTGCAGGTGATCCTGTGATCCTGTGATAATCTGCATCCCTGGCCTCAGAGATAGAGAAGAGTTAGCTTAGTTCAAAGGTATTTAAAACTTGGAGACAGCTGAGAGTTTGGGTTTATGCTGAAGAGCTTTTCAGATCAGTTGCTACCAACTCATCTCATTAGAGATAAACAAAAGCATTTAGAAAGGAACCTCTGAGTTGTGATTACACAAGCACTTACAGCCGCTTCATTAACCCCACTTTGCTTGGCAATCATGTTGCTCAAGCTACAGCAGGAGTTGGTCTAGACTTACCAAGAATCAAATGATACATTTACATATATTTATGCTATATATTCACATATTCAAAAGCTGTAATCTGGGTCACGTCATCTGTCTGAGGAGGGCCACTGAGGATGCTCAGGGGCTGCAGCACCTCCTGTATGGAGACAGGCTGAGAACATTGGGGCTGTTCAGCCTGGAGAAGAGAAGCTGTGTGGAGACCTCATAGCAGCTTCCAGTGTCTTGAAGGGAGGCTACAAGGATGCTGGAGAGGGACTCTTCATCAGGGACTGTCAGTCGATAGGACAAGGGGTGATGGGTTCAAACTGAAACAGGGGAAGTTCAGGTTAGATCTGAGGCAGAAGCTTCTTCCCTGTGAGGGTGCTGAGGCGCTGGCACAGGGTGCCCAGAGAAGCTGTGGCTGCTCCCATCCCTGGCAGTGTTCAAGGCCAGGTTGGACACAGGGGCTTGGAGCAACCTGGTCTGGTGTGAGGTGTCCCTGCCCATGGCAGGGTTTGAACTGGATGATGTTAAGGTCCTTTCCAACCCAAACCATTCTATGGTTCTATGACAAAACCATCAGCCCATTCCCACATGTGCTGTACAGGGCATGGAGCTCCCCATGTGCTCGCAGTGGGGTGCGAGGTGCTCAACCTGCTTCTCTGTCTTTATCCTAGGACCACCTCTCCGAGCCGCGCTCCCCTGCCAATGGTGACTACCGTGACAGTGGGATGGTCCTTGTGAACCCCTTCTGCCAAGAGACACTGTTTGTAGGACACGAGCAAGTGTCTGAAATATGAGCCCCCATCTCCCCCGTACTGCAGTTCCATCTGTCCCCAGATTATAAATATATATATATATTATAAATATAGCCTTTGTGTAACCCTGAATTACAAGAAATGTTTTCAGCTTTTCTTTTCTCCCTCAGAATTGTCAGCCCCTTTTTTATAAGTGTGGTAAAACTTTACAGAACTGTGGCTTTATAAAATAAAGGTATTTCTAAGCAAAACACCTCTTGGGTGGACTGGTTTCTTCACTGTCATTTACAACCTGCTGCTCAATATGCTTGGTGTGGAAGAGGATTGGGGAAGGCTGGTTTTAGGCAGCATGTGCTGGGCACAGCATCCTACATCCTACAGGACATCCTGCAGCCTGGCCATGAGCATTCCTGCTTGGCAGGATGCTGGAGAGGGGCTCCTCATAAGGGACTGTAGTGATAGGACAAGGGGTGATGGGTTCAAACTGAAACAGGGGAAGTTCAGGTTAGATCTAAGGCAGAAGCTCTTCCCTGTGAGGGTGCTGAGGCGCTGGCACAGGGTGCCCAGAGAAGCTGTGGCTGCCCCATCCCTGGCAGTGTTCAAGGCCAGGTTGACACAGGGGCTTGGGTGACAGGGCAGCAGGGAGAGAATACAACCAAGCACCTTGTCCAGGGGAGTCACAGCTGGTACCAGACAAGGACACTACAGCACATCTGGTCCAGCTGTTCCCACCTGCCAGCAGTGTCCCTAGTGGCTGCAGTTACTCAGAGCAACCTGACAACTTCACTCCATGATGGCTGTAATCACACCTGAGACAGGGACCAAGGGGCCACAGAGCCTTTGTCACCCTCCTTGCTCCCTGACCCACATGTGCACTTCACTGTGCCAGGCAGACATCTGAATGGGGCCACAGGCTGCCTAAAAGGAGAACACTGTAATGCTATAGGGGCCCTCCTAGATATGTGATTTTCTGTTCCCATCAGGATAATCCACTGCTTCCCTGCACAGTGACCAGGGCAGGCAGGAACACATGGCTGTGTATGGACATGGATGGGAACTTTGGGAATATACCTTCTCACAGTGAAGTAAATGCAGTGTGGTATCTGTGAGCCTCAGGATCAAACACCAAATGGCCTCCTGGAAATCATGGGTTGATTAAGAGAGTAAAACTCTCTCAGAGTCTTGCCAAGAGGAAAAGCAACCCCTGAGGACCATCACCTCTGTTTCAGCAAGGAGGTGGAAAGAAAGAACAAGGATAGAGAGGATTGAATTCAGTTCTTTGTTTAAGACTCCATAGGTTTAGATGTGTTTACTGTGCATGGGGCTGCTTCTGCAAGGCAGATGCTTGGGTTTTATTTGACACAAAGCAAATACACTGAGGATGTTGTATAAGAAACACTGGAGGATTCCTCTCATTTAGCCAGCCCAGCCTGCTTGGTCTAACTGCAGAATGGCCAGAGGCTAAGCAGAGATCCTCACCGTGCTGCTGGATGCTGTGTTATTCCCAAGCATCACACAACTGGGAAGCAGGGACCCAACTTCAGGCTCTCCCAGATCTCAGGCTTAAAAAGCAAGTCAAACAAGCCCCGGGCACTGATGTGGAGAGCCAGGATTAGGCACCCACGGAAAACAGGGATTTCTGATTACATTCTGTCTCGCCAAAGCCCCTGTCCAAACCAACTCCGCATTAGGGTGATGTCCAACATCAGCACATTGCAGGCATGCTTGCAATGATGTGCCCACGGGAATCCTACACTGGAACAAGTGTGGCATCCTGGCTGGGAAGCGTCCCTGGGTGTAGGTAGGAAAAGCTGTATCTAGCACTGTACAGTGAAGGATCCCACTGTACCATGAACACATCCTACTTGTGCACTTGGAAACTGCCCATTTGGTTGCTGCTCGCTGAAGAGCAATGGCTCCAAAAGATGAGCAGGGGAAAACTCCCCCATCTCCTGCAATATCTCAGGGGTTGTTTTGCTCTTTTCTTTCAGTTCCCAGTTGCCTCACTTGGTGCCACGTTTTGCAGTCAAAGTGAAATGGGCCCTTGTTGAACAGACCAAGTGCAGTTGATAATGTGACATTAAACTGAGCAGGGGCAGACATGAAGGTGCTTGTCCCTAGTTAACATCTGCTGGGTTTGAGGCAATGTGCCTTGATCGTGTGCTCTGCTCTCATGAGACCCCACTTGCAGCCCTGTGTGCAGCTCTGGTGTCCTCAGCATCAGAAGGACATGGAGCTGTTGGAGCAAGTCCAGAGGAGGCCACGAGGATGCTCAGGGGCTGCAGCACCTCCTGTATGGAGACAGGCTGAGAACATTGGGGCTGTTCAGCCTGGAGAAGAGAAGCTGCATGGAGACCTCAGAGCAGCTTCCAGTGTCTGAAGGGGGCTACAAGGATGCTGGAGAGGGGCTCTTCATCAGGGACTGTAGTGATAGGACAAGGGGTGATGGGTTCAAAGTGAAACAGGGGCAAGTTCAGGTTAGATCTAAGGCAGAAGCTGTTCCCTGTGAGGGTGCTGAGGCGCTGGCACAGGGTGCCCAGAGAAGCTGTGGCTGCCCCATCCCTGGCAGTGTTCAAGGCCAGGTTGGACACAGGGGCTTGGAGCAACCTGGTCTGGTGTGAGGTGTCCCTGCCCATGGCAGGGGTTGGAACTGGATGAGCTTTAAGGTCCCTTCCAACCCAACTTGTTCTGTGATTCCATGAAACCAAAGCACAGAGAAATCCAGAAGCTGCTGCAGGACCGAGGGAGCATTTGAGGCTCTGCAGCAGCAAAGGCTGCTTGGTTCTGCTCAGCTGTGACCCTGCCAGCTCCCCAGCAGGTTGGGTTTCCACTAACTTCAAGTAACATCTTGCTGCAAGGAGACTGCCTGGAGCAAGCATGAGTGTGAGCACCCAGTGCATCAGTACCTGTGGGTACAAGGATGGGAAACCATCGGGTTGTCAGCATAGAAAACACCGCTGCTATTTCAACACGTGCATTGCACTGAATCCTCATCCCGCTGTCCCTGTAAACACCATTGTGCTTTTCACTGCCCACATTTGCAGCAGCAGCAGGAGGGAGATTTCCCCTGCAATGGGACTGCTGACCCAGCGGCCACACGCACAATGTGCCCAGCACAAAGCCCCCGTTCCAGAAAGCCGTCGCACAAAGCCAAACCCCTCCCGACCCCCCGACGTGCTGTGCTCGGCACATCCCTCCTGCAGTGCGGGCCGGGCCGCAGCAGCACCATGCCCTTGCCGAGGCGCCGGTCCTCCTTCCTGGGCCAGCAGCCCTCTGCCCCTGCCGCCGACGGCTCGGGGCCGCCCGGCCGTCGGGTGAGCATCGGCGGCGCAGGGAGCCTGTCCCGGCCCCCCGGTGTGTATGTGGGCACCGTCCCCACGGGCGGTGTGAGCAGCCTGGGTACCCGTGTGTCCCGCAGGGCGCTGGGCATCAGCAGCGTGTTCCTGCAGGGGCTGCGCAGCTCTGCCGCAGTGCCCTTGGCTGCGGGGCTGGAGAAGGGCCGGGGTCTGTCCTATGAGAGCCTCAACAGCTGCTTGGTGGAGTACATCGAGAAGGTGAGAGCACTGGAGCAGGTGAACCAGGAGCTGGAGGAGCACATCCGAGTGTACCTGGATAAGAAAGCGGCCAGTGTGGGCAGCTGGGGAGCGCTGCGGGAGAACTGGGAGGCCATTTACCATCAGGTGAGTGGGGGAGAGCTTCAGCGCTGAGAGCGAGGGGTGGTTGATGCTGGTGATGGAGGATGTCTGAGCTCAAGTGGTTTGAATTTGTCTTTATGGTAGTTATCATTTCACAGTGTGCTGTGGAAGATGCCTATTGAGGAGGAGGATTGACTTAGGGGCAACTGAAATGCAGCCCAAGGTGCTGATCAATAATGGGGGGAAAGGGTGTTTCTTATCTTTTGCTTGGCTGTAGTTATGACACTGAGCATCAAAGTGATTAACAGAAGACTGCTAGGGCTGGATCAGTTTATCCCTCAGCATGTCAAGCACGTTGGGTTGGGTTTATTTATCAGCAATTCAGGTTTTTACTTTATTCCCTCATTTGCTTCATCATCCTTTCCAAAAGGTCTATTTATTTAGAAACAATAATTGGTTAATAATAATGGCTACCAATGAGTGGCTCCTTTCCTTCCCTTCCTCACCACTCCACCATTCCTCATTCCCACCTTCTCCATACAGGCACAGGCTGTGGGTGCTTCCAGGAAAGTGCTTATTGCATTAGGTGCCAATTGGTCTTTGCACTGACCTTGTGGACATAACCCAGTTCCTGTTGCTGACGAGTAGGACTTGTGAGTTGATGTCCTTGCTTGCAGCGAACACAGGGCTCTATCCGCTGAGTTCCCAGTGCACTTTGTGAATCCCAGCTTCCCAGCTCCCAGCCAGAGGAGCCAAAGAGCTGGAATCCTGAACATTGCCCATCTCTTCCCAGCAGTGCTAGTGCAGGCACAGAAAACACCATCTTCAGATGGCCTTCAGCAAGCATGAAGGACTGAGGCTCCCCAGACAAGTGTGTGTTTACCTTGGGCTGTCCAGTTTCACACTGGTGCAGGAGGAAGGGTGCATTTTGATGGTGTGCTCCATGTTTAGGGCAGCTCTTCACCCAGAACACCACAAATGGCATCTAAATCCTGAATACAGCAGCATAAACTGTTATACAATCATGTCAACGTGTGCTTCCAAACCCATGCCCTCAAACCTGTCACCCCCCTGGGGTAGGATGGAGACTGATGTGAGATGGGGGTTAATGCATTGCAACCATCCCATGTTTTCCAGATGAGTGTCCCACTTTGCAGTTGTAGACTCGCTTGTAAAACCTACTGGGGCTTATGGTTAGGACCAAAGCAGTAAGGAATGTAGGTGCTTTAGGAAGGAGCACTTGATTTGTCTTGCTATGAAAGCCCAGCATTGTAGAGGTGATGAACCTACTCATGTAATGAGTTTTCATACAGACTGCTTTCCTTTTAACCTTTCTTTATAGTGTCATCCTGCTGCCCTGCCTCTATCTCCCCTTGTATGGGTAAATAAGAGCAGCTCATAATGAAATTGAGCTCAGACAGTAGGCTTTTCCTATGTAAAATCAGCACAGTAAAGCTATGTAGTAATAGCTTTTGCAAGTGTCATAGAAAATAAAAGATTAGCTTAATCCATATCTATTTAACCATTAAAATACATTAGAAAATACATTAAGTTTTCTGAATTACATCACTTTACTGTGAGGGTGCTGAGGCGCTGGCACAGGGTGCCCAGAGAAGCTGTGGCTGCCCCATCCCTGGCAGTGTTCAAGGCCAGGTTGGACATGGTTTGGAATGACCTGGTCTGGTGTGAGGTGTCCCTGCCCATTGCAGGGGGTTGGAACTGGATTAACTTAAGGTCCTTTCCAACCCAAACCAGAAATGTGTCAGGCCCATCTCCACAGTGGGATAGAAGAAACCCCAGTGGTCCTGAGGTCCTGTTCCCCCCTGCCCTTCCTAGGGTGTGTTTTGGCAAAGCAGATTTCAGGTGGTCTCCTCCCAGCAATAACAACTGGGTGCTAGCATTGAACTAGGGGGGAAATGTGGCAATGAGAAGGCTCAGGGGGGAGCTGATAGCTCCCTACAAGTGCCTGACAGGAGGATGGAGTGAGGTGGGGTCGGTCTCTGCTCCCAAGGAACAAGGGACAGGACAAGAGGAAACAGCCTCAAGCTGCCCCAGGGCAGGTTTAGATGGAGCTGAGGAACAATTCCTTGCCCAGAGGGTGCTCAGGCATTGGAACAGGCTGCCCAGGGCAGGGCTGCAGGCACCGTCCCTGCAAGTGTTCACACAGCTGGAGACGAGGCCTCAGTGCCATGGGTTAGTGGTGGCCTTGGCAGTGCTGGGAATGGTTGGACTGGATGAGCTTGAAGGGCTTCTCCAACCTGGTTGGTTCCATGGTTCTAAGTGACTTGGAGGTTATGAGTGGAGGCACCCTTAGGGGAAAACCCACTCATGTTGCACTGCGGTTGTCAGGGCTGTTACTGCACAAGGGGAGTGCTGACAGGAGATGAATGATGGGAAGCTGTTACCCAGCTCACAGCATCAGTTCTCTGCTGGGCAGCTGGTTTCTAGCAGAGCAGGGACACACACACTAACTGGGACAGGCAGAAAATGGGAGGAGTTTTGCAGGAAATGAGGGAAATAGGAAATCCTTATGGAGAGGAATTCATGTGAAAGGAATCCAAATCCCTCTCATTCCATCCTGGGCACACTCCTGTTCTCCAGGCTTCATCCCAGTGTTCTTGTGGAAAATCCCATCTCTGATGGGTTGTCTCTTTTAGGCAGAACAGGAGGTTGGTTGTAATGGCAATTCCTGCCCCTGGAGCAGGGCAGCACCTGGGAAAAGTGGGTGCTTGGAATACTCTCAGTGAGTTTATAGAGAGGAGAGGCTCAGCCTCCGTGACCATTCAGTTACAGCTCTGTGGGGGACACAGGTTTATGGGGTCTATGAGCTGGCATGTGGCATGGTTCAGGAACCGATGTCCTGGACCAGTTTGATCACTGCTGTGACTCCTGTGCATGGTTGGGAGCACTTGAAAACTCATCACCAGGTGTTTTCTATAGAGATACTTCTATGTGCACCTGACCTTACTGTCAGCATTTACTCAATGTTAATATTAAGCCTGGGACTGACAGTTAATACAGGACTGACAGCCTGAGGACTCACATGCAGTGATTTATTTGCCAGTGATTTATTTCTGGGGCCAGGAGAGTGGCTGGGTGTTTATTACCTGTAACACAGCCCAATACAACACAGTGCATGAGTAGTGTATGGAAATGTGTGGGATGGCACAACAAACTGACACCAAATGGCATGGAGCATGATCACCATACAGAGCAGATCCGTTTCAATGGTATCATCTCAGGCACCTCCAATGGCACAACCTTGGACTCCCTTCACATACAGATATGAGGAGGGCTGCAGTTCTGTGCTTAGGCAACATTCCAGGTTTTACAGTGTTTCTTTAGGAGGTATCTCCTGCTTTAAGAACCAGGCATCCTTTGATGCAGTCCTGTTTGCTTATGAAGTATTTGATGTATAAATGAAGTCGTATTTTCCTGGATGCAGCAGGAATCAGCAAAGAACCCATCAATCTCCCCAGCCACTCCAGGTATTACCTTTACCAAGGTGGTGTTACAAATGCCACTCTTGCTACCTTTGAATCATGGAACCATAGCATCAGCCAGGCTGGAAAACCCCTTTAAGCTCATCCAGTCCAAACCGTTCCCCATCACTGCCAAGGCCACCACTAACCCATGGCACTGAGGCCTCATCTACACTGTTTGTGAACATGGAGTTTTCATCCTTCAGGCCCTGAGAAGAGGTTCAACATGGAAAGCATGATGGATAGTGTTCCATGCTTCCTGCTTGGCTCCTGAGCAGCAGGCACTGGGTTGCATGATTTGGCATGAGTTAAAGTGTGTTGGAGGTGATGGGTTGATAACAATTCCCTTCTGTGTGTGGAAGCAAAGACCAGACTGATGTCTTCTGATCCTTCTCCAGAGATGCATCATTTGCTTTAACTGAGGAACTTAAAAGCCAGGTGATTCTCCACTACATGGATAATTAAACCATGAGCTTCATTATCACAGGTCAAAATACGGCTGCATTCAGAAAGGGTTTAGGCATCTATAAGAACAGCAAAACTAGTCAAAGCTACAGTAAAGCACAGCTGAGGTCTTGAAAGGCATCGTAACCATTGCAATGCCAGGCTTGGTCCCATTAAAGGTTGCAGTCACTGGGGATAAGTTCTCCCCATAAGTGTCTGTTTCACATCAGACTTTGCTATGGAGGCTGGAGCTTGCACACTCCCTGCAAGCAGCTGGTTTTCCCTGTTAGTTGTAACCCAGTAAAAGGGCCAGGATGTTCATGCAGATTTGAGTAAGGTTTTTATTCTAAAACTCAGAAATGCATTTTCATGTCCCTAAAATCCCAGTGAAATCAAAGAAAACTGTTGCTGTTTTCTACTTAAGATGCTTTATACCACAAATACTCAGTGTTAGCTCAGGAGCTGAAGAAAACGTGTTCAAAAGGTGTATGTGCATCACAGCTTGGGGTGTTGAACGCGATGTGTGACTTAAAGGAGCCATTGTTAGTAATGATATTTGCATTTTTATAACACTTCTAATTCTGGCTGTTCAAATGCCATAGGAGCATCAGTGACTGAAGCCTACCATAAGCCCAATGAGGGAGGACAGTGCTGCCTTCTGCTTTACAAACAGAGAGTCATAGACTCATGGAATCAACTGGGCTGGAAAAGACCTTCAGCCCTTCTCCATCTGAACCCCCCAGGTCCCTCAGCCGTTCCCTATCTCTCTTGTGCTCCAGGCCCTGCACCAGCTCCATTGCCCTTCTCTGGCCCCTCTCCATCACTTCAATGTCTCTCTTGCAGTGAGGGGCCCAGAGCTGAGCACAGGATTGGAGGTGCAAGAGGAGGCAATGTCTAAGTGCTTGCAGCATTGCAAGCCCTCTCATTCCCAATGGACTCAAAGAAAGTAACGTGTTTCCTAAACTGCTGCACCGTGCACTTTAGTACATGTGTCAGCAGAACGCTGCCTGTCTGCCTCCCGCTGTCTATTGAGTTAAATCAAACCAAAGGGCCGCTAGATGGGAGTCTCACACCCCTTCTGCTGAAGTGCAAATCAGGGTTTCCCAGGATACCTGGTTTCTGCATAGAAACACCATGTCCTATTCACCCTGCAGGTTCACTGCTGGACTTCAAGCATGCTCAGCTGGTTTCCAGGAGGGTTGAAAGGCTAAAGCCTGCTGGCTTCCCCCATAGCCCTTCTTTTAAGCCTGCCAAACATTAGGCTGTGTTATGCTGTTTGTACACTCAGGTTTGTGTGTAGCTTTGGAAACCCTCATCTTCCTCACTGGGTGTTTGGCATTAGCTGCCTGTCTATTGGTATTGACCAAGTCCTCAGGAGCATGGTACAAGGGTTCCACTGTGGGGCAGGTAAGAAGCCACCTCAAATGCCTCCATAAACCCACAAGGTTCCTATTGAAAAGCACTTCTAAGAAGCACTTTGTATAGGGGCAGATCCCCAGCTATTCCCTGCTTCTGCTCTCATTGCAGCCCAAAAGCCATCTTACACTGGATTCAGCCTCTAACTGTGGCCACTGACATACCTCTGAGTGGCACCGTGCAGCTCACAGCATTCAATGTTACTTTTGCTGGTGGTATGTTCCAAATACCCTCAAAGACATTCGTTCTCATCAGACTTTAAGTCAGAAGGAAAGAGAAATCAAAGCTCCTGTGAGGATCCACACCAGTGTGAGTTGACAGGAATACAAAGCACTGTGTGTAAGGAAAAGGAAAAGGAAAGGAAGGAAGAAAACAGTTGGACCATTGAGTCTGGGTCAAAGAACTGCCTCTAGCTCCATCCTGCTGCCGTCTAAAGACTGAATGTATTCCCTCCATCCTTCAGGAGAAACTCAGGTCTGTTGGTGTACTGGGACCTGAGGATGGCAAAGCAGCAGGTCCCCAGTGCTGCAGGAGGAGGTGTCAAGCCCATGGTGGCAAAATGGGGCTGGAAAAGGGCAGGGAGAAGGAGCTAAGGGGTTGAACAATGAAGCAGAGACGGTTCTGTGTGCCAGCAAACACATGAAGGTCTCATGTACCTGTGTTGCCCAGCAGGGCTGGCTGGTGTGCGGTGAGATACCATCTCCTTGCCCATACCTGTGGCTTTTGTAACCCCTGGCTCCTGCTCTCCCTCATTCTCCCATGCTGTATACCCATTTCTGCCCAGTGTTCTCAGGCCTCTCTCCTCTGTCTAGATGCTATTTGCATGCAGCGTGTTGGAGCTGCATGTCTCCAATGGCCTATCCCTCTATCCTATGGGTTGGAATTGGCCAAGAAATCCCACAGGAAAGCAAAATCGGCCATCAGTGCAATGGTATGAGATCTGTTTCCTTTGGAAGCCAAGTGCTGAGCTGGAGCTGGCAGGAATGGAGCTCCAGCCCCAGGCTTCCAGCCACAGCCACCTTCCCTCTGTGTTCCTAACAGTAGGTGAGAAGTAAGCAAACCACTTTTAAGTCTTTAGAAGATGCAGAGTGCTTTTAATGCCATGATCCATTATGGGGTTCTTAATGTGGGGAATAGATCATTCCTCCAGATCTCTCCTTGCTAGATGCCTTCATAGATTTCATATCTGCTTGTCCCACCATTTGTAAGACATTTGGAGCATCAAACTGCTTTTCATAGGGCTGAATACTTATTACCACATAGAAATGCTTCAGCCTTGCATGTTCACCTTCACCCCATCACCAAGCAGCAGGCTGAAGGACAGGGAGGACCATACTAAGGCAATGATCCCACTTGTGGTACTTCAGCCTTGATGTCTCCATGTGACGTGGCCGGTTTCAGCTCAGGGCAGCAGAACACTTTGGGGTATTTGTGATCTCATTTAGTTGCAGACTCAGTTGTCTAAGGACAGATTTCTGCTTCAAGAACTCTCCCTTTTAATCCCACTTTAAAACCTGCTTTTATTCATGTGGTGCTTTAGATTCAACTGCAAATCTCCATGGGTATGTCCTGAAAAAGACCAAAGAGATGCTCAGTTTAGCTCATTCAGAGTGACATCATGGACCATGGGAAGGCTGGAGCCCCCAGATAGCTATTGGCAGGGTTGAATGCTCTGGTACTAAATGCCACATGGTTTGGGTCACTTCCATAGCTCAGTGCACATGTGGTGTTTTTAACCCTTTCATCATTTTATATATCCTTCTTGGATCACATTAAATATCCACCCCAGAGCCGTAGCAATGATAACACAGTCTTATTTGCTCCATCTTTCCCAAGCATTTCCCATTCAGTGTAATAACCTTGCAAGACTCCCTGCTTCTCAGGTCTCATATGCACCACAGGAGCTTACAGGATCCCATTGGAGATGGAAAACGATGCTCTGGGAGCTGAGGACGGCTCGCAGGCAGAATAAGCAACAAGTATTCCTTGGCTCCCTAAAGAGGACAACCCATCAGAGGCCTGCTGATATGGGAAGTAGTATAGGAACTGCATAAGTGCTGCTTAAATTGTACCGTGAAGATATAAGTGGGCCTTAAGTGATGACCGTACCTTGCGTCCTGTAATGAATTGTGCCCCTTGCGACCGGCTGCTGATCAGAATGAATGTGTTTCCACAAGAAGATGGATGCTTGGGAGGCATGAGTTTGGTGACAAATTACAGCCTATTTGCAGAGAGTTTGTGCCTTTATAGGTACAAATGTAATTGATTACGTTATCTGGAATGAGTCACTTGAACAGCCCGAGGCTAGAGGCTTATTTTCAGAATCAAAGCTATCCATCTGCTTAAGGCACATGTACAGTGCATGTAGTTCTGTGCTGACGCTCCTCATTGCTTGGGCTCTGTTGTCTCTTACTTCTAGGTGGGTGAAGCAGTCCTGGAAAATGCTCGTCTCATGCTGCACACCGAGAACATTCAAGCCTGTGCTGAAGACTTTAAAGACAGGTAAAGTTGTGGTGGCAACAACCGGACACTTTCTTTGGGACTACCTTGGTAAACCCCTCCTCTGTGATGGAGCAATGCTCAGTGAGGGGAATGGGCTCATTCTTTCCACTATTCATAGAATACCAGAATGGTTTGGTTTGAAAAGGACCTTAACATCATCCAGTTCCAACCCCTGCCATGGGCAGGGATGTCTCACACTAGACCATGTCACCCTAAGGCTCTGTCCAACCTGGCCTTGAACACTGCCAGGGATGGGGCATTCACCTGGCTTGGGAGGGGGTTGTAACAGCAAAATGATGCTAACGTTATTTGGGAATATTTTGAGGATTTAAAGGAACAGAGATACACACTACAACATTACTCAAGCTGTTCTCTGGCATACGGACATTGGTCTCTCACCGAGAGGTCAGTATTCATTCAGATTTGGGTTGACATTTAATAAAGGCAAAATTCCCATGTGCTTTTTAGTTGTAATTTTCAGTCCCACATACATGGTTTGAGAAGTAACAACCACTCTGCTGCAGCAGCTGACAAGCGAAAACCAAACCACTACAAATGTCTGCATGGAAGCGTTAGATAAGAAAACAAATGGGCTGCATGGGTTTTCCTCATCTCTACTGAGAGAAAGGAATAGCAAAAGATCTTAAATACTGGCCAACTACTGCTTTGATGTCTTTTTGTTCTCAAAGGCTGATATTGATGCACATGAGTGCGTGAAGCTCTTTAAGTCTGACTCAGGAGATGTGACCCTTCCAGCTTCTTCTCATAATGCACTCATGCATTTACAAATAGATTTTTGCAGGGTCTGACACACAAACTGTGTTTCAGACTCATCGGGTTTTATTTCCTATGATTTTTATCATCCCTTTTAATCTTCTGTCTCTCTCTGGTATGATTTTATTTAACCATATCAAAAAGTGCATTAATCCTATTCTGAGGTTTGCCTTTCATTTCAGAAAGGTACCGCTCTGTGATACTCATTGGATGGCTTCATGTCCTACACTTGCGGTGTAGGCACGCAGTCTCCAGCACAAAACCAGTGTCAAATCAATCACAAAACCAGTGTCAAATCAATCCACTGCATAGCAAAAGCCCCTTATTCTCACCATCTCACCAAGGAGATTCATCACATCTTCAGTGGAAAGCCTGAAATGAAAGGGCAGAAACACGAGTGGGTTAGTGCTGTAGAATAGCAACTGCCTGCCACAACCTTTTCCTACCACTGCAGCCATGGCTTAGAAACGAGCTGTTTGCTTTGACAGCAATTCTAGTTGACAAACCAACCACTCCAATTCCCTCTTTCGATACTACTGCATCTTAAGGATGGGCTGGGGCCCTGGAACATAGACCAGACTCCCATCAGCATGTCTGTTAGTAACAGTAATGCATTTGATGTGCACATTAACCATAGCTCTGAACAGTTTTCATGTAGATGAAGGAGCAGTTGCTCTCATTTTACAGCCAAGCAAATAGAAAATGAGCCACCCATAGTCATACTGTATATAAATACCATATGCCTCCCTGTGCTTGTTGAGGACTCCTCTTGGGCTGTAACCACGGCAGCGCAGAGCACAAACGTGGCCTGTTTTATTACACTCAGAGTGAATGACAGGGTCCTTTGGCAGTTCAATTCAAGCACAGTGAGACAAGGTGAGAGCAAAGTGTGTCTTCTGTGCCTCTGTCTGGGACACAAGGTAATTAGCCCAAATGGTGTCACTGAAAAGAAAGCAGGTTTTTCTTGCTGAACTGTGCTGGATTAAGGTTTCTGGGGGGGTTTTGTGCTCTCTGCAGGTATGAAAATGAGCAGCCGTTCAGAAAGGCAGTGGAAGATGAAATTAATTCGCTATATAAAGTGATTGATGATGCTAATTTAACTAAAATGGATCTGGAGAATCAGATAGAGAGCATGAAGGAAGAACTAACTTTGCTGTCAAAGACTCATGAAGAAGTAAGTCCAGACTCGGGACACTGCAAACCCAATGTGTGCCTGTTTCATCTGGTTGGTATCATATATCTGGTGCAAAACAAGCACTAAAAACCTCTGTCATGTCTGGGGCTGGGGGTTCTTCTGAAACCTGCTCTTATTTCTCTCTCTGTTAATTTCAAGCACTAACCTCTAAATTGCTTGCGTTTCCTGCCTGATAAACATGACATAGAAGGGGTATCACTTCTTGCTATGGTCACAGGGTTGCACCTATGTGGGCATCTCAACAGAGAGGTCTGATCCTGAGCTGGAGATGTAAAGAGTGTGCAGGGAACGAGCCCTGGTCCTGCTGCATTAACACTGAACATTACCCAGTGTCTTCTGAACATGCCCTGCTTGGCCCAGCTTCCCACAACAGAATCTCTCCTGAGCAACACACCCCAGAAGCAAGTCATGGGACAGGCAGCTGGAAGGGAAGCCCATTATTACCCAGTTTCTGCAATGCCTTCCCACTCATTACATTCACCAGCACTATTTGCATGAAGGTGGTTTATTGCCTTCAACAGGGGTTTCAGGCTCAGATCCACATCAGCCTCTTCACTGATGGGGGTTTGGATATGGAGCTACTCCTAATCCCACATAAGGGGCAACAAGCAATTGTGCTGATGCTTCAGAAGTAAAAGGGAGCCTGAATTGAGCTGGTTCATGGAAGCAAGGCACTATCCTACCTTACATTTATTCCAGGTTATATCTCCAAGCACAAGATTTCAGCATCACTGGCAGGTATATGTGGATTTGGCTTGCCAGGATGAAGTCTAACCCCAAGGCTGGCATTCTGCAGGAAATAACCTATGGCTCCATCACTGCTGCACAGCATGAGAAAGATGGGAATCGGTTTAGATAAGAGGGAAAACAAAACATTGATAGAAATACACAGGATCTGTCTGTGTTCCTGAAACCAGAAAAGGTGGCACTGAAACTGTTCTCTGCCCATATATATGGCATAACAAACACACCACCTTTCCAGCAGCTTCTCATGCTCCACATTTAGCCAGTGAGGAGCCCTTGCAGGTTAGAATGATGTTCATTTCCTTACCCATTTGGAGTATCTGAGCAAGCTCAACACAGACCTGGTTTTCCAATGGCAGCAGCACCAGGGGAAGCTGCTCAAGAGAAGGTAAAGAATAAAGGCTGGAAGCAACTATTGGGATTAATCCAGCTGAGCTGTGGCACAGTAAATCCCAAGGACCTTCCTGAACTAATTCCAGCTTCGTATTCCTCCAATCCATGTCAAGCTCTTGTGAGCACATTTGAAGGCTTTCATTCTGAAAGGTTCATAATTCATGCAATTCCCACCCATTTCCCCCCAGTATTGTCACTGTCAGGGGCCATTGCTTACAAATACAGTTATCAGATGGTTTTATGCTACTTTTCATTTTGCTCACACCCATAGAACACATAAACAGATTGATGTAAAAGGCTTGTGGTACCACATAGTTCAGACACATGTGCAAACCTCACTTATTCTTGTGTTCTTGAGCACAAGGTACAGCTGATGGGCTACCTTTAAGTTCTAGACACAGCCATTCTCTACTGCTTACATGGCTTTGGAGCACTTATAAGAAACAGAACGTTGCCATAGAGAAGGAGAGTGCTCTTCATCTAACATGCACATGCCTAAAAGCACACAGGTGGCTTGCCCAGCTTGTTGTGTCTCCCAATAGATGCCTATGTTGTTGCATAGTGCAGCAGAGGGAAGAGCAGGGATTGATTTGCTGTAAGCTGTTAGTTCCTTGGTCCCATGTCCCCACTGCAGCCTTCCTGGCAGTGCAGCTGTGCTGGGTTTGGGCCCCACGTTTGCAGTGTGCATGTGTCAAGCTCTGACTGCTGGAGAAACTTAACCACTGTGAGGGCAGTGCCTTGGTGCAGGGCTTCAGCCTCCCCATGCAGAAGGAAGGCAAATCCATATGGGGCAAAGAAACCCTCCAGTGCACTGGATCATTACTGTAGGGTTGCCTTTCGGGGCCAAATGTCATGATGCTCTTGGTTGACACCAAACGAGCCCTTCCTTGAGCCTATCTGAAGTCAATCATCCAGTTCACTTTACACTGTCATTCTTGTTCAAGGATGTGAAGGTGTTATACAAGCAGCTTGCGGGATCTCAGCTGGAAGAACTGGATGTTCCCTTGGGAAGTGGCCTGGATGACATCCTGGAAAAGATCAGGATCCACTGGGAGAGAGACATTGAAAAGAATCGTGTGGAGACAGGAGTCCTGCTTCGTACCAAGGTGAGCACAGCAGCAGCACAGGCTTTAAAGCAGACACAAACCTGGTACCCTGCAGTAACCTTGAGGGTTGGGGGTTTGGTTTCCCATTGAAACAGAAATGGTTGTAAAAGTATAAGGGGTTTTGGTCCAAATCCATGGGAAAGTACAAACAGAGTGTGTGGCTGTCTTGGGAATGACCCTGCTGATATCACAGGTGTCTGTGGGAGGCTTCAGGGGCTCTGAAATTTTGGCTGAGGAAAACAATCATAGAACCATAGAATGGTTTGGGTTGGAAGGGACCTTTAAAGCTCACCCAGTCCAACCCCCTGCAATGAGCAGGAACATCTGCAAGTAGATCAGGTGGCCCAGAACTTACTCAGTTGATACCTTCTGTGTAGGATAAACCCCAGTTGTTACCCTTCTCACTAGGGCCCCTCCTCTGCTGAACACGTTAGAGGGGTCTATAAATCACTGTCTATATATCACTGTCCTGAACCCAGGGCAGTAATACATATTGCTCTCCACTAACTACACAGACTCCTCATGGATTCCTCCTTAACACTGTTTCCTTTGGCAGCAGTGGGAAAGCTGGATGCTAACTCAGAAATGGAAAGTGATGAGAAAAGTAATGATCATAGGTGATCAGCAGGGAATGATTCTATCTATTAGTAGCCACCTCATTCTGCGGTGGCTATTATAGCACAGCAAATCGTAACTACAGCTGTGCTATATGTAATATTTGTATGTCATATATAGTAAGAACACCCCCCTCTCCCCTCATTCCATGGTACAAAGTGGGGAGAAGTGAAGGCAAACAGCAAGGTAAAGGCCAAAACTACGTTTGCAAACAAAATCTGTTCCTGGTTCACTGACAGGTTTCATTCCTCCAACACACCAATTCCTCAGTGTCCCCACTTCCCTGTCTGACCTGGTTTGCCTCCTCCTGTGCAAACAAAGCCCCACAACTTCTTTCTTCCTGTTTCTTTCACACCTTCCAATATCTGGTCTTGCAGAGGACAAAACTGCCTGCTCATACTGGACTGATCATTGGATCCCTCTCCATGCCTTTGATATCTAACCTATCCCTGCTCAGCCATCCATAAAGCCCTCACCAGTTTTAGTTCTTCCTGCTTTGGTGCTCTGGCAAGATCAGTTGTGGTTCTGATCACGTTCTGGTATGACATTCTAGAGGGTTTTGTCCCCAAGTATACCCCTCATTACATCCACATGATGATGTATCTCATGTCTCATGCAGTTTTGTATCTCAGGACAGATCTATTTAGATTATCACTATTTATATTGGTAACAAGACCTTAGCTTTCTTCAGCTTGTGGACTTCTGTCATCTTACGTGGCCAGGTTGCATCATTTGGTCACCCACACTGTGTGAGAAACTTGCTCTTACTCTTGCAGCAGCAGAGGGAGAGCAGCTCCCTCCTCTTTGCTCCTCATTGCCACTTCCTTCAGTCTCTCCCTGTGAGATTTCCTTGGTCCCTGATATTTTAACCTCATTTCTCAGGGGGCTGGAGTATGAAAACAGGCTGAGAAAATAAAATGAGAGAAGAGTTCCCCATTGGGTAACAGAGAACATCCTAATGTGCTGTTCTTGGGGTAAAGAGTAATCAGATAATAAAATGGGAACAAGCAAGAAGAGTGAAGTCACAGACTGGATTCCTCTTTAAATCATGAGCTGACATAGAAAGCTCCCTGCAATTGTTGGAGCAAGTCCAGAGGAGGCCACGAGGATGCTCAGGGGCTGCAGCACCTCCTGTATGGAGACAGGCTGAGAACATTGGGGCTGTTCAGCCTGGAGAAGAGAAGCTGCGTGGAGACCTCAGAGCAGCTTCCAGTGTCTGAAGGGGCTACAAGGATGCTGGAGAGGGGCTCTTCATCAGGGACTGTAGTGATAGGACAAGGGGTGATGGGGTCAAAGTGAAACAGGGGAAGTTCAGGTTAGATCTAAGGCAGAAGCTGTTCCCTGTGAGGGTGCTGAGGCACTGGCACCGGGTGCCCAGAGAAGCTGTGGCTGCCCCATCCCTGGCAGTGTTCAAGGCCAGGTTGGACACAGGGGCTTGGAGCAGCCTGGTCTGGTGTGAGGTGTCCCTGCCCATGGCAGGGGCTTGGAACTGGGTGATGTTAAGGTCCTTTCCAACCCAAACCATTCTGTGAGTCTATGGTTCGATGATTCTCTGTACCCACTCCTTGCTGTAGCTGTGACCAGCTGAGGCCAAGGTATTTCAGATGATGTCCTAGCACTGCCTTACACATCAGGGCAGTATTTCTGTTGTTTTCTGACTCTTGCCCTATTTGCTTCGTTTCTGACTGGAGTTGCAGTCTTGGCTGGATTTTTCAGGGATATCCAGGCACCAAAGCATACCAATTTACATACACACCTAATGGGGTTTCACATGAGATGTTTTTAGATGAGAAACTAACCTCGAAACTCCAGTCCATTGACACCTGCACCTTTCTTTGTCCATAGTGCTCAAACCCTGCTCTGAATTGTCAGAAGTGATTTAAACCCTTGTAAGACACTCAAGCTCTTTAATATTCTTCCCTGGAAAATGCTTTCCTCAATGACGTGGTGCTGTTCATTCATGTCGTTTGATTCCACACACCCACCCCTGCTCCTGCTTCCACCTGCCACCCACAAACCCTTCCAGTTCATGATTCATCCCCAGTGCAGTAAACCCTCAAGGCATCAAGCTGTTGAGCTGCTGTCATAACAGAACTAGACCTTAATCCTCTTGATGTCCTGTCTCTTGACCAGCTGTTGATCCATGGCAATGCTGTGCTCTGAACACACAATTACACAGCTTCCTCTGTGGTCCCATAGAGTACATCTCATGGAAGGTTCTCCCTTCTTTGCTGCTTTGCTAACACATACCCAGCATTAATCAGAGCTTATCAAAGTCACTTTTCTCCTGCAGCTGTCATGCTGGTCAATCCAGTTGTTTGTGGGCACCACAGTTCAGTATGGCCTTTGCTTTGTGGAGCCTCTCAGGAATAGGAAGAGCAGAGCAGAAACCATAAACTGACAAGGGAAGAGGGCACAAGGACCATGTCTGGACTTCTCTATAGAAGGAACCCCAAAGCTGAGGTTTCTCTACAGAAGAGCTCATTCAGTGTGTGCTTACTTGCTGTGTAATCCTCGGTATTTAGGGCCCATCTACTCCATCTGCCTGTTGTATCAATCACATCACTAAAGTCAGGTAGCTGTGACTGCTTAGGTATCTCCTGGAGGAGGTTCAACATCACCTGTGGTAAAGGCAAGTTGGATTTATAGGTAGCATTTGGGCCACCAGCAGGGTAAATGTGAATGAGAGATACTAAGCTTCAGGTAATGGGTGTAGGTTATACATATAGGTGAAAAGCACCATTCTTGCCCTTTAAAAAGAGGTATTATAGTCCTCATACCATAATAACATGCAGGCTACACTCTCAGTGCAACTTAAGAGGCACAAATGACTCCAGAGTGGTAAGTCCAGGGATCACTAGGCTGGGATCATCAGGACTAGTGAGGTGAGCTTCGGTCTCTCTGAAGCACAGCCTCAGTGAAGGACAGCTGGTGTTTGGATTGAAGTTCACCTTCTGCAATACAGCTTCAGAAAGCCTAAATTCTGGCTGAGATTCACCTTGTACTGAAACAACCTCCTGCACCTGAGATGATTTCACTCACAGTGACCAAGTTGTGGGGTTCACGTGATGGTACCAAAACCACCCCCTATAAAAACTATTTCTGATGCACGGTCCCAGACTTACTTTTAAACTTATTTGAGAAGAAAATGCATGATCAGAGAAGCAGGACAGGGTCAAGATGAACTTTCTGAGTGGAACAGAGCTATTCTGCATAGTTTAACATCAACCAGAAGAAATGTAGGTTTTGACTGAAGAATTCCCTTTGCCAGAGAGCCCAGAGCTCTGGACTGAAAACCTTGATCTCAGCCCTCATTAAAAGCTATAGACATTATTAAGCTATGTTTTCCTTCACCTCATTTCAAGGACCCTGACCTACACACATATAAAAACCCACAAAAAACAAGAGCATGAAATGACATAAGAGTATCTTAATTCAACTTATCCTGACTTGTGTGAGATGACTTGCTCTCTGACTCACTGCATCCTAAGTGGGAAATCAAGTCATAAATACCTCAGAAATCCAACAGACTAAGTGAAATCACTTTGCTTCTTAGAAAATAATAGCATAATTATATTGTAGCCTATATTCTCTATTCTATAGTCTATATTCCATATCATATATAAAGCATAATTATATTATATTCTCTATTCTCTATTCCATATCATATATAAAGCAAGATTATATTATAATCTATATTCTCTATTCCATATCATATATAAAGCATAATTATATTATAGTCTATATTCTTTATTCTCTATTCCATGTAATGTATAAAGCATAATTATATTATAGTCTGTATTCTATAATCTATATTCCATATCATATATAAAGCATAATTATATTATAGTCTATATTCTCTATTCTCTATTCCATACCATATATAAAGCATAATTATAGTCTATATTCTCTATTCCATATCATATATAAAGCATAATTATATTATAGTCTATATTATTTATTCTCTATTCCATGTAATGTATAAAGCATAATTATATTATAATCTATATTCTATATTCTATATTCCATATCATATATATAGCATAATTATATTAATTATAGCAACAAAATGGAGAATTACAGTAACATTTTCTTTTTATAGGTAATTTCAAATGTGCCAGTATGAATGCTGAACAGCCTTTGTTGCCAGAGATAAAATATATCCACTTAGAGGTATAAGCCATTTTACAGTAAATGCATAGAAAAGATGATAATTTTGACACTAAAAGTATCTCAAATTGTTCAAGTGAGGGCTTTAAAATAGAAGAACAAGATGTGAAGTCAGAATTGCCATAAACTGTGCAAATATTAGCTGTCACTTTGGTATGTGAGGAAACTAACCCATCGTTTGAGTAGGTTATGATGACAGTGGCAATCCTTTACCAGCAGCAGGCCGAAGCAACCGCGGCCATGCGAACCCAGGAGGAGGAGCTGGTGGAGGGCCTCAGGACTGAGTTCCATGAGACTGCCTGCAAAATACAGAGCTTGCAAGCAGAAACGGAGTCCTTGAGGACCTTGGTAAGTCATGTCATGTGTATGGTGTGTGAATTCAATATGCCTTCTAAGGAAAACATTCCCAACTTGGGATAGACACTTAAGAATAACCCCGTATTCCAGTTTCCAGAGATGCCAGACCCTTCTGGGTTCTTCTTGATTGACGTGGTGCATTAAGTGTGCCACATTTGACAACCAAACCTCAAATGTCAATCTGCAATGTCTTCATACTCAATAATAATTGCTGGGTGGGCAGTGCTTGACAATGGGAAGAATACCTGCACCTTGTAACCAAAGTAGTTCAACCTTTGTAATGGTAATAGACATTTTGCAAAGTATCTAAAGAAAGGAATTCTCAAGATATTCCCTCTCCACTTAAGCATATTCAATAGAGATACTGGCCAAACCTGAATAAAGATCCCTATAAGGCATATGTGACCTACTTGGAGGAATCAAATGGGTCAGGGCTCTAGAAGGTAGAGGGGTCCAATGGAGCTGGTTAATATACAAGCATCACTTCCTCCAAGCTCAAGATCAATACACTCCTCTGAGTAAGAAATCAAGCAGAGCAGGCAGGAGCCCAGCAGGGATGAGCAAGGAGCTTCTGGCAAGAAGGAAGTTTATGGGATGTGAAAAAAGGGACAGGCCACTGGGAGGAATATAGGGATGTTGTCAGAGTATGCAGGGATGCGATGAGGACAGTTAACATTCAAACCCACCTGGACATGTTCCTGTGTGACCTGCTCTGGGTGGCCCTGCTTTGGCAGGGGTTGGAGTGGATGATCTTCAGAGGTCTCTTCCAGCCCCAACCATTCTCTATGACACACATTTCATGTGTGATATGAAAGCTGACTGGTTTAATGTCTGCTGTCTTGCCCTTACAGAAGAGGGGTCTGGAGAACTCTTTATATGACGCCAAGCACTGGCACGACATCGAGCTGCAGAACCTAGGCTCTGTCATTTCCAAGCTGGAGTCAGAGATGGGAGAAATCAAAATGGAAACTGAGCAGCAGCAACGGGATCGTGAAAACCTGTTGAGCAGCAAACAACAGCTGGAGAAAGACATTGCTGCATATCACTGCCTTCTGGATGGAGAACACAGCAGGTACTGGTCCTAGAAACCAAGTGTGCCATGAGAATGGAGAACTTGTGCTCCTTGGGAAGGGGTAGTGAGGATGATGGGAACAGGACTAGGAGGGTTCTTGTGTTTCATGAGGCTGGGTGGTAAATGGTGAGGTTTGGAGAAGCTGCCAAAGGGAATAACACCCCAATCCCAGTTGTGCAGATTCCTAATGTACTGGGGAGGAGGTGGTTTCCAGCACTGGCATGGGAGGATGAGGTTTAGCAATACTCCAGCAGATCCATGAGTTTCACTTCCCTGAAGATTTGAGATGTGAGATTAAAAGACTACTACAGCATCTGGGGGCTACATTAGCTGCAAAGCAGCTCTTTCATTTCTTGCCTTGGGTACATTAAGCCTTCCCTTCTGCTATTATACAATCCTAATACTGAAGCTGCTATCCTGGGGGAACTCCCTTTCTAAGCACACCAGTGCCCCTCAAAGCAGATCTGGCACTCTGACTGTACCTTTTGTGAAGGAACACAGTTCAGACTCTTGACATGTGTCCTCCAGGAATAACCTGTAAATGCCTTTACAGCAGGTGGGTTGTTGGATTGGGCTTTTTTAAGAACCTTAATCACCACTTAGGCATGGAACCTGTGAGAATCTGACGCAGAGATTTTGACTTGCTCTTCTGCTCAGGTCAGGGAGATTATTTGTTATAATAAGATCCCACTTGAGGTTGATGGGATTTCATCCAGCTGCACTGAAGATACTTCTTAATTCAGCATTTTTCCTGCTTTCAGTAGGTTTATTTCTGTTTTCTCTATTTTCCTTTCAGCTGATTATGAAACTCCCAGCCCACAGAAGCCCACTGCCATGCAAGCAACAGATGTCACTGCCCATTCTGTTCACGGAAGCTAAAAACCCAAAAAGCAGCCTGCTCTATTCAGTTTGACTCAACAATCGAAGTAGGTTGTAGCTTGAACAACTTTATTAGACCCTCCTCATGTAATTGCTTTGCTTACAGATTCCAATTTACTCATGTTGTTAAAATTACAATAAACATAAAGAAGATCAGGGGGTTTGTTTGACTTTTTCCTCCTTCCAGTATTTGTCATGATAGGATTAAGAACATGGGCCCTCCACTTCCCAGCAAGTAAATGCTTTCTTTGCTTGGCTCTTTCTTGCTGTCAGCATCCCTTAAGGCAGGTTGGCCTAACTCCCTTTGAACAGGCTCCCAGGTAGCATGAACATGTGGGTGACCCTAGGTAGTTTCTCTTATTTTGATGGTATGATGATGAAAGCCCCCTTACCCTTCTTTCTTTATATTTCAAACACTGATATCCTCATGGTGTTGCATGTGCAGTATGATCATATAAAGTTCCAAGATGGACCTGCCCTTTCACAGATCATAACAAACTTTGGCCCCTATCACACAAAATGTTAGAATCCCAGCCTGGTTTGGGTTGGAGGGGACCTTAAAGCTCATCCAGTTCCAACCCCCTGTCACAGGCAGAGGACACCTTGCACTAAGAGCAGCTTGCTCCAAGCCCCATCTAACCTGTCCTTGAACACTGTGAGGTTATATCTAACATATCTAACCTGAACTCCCCATGCTTCAGTTTGAACCCATCACCCCTTGTCCTATCACTGCAGTCCCTGATGAAGAGCCCCTCTCCAGCATCCTTGTAGCCCCCTTCAGACTACTGGAAGCTGCTCTGAGGTCTCCACAGCAGCTTCTCTTCTCCAGGCTGAACAGCCCCAATGTTCTCAGCCTGTCTCCATACAGGAGGTGCTGCAGCCCCTGAGCATCCTCGTGGCCTCCTCTGGACTTGCTCCAACAGCTCCATGTCCTTCTGATGCTGAGGACACCAGAGCTGCACACAGGGCTGCAAGTGGGGTCTCAGGAGAGCAGAGCAGAGGGGCAGGATCACCTCCTTCCACCTGCTGGTCATGCTCCTCTCAATGCAGCCCAGTATCAAGGCTAGCTGCATCTGCAGCTAGGCAGATGGCTGCCTTTCTTTTTCAAGTCCCTGCATGGGAAGCTAAACATACATATGTTTGTGGGATTAGGACTTTAATATTAACAGTTACACAGAGGTGACAACATAGTTCATTATGTAGGACTCAAAGGCTAGTGAGAAACAGCATGTATTATAGAGACATAATGGCAGACAGCATGTATGAGAGGTGGTCTGCTAGACATTTTGATCTTCAATTGAAACACTAGCTAACAAAGCTATTTAAGTTTTGATGAAATCAAATACACTTCCAAATCCACTATACTTGACCCACCAGTGAGTAACAGGAATCAGCATACAAGTATTGCCATGCCTTCCCTTGCCTGTTTCCCCACACATGGGAAAATCCTTCCTGATACGATTACTTGACAAACAATTCCCTAATCTCTGCAAAAAAAAAGGCCATTTGGCATGTACCACCTGCAAGATTGTGATGGAAAAATCCCCCAGTTCACTGGATTAAGAGATTATCTAACAGCAACCAAAAAAAGAAAGGTTGATGATGGCAGATTCCCCTTTTCTTCCCTCGGAGTATGCAGGCAGTGATAACTACTTACCCATCAGTACAGAAGATACCAAGCTGAGACTCCATCAATAGTGATGATGAGAGAAAACAGACACAAAAGGTGGTACAAAAGATGACACAGACCCTTGGGTTGTTCGCTGGATGCTATCTAGGGACAGTCACTTCTGGACATCAGTGAAACCTCCCCCTCCTTCTTGACACATGAGAGAGCAGTTTCTCTATGATTTGAGAAAGAAGAGGGAATTTACACATTATCTGTGTATTTCTTCATAGCACCCCCTGAAAGGTTTTCAGGTTTTCTTTCTGTCTCATGTGTGCTGAAATTACAAACAGCAGCTTCTATAAATAATCAAATCTATAGCATAAAACCATACAATTTGGAGTCAGATCTCTTTGCTGCTTTCTAGTGATGCTGTAGGTATGAAGAAACACTGCTGGCTATCCCACTGAGAAGCTGTGCTTTATAAATGTCACTAACAGAGATAAACCTGGTGAAATTATGAGTCTACAACCACACTGTGAAATGATAAGAAGGATTTCTTTTGAGTTTCTTACCTGCCTATTCCAAGTGCTTGTTCCAAAACAGCTTGGATGGTAGGTTCAAACGATCCAGCATATTTCATTCAAATTCAATTAGGTTCCTACCAAGATGTTTATTCAGTGGAATGAAAATGGTTTATTGCAAAATCATCAAGGTACTCCAGGGAAGTGGCTGGAAAGGGAGAGAGCACCTAAGCAGAAATAATGGATTTCCAAGAGCTTTTCTCTCTATCCTGAGCACAGACCAAATGCAACTGAAATAGATTCTTTTAGTGATTAGTTATCAGAAGTCACATGTAACATATCTGGCCTTTTGAAAACAAACGGGTTTTCATGGGAAGTGCTAAAGCTTTGGTGAAGAAATCTCTGCTTTCACAAGGGTTGACACTACCTACCTACACAGCCCCTCCAGCATGTCTTGCCAGCCTGAATGCTAGCTAAGCATTCACTGTGTGAGATGGGAAACTGAGAACGTGAAAGACTAAAGGCTTTCACAACTATTTGTCACTTCTAAGGTTCATAACCTGATTTACCTTTCTCCTTTAGTTTAGCAGCTGCTGTATTAAATACAAGTGAACTGTTTCCAACTGGTCTTCCTAAGAAAACCAAAACTTAGGAACCAGATTTGATTAGCTCCTACTGCAGTAACTATCACACCTATACTCCTATGGAGGGATTTGTGGTGTTTGCTGTTAGGAAGCTCAAGGATGCTGTAGACAATACAACATAACAGCCAGCTACTGCATAAAGGACTTTTATGCCCCCCTCACTTGCTATGTGCTTCCCATTCACGCTGATCCTGTGTTTGCACCAACACCCAACATCTCAGGAGACAGTTCAGGAAGCAAACCCAGCAGAAAATTAGCCCTGCAAAATGCAGGCAAACCTTCCTGCCACTCAGCTCCCTGAACCTAGGCTAACACAGGGTCAGATATGCACCAGTACAGGGCTGGATTGGGGAGAGAGGACTTGTCAGGGCTGTAAAACACAGCCACCCCCTTGGTGCTAGCTAGTCACTCAGCTGGATTTGCTGTACTGTCAAACCATATGTGTACTTTATTCTCCTCTTCACCCAGGCACAGCTTCTTCTGTGCCACAGCTGGAACAGACACTGCTGCACCCTCATGGGAAGCAGAGGGTACCAGCCTAATGCTAGCTCATGCTTCATTTCAGATTTCACACTGAGTGAGCAGCATCCCAGCCAGGAACTGGTACTCTAGCCTACCAGCTTAGTGTTTTCAGTTTAGCATAAGCAATAGCATACTGGTTCTATGCCTGAAAAATTAGGTTTTAAGGTGACTTCAAGCTGGCATTGTGTAAAATTTAATACTTCAACAAAACACCACACACTTCTTCTAACACTGCCTGCTTTCAGATGGCACCTGCTGGTGGAGAAATGGGCATAGCAACACTCCTCCCTTCTGAAACACAGAGCTGACTGGAAGGTTAAGCTCCTCAGAAGAACCAGGGCTTACACTGCCACAAGGGCCCACCGAACCCTTTTGCAGGCTGCTCAGTGCCTAAGGGCACCTTCTCCAACTTCCTTAAGCAGGCATTTGTTAAGTATTATCAGATGAATTGTTTTGCTTGTGCTCTGCAAACCCAAAGCAGTTTGCAGTGCTATCACCTTCCTGTCACAGAGTGGAAATAATTGGGTGTGAAGAAGGGCAAGACAAAACGCTGAATGACTGGAAATGGAAGTCTGCTCCTAACTCCTGCATCACCCACAGTTCTTTTTAGTCTCTCCACGTAAACAGTGGCTGCTGCATCACTTCCCCTACAGGGAGCAGCACTTCACCCCTCTGTCTTTGTAAAATGCATCAGGATGCACAAGGAACAGCATCATGGTAAGACTCAGCTACAGGATGGAGCCAAGGCACCTCCGTCTGCCACAACAGGCATGCTGCAGTGTGGGAGAGGATGCAGAGTGCTCCAGGTAAATCTGTACCTGAGCCGCTGCATTCAGAGCAGTGTCTTGGCAAAGGTTCCTCACGCAGGTCAGTGGTACATACTGCAGGAGAAAGCTGTCTGAGCTCATGCTCCTGTCACGGCAATGTGGCAATCTGCATATATTCCTTGCATTAGGAGCATGACTTCTACCAGTCCATGGATGTGAGTCATCCTTCAGCCAAGTGTCCTCTGCACACGTATTGAAGATCATTGCATTGGAGTGAGGGAAGCAGAAATACTTACCTTTTCTTTTCCCTGCATCTAACATTTTACACCACAACCTTACCCATAAAGGCTAACGTGATGAATTCACAGAGTAACTGCATACAAATAGTGTGCACCAGCACGTTTCCACAATTTTACATAAATAAAACTAGAGGTGGGAGGCAACTCCCAGTGTAACTGTGTAACTAATGCTTCCTTCAAAGTGCCAGCTGGGACATGCCTTTAAATCTGGACCTAAGCCTTCTGAGGTCAAAAATGCTGCTGCTATTTCCTATGATTTCCACTGTTCCAGATTTAACAGCTGGAATGTTTCTTGGTACTCCGCTCCTGACAGCTTCTAATCCAGAGTTGGTCATTCCAGCCTTACAGCTTCCTGTGCAAGCAATGGAATACAAACACAAAGGAAGGCAATGCAAACGTTCCTCCACATCTAACTGTCCTCTGTCACATCTTCCTGTGACCTTCTAGCAACCAAAGGGGACAGCAGGAGTAGGAGGGGAGCCTGGGTGCACCAAGGAGGCACAGGGAATGAGACTTACCTCCCAGATTTGCTCTCTACTTCAGTAGTTATTCCTGTCACAAACAGGTGTCACTGATCACATCTTTGGTGTTACCAGATGAACTGTCACACTTGCATGTTTCAGTTCTTAGGGCCTGCTCTGTGTGAAGCCAACCCCTGTAAGTGCACAGGGGTGGTAGAGAAATAGAGGGAGAACACAGCATGACAGACATAAAGAGGATTGGAACAAATCTCCCAAACACAGAATCATCAACTACAGCGATTCAGTTACAACTAACAACCCCTTCACAAAGAGTGCCTGCAGTAGGACCACTGCACCTCCCCTCTTTTTGCCAAGTAAGCCCAGGAATGTGGGTGGAAATGACTATATATAGAGATAGATAGATAGATATAGATATAAAAACCAGTATTCTCATGGACACAGAGACAGTCAAACACTACCCCAATATTCAGAAAAACTTCTATATTATATATACCCATACATAACAATTTCAAGTGAAGTCACAAAGCATGAAATGATACAGTACTGGGAACACAAACATTCTTACTTTTATACTCCTGTAATACAAACCAGCGCTTATTTGACAGGTAACTTTCGTCTGTGTTCATGCTTTAGCGGCAGGAACACCTATCTCCTCCTGAGTGCTGACCAAAGCCAGGCATCAGAAACAATGTCTCATGCAACTGTGAACACTGTTTCCCAACACGTCCTGCCTCAGAACTCTTTGACAACACATTTTAAAGCCACAGTGAACCTTTCAAACACGGTTTTCCCCTCTCCAGAGCTCAAGGTCACTGCAGCACGCAGTGACCATCTGCAGACACCCACTGTTGGCTCTGTTTTGCGGCAGGTATTCCCAAGGATTCACTGTGAGTCAGGGAAGCTCGCACCGACACATCCGGACACCCCAGCCAGGGCGGTGTGTCAAGTCTGACTCACTTAACCACATCAAGACGGACCCGCTCCGCATTTAGAACACGAAAGCGCAATTACTCCATCGCACCCTTTACAACGGTGCACGGCCCTTTCTGGGCCGGTCACCTCAGTGCACGCTAGGAGCGAACGCCGATCCGCCTCAAGCCATGGGTCTCCCGAGGGTGACTAGTGATCCCATTCCATTCCACCCCATCCCATCCCATCCCATTCCATTCCATTCCATTCCATTCCATTCCATTCCATCCCATTCCATTCCATTCCACTCCATTCCATCCCATCCCACTCCAGCCGCACCCCCAGGCCCAGCTGAGGCTAACGGCCGCCGAGCGCACGCACCTCCCCGCCCCTCCCACCCGGCTCTGCCCAGCCAATCCCTACGCACGCCGCCGCCTGTCGGCCCGTCACGCACTCTTACGTCATGACGCCACTTCTTGCCCCCGGAGACTTCTGACTGGCTGAGGACGCGTCCTTCCCTGCAACCTCATTGGCCGGAGCTCTGCAGCGCATGCGCAGGAGGGGGGCGCAGCACGGAAGCCCCGCCCCTTTCCCCTCAGAGGGCCACCCCCTCCTTCGGGCCGTGTCAGGCGGCGGCCAGCAGCGTGGAGAGCGGCCGCTCGTCCCCCCGGGCCTGCTGCAGCAGCCGTCTGCCGCACCGGGCTCGCCCGCTGGCCCGGGCCGCTGCTGCTCCCTCCTTCCCCCGCAGCCTCTCTAGCCCCGCCGGTGGGAGCCGTCGCCATGGCGGCGACCGAGGAGAGGAGCCTCGACGACTTCTTCGCCAGGCGGGACAAGAAGAAGCGGAAGGAGAAGAGCAGCCGAGGGGCGGCCGCCGCCTCCAACGCCGCCTCTGGCGCTTCGGGAGGGGCCGGAGGAACCCGCCCGGCTGACGGCAGCAGCTCCGGGGCCGCCGCCTCCAACGCCGGCTCCGCCAAGACCACGACGAAGGTGCGGGAGGGAGCGGGGCCGCTCCGTCGGAGCGGCGGTGGGGGAAGGGTCACGGCTTCCTCCGGCCGGCAGGGGGCGCCGCAGTGCCCGGCCCGCGGCGGCGGCGCGGCGCCGCCCGGCCATGCGGGCGGCCGATGGGGCCTGGCGGAACTGCCGGCCTCGTATCCGCTGGTGGAGGGGGGAAAGGGTGGGACGGCCGGTTCCCGGTGTCCGGCCTCGGTTCTATCCAGCCGGCCCCGGTTTCTGGGCCTCGACGCATGGTAGCGGCCGGAAGTAGGGGTTTGGATCAGGTGACGGCTGTAGGCCACCTGAGTGTGTGGCCTATGGACCTCGGTGATAAGGTCCCCCGGATCTGCAAGCAAAGTATGCCGAGCTCGTTGCTTTCCCCATTGCCGGCAAGGGTTGTACCGCCGGTTATTAGTCCTTTTTGTACCGAATTACAGTGAAATAACGGGAATGCGGGAGAAGCTTTAGTGCTCATAGTAGAGTTAGTGCCGTACAACTGGCCGTGCTGTGCATTTTAAACAATTTAAGGAACGCTCTGCTACTTCCCAGTGTTCTTTAACTTGTGGAGCTTGACACCAGCAGTAGCTCCCTAAGTAGACCAAGGTCAGGGATACTCTTTAGCTGCTCATTTGTGTGTAGAATGATACGTGCTTTGATTGAAGCTTGTACTTGAAATAGAGATAAAGATCATTAAATGTGAAAGGTACCTTAGTTTGGAAACAGTGATGTTTCCATGGAGATGGAGATATAAGAAATCCAGGAGATTTTAGAGCTGTAGGCTCAGGCTCTTCCAAAAGACTGGATCTTCTGCAGGCGGTGCAGTACATCAGGTCATCTGCTTCTGCTGTTACTTTAAAGCAGGTCATAGTTTTCCTCCTAGAGGATGATAATGTAAAGATCTTAGGACAGGCCTCTTAAAAGAAGCTGTATTCCCAGCTGAAAGGGGCCATGCCATTGGCTGACCTTGCTTGCAAAGTCTTCATATTTGAAGTAATAAAGCAGCATTTCATGTAGAGCGTAGGAATTATGTATAAGTTAAGCTAAAGCCTAGTAACCTTAGGCTGAGTGTGTGTGTCTTAAAGATGTGACTAGGAACATGGGAGGCCTGCTTCTCTGCTCCATTTCTGGCCTACCTTAATCCCAGAATCTGCTGATTACACAATAGGACAAAATTGGACCCACTTAGGTGGGTCCTGATTTCTCCAAACATGTAATCAAAATCCTGTTTTAAAACCTTAAAGTGGGTCTCTCCAGAGACTTGTATTGCAGTGGTTTTGTGTGCTCAGATTGCTGTGGGATTTGAAGCTGACCTTTTTACTATTCTAAAAACACTATTAAAAAGCCAAGAAAGGCTGTAAATGTGGTTGTGAATGTGAAGAAGTCAAATGTACTAATATTAATCTTTGTCATAAATCCACCTTAAGCTTTTCCAAATGTTCTTTAATGTTTGGCTCATGAAATAAGCGATGGAAAAGTAAATCTAAAGCCTTGTGTGCATTCAGGCTGACACAGAAGCTTACTTTTATGTAAAGGAAGAGGTCTTGCCCTTATATTTTCCTGGTCCTGTGCTGCCCTTTGACTTCCCACTGGATTTTTACTAACATGATGTGGTTTTCTTTAACAACTGCTTTTGCTGGGGCATCTCTTAGCTGTGGCAGTGAGTTAGTCAGCTCACAAGTGCATCTCATATGGTAAGTTAGGGGAGAAGGGAGTGGAATTCTTTCCCAGTTGGCAGTGATACACACAGATCGCTTTCCCATGGAACTGCACCTTCACCCTTGGTTTTCTTTTGATTGTCTTAGTTATAGTCTTTAAGTTTAAAGAAGTTAACAACTTGCATTTCTGTTTTCTTACAGGAAGAGGATGATTGGAAGGAGTTTGAGCAAAAGGAAGAAATCGATTATAGTGGTCTTAGAGTTCAGTCCATGCAAATAAGGTACTACTTCTTTTGTTAATTCTTCAGTATAATCATTACATCTGCCTAAAAACTGTGTTCTTCAGAGCGGCCCCAGGGAGTCCAGTTAAACAGAGGTTTGATGTTTCTGCTAATGCAGAAGTTTGCTGAGGTTTGACTGTTCTCTGACAATGTTCTCTTTATTTATCTCTGTGGATTCTCCAGGTTTGTCTGGTTTGGTTGGGGTTCAGGTTTTTATTACAAATGCTTAACATTGACCTCTGTAAAGATAGTGAAATAGGAGTTTTTCTGAGAGAGGAGTGCAAGACAGTAATTCCCACTGAATCATTGGACTGCTGTGAGGGTAGCTGACTCAGTCCATTCAGCATCCCAGTTTGGGGAGTGAATTCCTGAGCCATTGCATTTTTATGTCAAAAAACCCCATCCTATGCCATGCCATTGAAGGGGCTAATCACATGTCTGAACAGACAAGTGAAAACTGGGCTTGCTCCTTCACTGCCTCTTGGTATTGTTTGCATTCTGGATGCTTCTGGTGCTGTGGCACATTCTCAGGCACATGGAAGCTTCTGCCAGAGGATTTTATAGCTATTCAGTAGGTTCAAGGGAAGAGTGGAGAAGTAAATGGAAGAGCAGCCCACTGGAAGTTATAAATTATCCAGCTTTGGAGATCTCTTTGCTGAAAATAAGCCATGGAGTCTGTGGTGGGAGTGGGATGTGTGCGCTTGCTCTGCTCTAGCCTGTAGGCATCTGCTTTTGACTGGAGTTTAAAATAGGATAATGATGTGTTTAGGTTCTTGGTCCAGCTTACTGTGATAGTTACTGTGTTTGGACAATAAAAGGCCATTTAATTTTCAGAAATTATAGATATTTTTAACTGTTCTCTGATTACTTATACAGAGAACTTATCCAATCATGATGAGTGTATTATAACTTCTGTATTCCCACTTCGGTGCTGCAATGCACATGAGTGACTTTGGTTTTTCTACAGCCTCCCCCTGTACCTTTATCCCATTACACCACACAGCTTTCTGAAGCACCTTTGTTTAGCAGCTTATTTGGAGTCTTTGGGCTATTTCTGTGCAAAAAAAGAATAGTCTAAATAAAATAGAGTCAGGCTTTTTCAGAGTATTTCTCTTTAAAAACTGGAGTAATTCTGTCTGTGGTTTTTTTTGATTCCCTCTTCTAAAAACCCAACTAAACAGCACTGACTTAGTTTGTAGATTGTCTTGATATGGGCAATAGGAATGTTTCTTGCTTGTGTTTATAGAGAAGGGGAGCTCAGGACTTGCTTTCTGTCACTATATTTTCCCATGATTTCTTCCTCTTGAGTAAAGCATTTTATGAAAGCAAAACTTGTAGCCATTTCCTTCCTTAGCTTCTCCTCATTTCCAAATGCACGATTGTCTTGTTAAGTAACTTGAAGCTCAAAATAAGAAATCAGTTTATTTGGGTCACTTAGTACAGTTTGAATTCTTCTTTAAGAACTTTTTTCCTTCTCACTTGCCAGGTTATGTAGCAGTGCACCAAAAGCTGTTCAGGTGCAAGTACCAGTGCAGTGGTTACAGGACTAATGGAATCCAATATGTTCAGTGCAGTAGCTGTGAAGTCTTGTCTGTGGTGGTTGCATAGCCTCTTGCAAGTCTTAAACCCCTGTGTGTAAAATTGCTCTTTTCTAGTGAAAAAGAAGATGAAAAAGATGATGATGAAAGTGAAAAAAGAGAAGACCACGGTGACCACTGGGAGGAGACTGGTGGTGGTAGTGGTGGTGTAGACAGATCATCTGGGCCTTGGAACAAGTCAGCTCCTGCGCCGGCACCTGTCGTCGAACCAGTTGGTAAATTTAACTCAGAGTTGTTGCTCTCTCCAACCAGAAGCATATCGGGTGGAATGAAGCTCCTCAGAGAGTAGGGCTCATGGAACGGTTCCTCTTCAGGCATGTTCTAACATACCAGTGGCTTGGTTGACATACTAGGAAGTGAAGTTTTCTTGTAAAGGGATCTGAGGAACTGAATTGATAGCACTGTCAGGTACTTCAAGAAAACATGAGTGGAAGGGGTTTTGGCTGAAGGCGATCCCTCTGATTTGCTATCTACAAAATACCTGTTAGAAGCATTTCTGTTGATCCAGAAATACTGCTTTGACAATCAAGCAGATGTTCAGCCAATATCTGCTGTGTAGATAGCAGTTCTTGGGTAGAGTTCTGTGGTTGGTAGGATGCTTTCCAAATCTGCTCTAGGGCACAGAGAGCATGACATTGTAAAATTGATTCTTTAACTGGGATAGGATTTTCGGTGGAGATAAATTACTTAGATGTGATCTGAGTTCAGACTGTTCTCTTCCATGGAGAAACTCATTGCAGAGTGGGCTGCTGTGTTTCTCTGTTTGTGCAAGCAAGGAGATAAAATTAGTTACTTCATTGTAGATTGTTATGTTAAATATGAACTATTTGGGATTTCTGCATCTGGAGAGGTGCTTGAAGTAAAATTCAGCAAATACATAATTATGTGTTTACATCTCTAGTTTTAAATATAAGCTGCTAATAAATAGCAGATAAGAAATATGAAGTTCTCATCATTGGTTTTGGTTCCTTGAACTTTGTGAAGCAATACACTGAAGCCACATTTTAATTTGACTACTAAGTACAGGTTAAATCAGGTGACATCTGATGTCTGAAATACTTGCTTCCAGAGCTTTGAAAAGTGCAAAAACATATCTGTAAGATTCTTTTCTCTTTATCATTTGTGTTTTGGGGTTTTTTGGGTGGTGTTTTCCAGATATGAAGGTGAACTTCTCTTGGCTAAATCTTGTTCTTATACCCAGTTACAGAAGCTCCTGAACCAGTTCAGACTGGTGGTGTGTACAGGCCTCCTGGTGCCCGGGAGGGTGGCAGGCCACGGAGAGCACAGCAAGGACCCCCAGAAATCTATAATGATGCGCAGTTCCCATCACTGCAGTCCACCGCCAAGCTCATAGACAGTCGAAAGTAAGTACATCCCTATGAGATGCATTTTAACTGCCTTCTCTAAGTTCTTGTTTCAGTTTAGAGCTTAAGCCTGAATCTTTCAAGAGAGGAATGAAATAACTAAGAAGTTATTTATGGGAAACAGGATTTTCCAACTCTAGGAAGGGCTTCCCATGAAATAATGTTCATAGGGGACAGCCCAGTGAAACAGCCAAACAAGACTGCCCATTACCTTATCTTTGACTTGCTGAAGGGGTTTCTTGAAGCAGAATATTGCTGTAGCAATGATACCATCTGGTTCCCTGAGATACTAGCCACAGTGAGGCTCTGTGTTACTACCATCAGTAGGCATGAGTAGGATGTGTTGAGCACACTGCCTTCTCATTAGAGATGTGAAGATGAATAAGATTCCTTTTTTTATGGAGGAATGGGATTTAATACCAATATAAATCAATAAACATGCTGGTGGAGCTGTGGTTTACAATGATGAGCTCCCACAGTTTGCTGAAGGGTGTTTTTTTGTGGTGCTGAAGACTTGGAGTCTCACCCTGCTTTAGAGTCTTCATCTTTTCACAGCCTTACTCCCTACAGGAGATATAGCTAGACCAGTACATAATTCACTTGGGTTCTTTGTTTCTTCTGGGTTTTGGGGCTTTGTTTTCTTCTTTTTTCCCCTTTATAATTTTTTTGTATGGCTTTGTCTGCTTGGCAAATGAGCTGTGCTGTCATTGCTCCTTCAGGGTTTGAAGGGTGCAAATTGAGCTAAGAGGAAATTCTCAGCGAGCATTCTAGAGATAGACTGCTGCCTTCTAAACCCTGTTTTTCATAAATGCACTGAATGTTAATACTGAAACTTGGAATGTGATCTGAATTGTAGTGGGTGATGAGCTTATTCTGGAGATAAGGTTTTACGAGATTTGCTTGGGAATGCTTGGCTGTTGTGTTAAAACTTTAGACCTTAAGTATTCTGTGTTCATAATGGTTTTGTTGGGCTGGGGTGGAAGTAGACTAGAAATTCACAATTCACAAGCTAGTGATAAGATATTTACTGATTACATTTATTTTCCCTTAGGGATAAAGAAATGGAGAAGAGCTTTGAAGTAGTAAAACACAAAACTAGAGGTAGGGATGAGGTCTCAAAAAAACAGGCACTTAAACTTCAGCTAGACAACCAGTATGCTGTGCTTGGGGATCAGTAGAGCTGCATACACATTACAATTAAGGAATGCTTTTTTGGTAACCCTTCTACTAAGGTAACTAAACTACAGCTAACGGCTATGATGAACATGCCACCTTATTTCTGCTGGATCTACTGCAGCAAGTGCAGACTACTTTTGACGTAAGTGCTTGGTTCTCCTCCGCTATGGAAGCGTTATATGTTACAACTTCTCCATTGGAAATGGGGCAGATTAAATGTAAATGATTGAACAAGAGTCATCAGTGTTCTTTAATTGCTCAGAAAGATACCTTCAGCCAGTGGTCATTTCAAAATCTTTTTATGTTCAGATACTGAGCCTTCGTAAAGGTTGACTACCTCAGACTTGCTGCACTCATTGTGGACACCATGTGGATCACAACTTCTGGAAGAGAAGGTTACAGCTGTTTTAGTGGCCATCTGAAACTTGAAACCAGCTCTACTGGATTCCTGTCAGAAATCCTGCAGAAGTCAGCCATTTGGTTCCAATTTGCTATAACAAAGATTTAAGTGACCTTAAATGACAAACGTATTCTGTTCCCCTTCTGAGGAATCCTGTCATGTGTAGCCATAGCCTACTAGAGACTTCTGGAGCGTACCAATACCACTCATGCTACCCAAGTATAACAGAGCTGTAGTTTGTTTACCTTTTTAGATAGCTGTACTGAAGTAACTGCAAAACAAATTAAAACTCACTATCGGATTGGAGGAACAATGGGTTTGAATGGTCTGTTTGCATTAGCCATTTTCACAGTTGTCTGTTGAAGCATCTTATTTTTCCTGTTCTCCACAAACAAATGCCTGCCTTGTTTCTGTTATCAAATTGCAGTATATTTAAGTAATGATGAGATGTTGTAGTGAAATAGGGTTAATTTTGGCTTTTATCATGAGGTTTGTCTTTCCTACCCTATGGCATTGAGAGCTTTTTTTGCACAGAGGTATCCAGACTCTTGAAGTAAAGAATTTGGCTTTAAAAATGAGATATGTGGCAGCAGTGGTACTAGATAACAACTTCTCCTCTATTAAAAAGTGACTTGTTTGTTGATGGGTAATGGTTACTTGATAACCAGAATAATATAGTATGCAGAGGGATAACTAGAGCTGGTAAGCCTTATTTGTTTGGCTACTTCTGTGAAGCATGCAGGCTTTTTGAGGCAGAAATCCTCTATGTAGAACTCAAATGCTGTTTATTCAAAGCTGGGAAGTTTAATACTGGTGGAAGGCAGTGACTTCCAGTTGTTTTCATCTCTGATTTAATTGAGTGGAAGTAGGCAAAATGGCACCGATACACTAAGAATAGGACACTGCCCCCAACACTGATTTGATGAACCAAACCTATCAAGTACCAAAAGTGTCCTGCTGTAACTGCTTTTCTCTTCTCTGAATTCTTATACCAGAAGCAAAATGAAGTAAAAGAGTGGCATGCTCCAGTGTTGAGGTTTCTCAGAGTAAATGCCAAAAACTAGACCCAACAACTATAGGAGCTGCCAATGGCAAGAAAAACCAGGGAACAAAACTTGTTGGCTCGTGCGGTAGTTGTGTGTATGTGCAGAAGATGAGGTTAGTGCAGGAATCACCTCACTGGGTTCCCTTTGACTAACTGCTGACTTGCTTTAAATCTGCTTCTCTGAGGCCAATGGGAATTTTGTTGTTGACTTCAGTGGGGCTAGGGCTTCACCTGAGTCTTTTGTGCACAGACTAAAACTGGCCTTGCCCTTGCAGAGTTACCTGTCTCTAAAACTTCTGCTAGAAGCTGCTATTAAAGAGGGCTCAAGAGACTATTCTTAAAGCTGGGGAGTTCATTTGGAAACAAAACCTCACAGAAAGACTCATACCAATACTTTGGACTCTGAGCCATGTATCTTCCTGGAATATACGTTGTTGCCAGCAAAACTGTTGATTTGTCACTAAAGATTTCTGTGGAATTCATGGTAAATGGACACATTGCTTGATGTGGTAGAAACATGAAAGCTTAAAACACTTTTCTTGATGCTCTAAAGGGATTGGGATCACGAACGAACTGAGTTTTAGTCTACTGTATGAAGGGTAGATGAGACTGTCCATTGTACCATCTGAGGTTTTGGGCATGAATTCTGGCAGTTCAAGAACACCCTGTAACAGTTTCAAATCAAATAAAATGGAAATACAGAGTCTGGAGTCTAATGAATCTTTACCTTTAGTTCTAGCTTATGACAGCTGAGGCAACACAGAGCATTTGGATCTCTTAAGGGACATCATGGAGGGGGTAGTCAAGCCTTATGGTCAGGTGGGCTATGTGTAAGAGCTTATAGCAGTGCATTCTAATATGACTTCTGTTTGTACAGAGAAGTTTAGTTGCTTCCTGTCAGAGTGTCTTCTTATTCCCACCCTATATGACTGGATTGAGATTGTGAATTGAGTGTGAATGAAGCTTTGATTTGCTTTTCACTTAAAAGTAGCTCTGCTAAATCAAAGAATGAAATAAACCCATAAAACCTCTTGGGTGGGTGCTGCCACCAGAGTCCATCAGCTACTGATAACTAGAGCTGTTACTCTGGGGGAGCTTTTCTTAAGCATTTCATTCCAGGTTCTTTCTGGAGGCATCAAGGAAAAGAAAGAAAACAGCAATTTCCATAGCACAGAATGCTAAACTACTGAAAACTGTGTCTTGTGTTAAATATCGCTGCCACGACTAGCAAAAAACCAGTTGTCAGTATCTTTCTGTAACAATGAATTGTGCATGCCTGAAAACTTGGAAGTCATCCCTCTGTGGAAGCTCAGTATGCTTTTGAGACCCCTGAAGTCCAACTTTACCTGGTTTGTTGTTGCATCCATTCGAGGCACGCTGAGACTGTGTCATTCCTTCAGAATGCTCTTGAAGGCTCATTCCATAAATGAAGGATTGTAGAAATGAGATTCTTGGTACCAGTCAGTAAAATGCTGTTGTGTGCTGCTTCCGAACCTGTAACATGCTTTTGTGGTGGCTTGGTTGTTAGTTTCCAGCTTCAAGGTTCCGTTTTACTTAGTCTGTGACAATGAAATGAAAATACAGCCGTGAAGTTACCGACCTGCTGGTAGCACATTTAAATGTCCAGTACCCCAAAGGAAAGGAACAGCTGGGATTTGTGGCTCTCGGTGATGCAGTCTGTATTTAAGGAATGTTAAAATGCCAAAAACCTAGATCATTTTTAATAAAGTTGGACTTCCCAAATGCCTGCTGTAGGAATCTGGCATCTGTATTTCTTGAAGTGATGATAAATACAGAAGAGGATTAGTTTTGTTAGCTGTGCCATGTTTAATCTTACAAATGAAGAGGAATTGACAACAAAAAGCAAACATCTGCTCCTTCAGTTTGTCTGTATAATTACCTTTACCAGTCATGTCCAAAGTAACTCTCTTGCAAAACTTGGGAGTAGCTGAATTGTTAATGGTATAGACTATGTTACAGACCAGTGTTTTGTTGCTGGCTCTCAGAAACTCTTTCACCACAACATGCTGTTTAGGTCAGGGAAACACCATCTAAATGTGATAGGGCTGCACATCTTGGAGTTTGCTTATCTGAGCTTTTGCAATACTTGTTGGGGTTGGTTTTCTGTCTAAATTCAGCCTGGTTGAGTAGTTTTAAACTTGCTTGGGGTTTTCTGTCAAGTACCTTGAGCAGATTTGGTCTTAGATTAATACAGCTTCAGGTGCTTAAAGGGTGCTTAGTTACAAGGTATTAGTACATTATTCTGTTTAATACTGATGTGGTCAGAGAAATGAAAACCTCTTCTTTTACGTGACCAATTTGTATCAGAGGCCCAAGAACCTAAATATATCAAAACCACCTCGAGTACTTCACAGTCTTCATGAACAGCCACAATCCAGGTTTCAGCACCTGGCTGTAACTGAGTTCCCAAATTGTCTCCTCTCTGCTTTCAGCTTTTAATTTCACAAATTGATTCTGAAAGCAAAATGGTTTTTTTGGGGGGAAATGTAACAAAAATAATAACTTGCCTTTATATTTCAGAGAGATGAATTAGGTACGTAACAAAGGGGGAGGAAATCTGATGGGTATTTGCTAGGGAATTCTGAAGTAAAAAGGATGGCTTGTCTTTGTCCAGGTTCATGTGAGAACCTGGTTTAGCTGATGGAAGAAGAAATGGCAGCAGAAAACAGCTGAGATGTTTAATACTGATTTGGATAACTTACAACTGTCATGTACCTAAAGTTTGGCTTCTAAAGCGCCATGTGTAGTTCTACCGTGTTCTGTTTGAAGTGAAACTGAGCAGGAGGAAAGAGATACTTACTCTTTTTAAATAAGGGAGATTGGAAATTATGCAAATAGAACAGGAGGTAAGAGAGGGATTGGGAAGGGGTCTTTCCTAAAGGACAGTGTTAGATGCATAGCCTGAGGCAGGGAGTGGTTGGGTAAGTGGTAAATGGTTGGGTAGAAGTGCTGCTTTCACAAGTGACAGATACATCTGACCTGAAATGAGGCAACGTGGAGTTCAGTACTTAAGGAAGCCATCCCATTTTCTCTTTTCCCTTAAAGAAAAGGATTGGGAATACATGTCCAGAGAGAAGGTAGAGTTTTGCATTGGTCCAAAGCTGTCTTAACAGGTTGCCTGTGGAGAGAACAGAGAAAGGACAAATTCCAAGGTAGCTCAGCAATCTTATTAGGAAAAAACTTGTTTCATATTTAAGAAAACTTTCTTGCTTCTGCATGATAAAAAGCTGAGATGCTGATTCAAACTGCTGTGAAGTCATTTCCCTTTATTGTGAGGCATCTTCTAATGGTACGTATACCATGGGCTTACGTTCAGTATCTTAGAATGTATGCTGGCACAGCAAGGCTGATGAAGTTCAGGGGTTGCTATGCCAGAATACAACTATTGGAAATACTAACAGTGTTAATGAATCACCAAGAACAAGGAGTTCAGCTGGAATACCAGAATGGAAAAGATTGTCTAAAACTACTGCATGCGCTGAGGAGCAGCCCATTTTGTAGCAAGAGCATGGACCCTGGAGAGTGAGATTTGACCTTGGTTTTCCACTGAGCTGCTTTGTTAACTTCAAGCAGTTTAGGTTCCCTTTGCCTCAGTTTCCCCAGCTGTACTAAAAAAGCCTAACCACCTATATCACAGGAGTGTTGTGAGGCCAAAGCTGTTCCTTGTCAAGGGCTGGGACTGCTGGAAGGTGCTGCAAAGGACTAAAAACCTGCATTAGAGGATTTTGATACTATCTTTCATTACAGTATTTTAATACTACATTGGGAAAGGCTTATTTCTACAGAATGTAAAATACATTCTATTTAAGCATTATGTAAGTACACTTATTTTAGTGTGTATGGGTAAGGAAAAGGTTCAGGCTGAGCACTCCATCTAACTGGTATTTCATCTCTTAATTCTCTGTGCAGCACAAATGGTATATTAATATAGGACTTTTGGGGTTTTATGTGGAATACATAAAATCAATTTTGCTCTATCTTGTAAACCCCATGTCTGAAATAAAATCCTGCTCACAGTGGATAGCCATCTCTTATAATATGGCCGTTTTAAAGTTGATTCCAATCCTGTGGACTAGAAATGTTCACTGTTGGAAGTATGTATTTGTGTCAGGGTACTAAGTGATGTTTTGTGATAGGAAAGTAGTTTTCTTTCACTGTAAACACGTACTTGTCCTCTATCCTTTCCCATATTGAAATAGCATGCAGGTACAATGCAGATAGGGGAGAGAGAGTAATCTTAACTTTGAAACTTTAAAGTCTGGTATTGAGGCAGGCTGTAGATGAGGAAATAAAACAAAAGGACACAGTTGCCCATGGGGAAGCCTCTCTCAAAGGGATAAAGAAATGCTCAGAAGGTAGAGCTGAGAGGGGCAGGCACAAGAGAAAGGTGTATGGATACAGAGGTGATGTTTACCTTATCCACTTACCTCCTGTTTATCAGTTAACTGCAGCTGAAGGAACATGAAGAAATGATTGTTAGGAATACTACAGGCCCTTGTTTGCTGTAATGCTGAGATCAAGGCTCATTGCTCAGCTTTTACAGTGGGCCTCCACTGGAGAAACAGAGAACATGATGGTGGCATGCATGCAGATGGACTGCAGCTCTGGTGGGGACTGGCCAGAGGTGAGGCCTGGCAGCTGTTTTCCTGATGTTTTTCTCACTGCAGCACCTGTAAGACAGTTGTTCCTCTGCATCAGCCATGACCATGCTCTGTCAGAAATGATTACTGCTAAATTTCAACACATTACTGCAGTTGCTTCAGAGGAAACAAAGTAGCTGAATTACAAGCATTAAAGAATAACACAGGGAGCTTTTTGGAGTACTTAGTGATGAGGATGAGGTCAAGAGTTGTAGGTGGCTTAAAATGACTGAGATAAATATCCTGCTGTATGGTGGGGAAGAAAATTGCTTTAAAGATGTAGATCATCTATCCTTTTCCCCTTTTATTAAACAAATGACTTTGGTCTTGATGTCTTTCAGCTACAAAGAGCTGCTTCTGCCATTCTCTTACCACTTTCCTCCCTGTACTTTGCTAATCTGTCACTTTTAAAGATGCTGATGAAAGAGCAAATACTCATTGAGGCTCTCTTTAAGAGAAATACATGCTGTAATGTTTTTCCATATTATTGTGTCTTTAATACAGCCTAACACCTTACTCGCTTTCTTGACTGCAACTACACATTGAGCAGATGTCTTCATCAAGCTGTCCATGGTGATGCCTAGATCGTCCCTTTGAAAGATCACAACTAACTCAGAATCCACCAGAGCATGTATGAGCGGTTTAAAGCCTTTCCAGTGTTCACTGCCTTGGGTTTCTTTCCTCTCACCCCTGATTTGCCAGGTTTATAGAGGGATTTAGCATCCCCTGGCACTCACCCCCCTCCCCAGTGCTGCCAAACCTAACAACTTTCTATAGGCATTGATTCTTGCCATCTGATGTACTTCAGTCTTTAGTTTCATGTGTATAACCTACTATCCCTACCAGTTGTTAGCGCATGGCACACTCTCACCAGCTTTTACTTAATCTGACCTTTTCTGTTCTGTTTCTTGTCTCATGTATTGAGTTTTCATCCTAGCTCAGTTATAGCATTGTACTAACCAAGTTAAAACTGATTTATTTCAAGTCATTTGCCTCCAGAAAACTGTTAAAATGTCATCACAAGCTTCCTATATTTCCATTAAAACAAATCGCTTACCCTGTACCTCTTTCAGAGTATGTACAACCACAAAAAATGATTTAAACTGTAAGAACAGGCTGATAAAAGAACAAATATATTGAGAAACAGTAAAAACAGTCTGAGTTTGATCTCCCAGAGCTTAGCTTCATTGGTTTCAGTTGAGTTATTTGTGTCACATGAACCCAGTTTCATTAAAACTTGATTTGAGACCTGCTCACTTGAAGTCTAGATACAGCAACTGGAAAGGAACGCAACGAACAAGTCCAATAGCAAACTTGCTTTAAGTTCCTGGGTTATTCTGCTCCATGTTTGTGGCAGAGATGAAGCAGATATATTACTGAGTCTCTGAACAGCAACCAGCTGGGCTCAGCCACACTTAGCTGAACATACCTGTTGTAGTATTTAACTGGGCTTTGAAATCAGATTACAGGAGTTGAGATGGAGATGAGTGCAACACTGGATGACAGGCTTAGCCTTTGTGGTTTGTTTCATCTCTTCACATTCTCATCTTGTACTTTAAAGATGGTACAGCTGTAAAGAAGGTTAAGTTGTTAAGTGCTGACTGCATTTACCAGCAATGCTGTATTTATAAATACAAAGGGGATGTCACGAGGGAAGACTCAAGCCTGTTGGAATGCATAGCCTGCCACTTGAGGGCTGCACTGTCTCAATACCAGAATACAGCATCATATACAACAGCTGCTGTCCAGTTCTAATAAAGATGGGTAGTATGAAGAACATACCTTGGATTTTTCATCCAAATAGTGTCTGGTGTTCTGTTCCACCACTACCAGTATTCTGTTAAAAGCAATTGTGGCTGCTGGCATTTATAAAGCTGGCAAATTGGAGCTGAGGTGTGTATTAATGCTGAGGGGATGATGGGGAACAGAGCAGATCAGGAATAACTGAAAGCTGTTAGTGTAGTACTTCATGTGTGTGGGATGGTGTATGAAAGACTCCTCTCTGCTGCTACACTCACCAAAGCCATGTCTTGCCACTGTAAATCCTCACTGTGTTGTCTACTAACCACCCCGTGACCTTCAGGACTGACTTTAATCTGGGAATCTGGTAGAAGGCAAACTGGCTTTGTGAACTGGCGTGACTGTGCTCTAGACAATTGGCTCTGCTGATGTTTTTGGTTGGTTTGGGTTCTTTCTACAACTCAAAGCCCAGCAAAAATCTCCTGATTTGACCTTTATCCACTGCAGAGCATTCCCTCATTTTGTCCATCTGTGTTCTTACCATGCCAAAGATTTCTAGTCAGGTGCCTGAATGATTCACCACTGTAGAAATCCACCATTTAGGAAGCTCTATAAGCAAAAACTTGAGTCTTGATCATGCTGTATTTCTTAAGTCTGGGCTCCCAGCATCAAAACACAGCTCCATTGTTGCAAAACTGCTTAGCAAATACATGTGATCTCCATGGGGAATTTAAACCTAGACCCTGGAAGGCTACACAGGAGCCTAATTCCCATTGAAAGAGCAAAATGAAGGCAGGAAGCACTGGTCACAGTACAGCACAGTTCAACTATGAGAAGGAGCAGGGTTGCATGACTGGTAACATGCTAGCTCAAACAAAACTGGCTTACCTGGACAGCAGGGTCTGGCCTAAAGCCTTTATTTTTTTAATGAAGAGATGACTGGAGAATAGCCTTTGTAAGTGAGAAAACAGGAAACTGAATCTGCTTTCAGCAGTGTATCAGAATGTCTCACCACCAGACTGAACCTGAAGAAAGGAACATAAAGCCATTTGAGTGCTTACTGTAGTGCAGAAGAATGAATGATACCATCAGGTTGGGGAAAGGGGTGGCTGGGTGCCCCCTGAGCACAGCAGGAACTGCTTGAGCCAAAGTTGAATACAATATGATCTGAGAATCCCTGTGTGGCCCCCACAGTTAACACAGGAACCTAATGGTGCCTGTATGTTTATATATATAGTTTAGAGTTATAATTTAAGTTCCAAACCTGAACTCCATTGTTTGCCTGGTTTACCTCGCATGGCTTCTGCAGATGACAGCTTCAAACTGTGCAGTGCACACACCCCTTGTTGCCCTTTCTGTCCCACGTTAGAGGAATGGTATCAAACTCTGTAAAGCACTTTTGTGATGTTTCCTGTGGAGAAAGCTGAAGAAAATAAATTGATTTTAACTGCACCAACTGAATTCATACCTCCAGTTTGTCTCGCTCTTGTGTTCACCCCTCTCTTCAGTGACAGAGCAGTCAGTGTGGGGACAGCAGCATGCTGGTTCCAGGCTCGGTGCAGAAGAGGGACTGGCACACACGTGCATAGGCTGAGCAGATGCCTGGAGAACAGGTAATACTCAGATCCCATGTTACTGGTTCCACTGGAGCTTGGAATGTGTCTGATGTCAGCTGCTCCCCTTCTGCTTTGCCCTCAGGATTCAGTGTGGCTGTGTGGCTCCAAGACTTCTTTAAAGCTTAGCTAAGTGGGTCAGGGAGTGGTTTCTTAGCTGTAGAGTGAGAATAGCAGCATGACCCTTCCACAGCAGCTTCTTCCAAGGACTGGGAAGAAGAAAGTACAGCAAAATCACAGGACTCTCATGTCTCACCTGCCAATATCCACGCCTATTTACAATACCTGTCAACCAAAGCAGCATTTTGGGGATAGAACAGAGAATTGCCAGGGAAATACAAAGTTAACTCAAAATGCAATTTAAGGCATTAAAAGCAGCATTACTTTTAGTATGTGGATTTGGAGCAAATTGGAGATCTTTGTTGGGCACCCACAAAGAGCAAAAAGCATTCAAGCTGTTAAGGTCAAGACAAACAAAGCAGGTGGCAAGACTAGTCCCTGCAGCTCAGCAGTCTTGCCACAGCCCAAGTGCCCACTGATGGGAGCACAGAAAAGGATCGGATCCCTCCTGTCTTCTAGCTTCAACCAGTACTGATGCAGAGACTTCCTGTACAACAGTATTCAGCAACTAGAAAATACAAGTAGGATAACTCTCCCCTTCAAAACAATGGAGAGGTAAATTAAATAGACTTTAAAGATGTCACATGTTCCCCCAGACAACTACACTGGGTCCTGTGCAACTAGACATTGTGTTTTCCGTTTCAGACAGGCCACAGCAATTCCAGATGCTTAAACACAGCTCTTTCCTAAGCACATTTTTACCCAAGCACAGCACAACTCACATACAGTAACTTCAGTAAATAGAGACCCAGACCCCATAGTTACTAAAAGGTCAGTTTGTCAAATGTGGTTGTCTGAATAAGGCCATTTCCAGCTGCTGGAAACCAGCACCTTTGTTCTGGCTCTGGTTCTTGTTGCAGACCCTAACTGGGAGCGTGGTCAGGCAGAATTCACCTTTCATGTTAAAGAGTTGGTTCTGTGTTTGCTGAACAGACACATCAGCACCCAGAATTGCAGCACCTCAGCAGTGCCCCTGCTTTACAGAAGTCATTTATACACTCTGTTAGTACAACAATTTACAAGGCAGTTCTTTTTGTTCAGTTCCCCCTTCCCCTCTAATAGAAAATAACAAAAGGCAAAATTCATGTGGAGCTTAACAGAATTCCTGAACAGAACTCTTATCAACTGGTATTTTCCCCACAACACACGCACAGAAGACATTACAAGCACCTCACAAAGTGTTTCTTACCCATTATTATACAATGGTGTCCCTAAAGGAAACCATTCGTGGGACAGCTGGGACATTTCGGAAGCACTGTTTTTTGGATGCGTTCTTGCCGTATATTTAGATGCTCCTGATAACCAAAGCAATCTTTCCTATGAGTGTTACTATAAAATTATTATACTCTAAGGACAAGTGAGAAGGAAAACTCAGCAGCTTTTAATTTTGGTGGTAAGAATGAAAAAATATAAATATGCATTTAAAAATGTACAGCTGGAAAGCACACGAGTTGCTCAGTGGACTTTGGATCGCTTGACTCGGCTTGTCTCTCCCACTGCTTTTCTTTTCTGAGACAGCCCAGTTCCAAGGTCTGTGTTGTTCTGAAGGGAAGATACAGCTTCTGCCAGGCAGTAAGACTCCATTGGGGGAGGTGGATCCTTCAGTAGAGGAAGACAAAAAAAGACACAACCCATGGATTTAGCTGAAGTCTTTGTTTAGCTCAAGAAGCTTCTGAGAAGAAAGAAACAGCTCATTTGTTTTCTAAAATGGGAACTATCAAACCCAACATTGCACACCTACACTTTGAGTATGTTTTGCAAGCTGCCTATCCTGCAGCACTGCCAGCTCTAGAACAAGCCAGGTTAAAGTTTGAAGCCATATACAGAAGTGCTGCGCACAGGCACTTGTGCCCAGGATTCCTGCATGCACACCTGGATGAGGTAGTCAGCGATGTATTCTGGTTTCAAGCAGTTCACTCCTTGGGCTGCTGCCTCTGCTATGTTGACCCTGAAGTCCCCTGGCTTCAGCTTACTGAAGTCAGCGAAGAGGTGAGTTGTTTCTTTGAAGAGAGACTCAGAATGACCAGAGAACACCTACACATCCAAACACAACAGACAAAACAAGTTTAGTTTTGTGGTTCTTTCCCCAAGACAAATGCAGTTCATGACCTATAATTTCACCCATCAAATCAATTAGCAAGCCAATGGGGAATAAAATGCCATCATTTACAGCTGCATTCTGGACCATCACATACCTTTAAAGAAGGGTGATCCTTCTCATCAGAGCAGGGCACAGAAATTCTACCTAATTCCCACCAGCACTACTGACTGTGTGACCCCAGGTAAGCTGCTGCGCCCAATTGCTTGGAAATGGAAATGACACAGCTCTTTCCTCCCACCTTCTGACCATGTCTCAGATATCCTGTTGTAGTGGTTTAAGCCCAGCCAGTAACTCAGAACCATGCAGCCGCTCACTCACTCTCCCTCTTCTTCCCCCCAGCTCCCAGAGGGATGGGCAGGAGAATGGAAAGAACAGGTTGAGATAAGAGCAGTCCAGCAACTAAGGTATAACACAAATGACTATTGCTACCATCAGTAATAATAATGATAAGGGAAATAACAAGGGGAGAGAATACAATTGCTCACCACATGCTGATCAATACCCAGCCCCACCGAGCAGTGATATAGCCTTTCCGGGGAACTGCCCCCAGTTTATATACTGGCCATGAGGTGCTGTGGTATGGAATACCCCTTTAGTCAGTTTGGGTCAAGTGTCCTGGCTCTGCTTCCTCCTGGTGCCCTGTGCCGCTCCTCACTGGCAGAGCATGAGAGTGGAAAGTCCTTGATCGGAGTAAGCATTACTTAGCAAGTAAAACATTGGTGTTATCAGTGTTGTTCTCAGACTAAAGTCAAAACCACAGCACTGCACCAGCTACTAAGGAGAAAAATGACTGCTACTGCTGAACTCAGGACAGCTGTGTAAGCAATTTTCTTGCTTCAGACCTTTTACTCACACTAAAAATGCCCAGCACAGAGTTTAACAGAAAGAACCCCTTCCTATCAAATCAAAACCCCACAAAACCCAACACTTACGTATGTAACGTAATTATTAAAACCCCAAAATCCTACATACTTTTGCTCCTCCTGACTGAAGAAGGCGCCTGAATCCTGCTTCCTTGGTTTGATCAACATTCAAGATCACTTTCCAGCCACTGAAAGCCCCCTAGATAAAAGATTTGATTTAGTCAAAAGTACATCTGTACTACAAACACTTACTGCATCTCTAATTTTCCTCTTTCAGGAATAACCATCAGATAAGATATGCCATCACCTTGTTTTAAGTGTAAAGGGCAGGATAAAAGCACTCTTTCTACCTTTCAGTTAATGCTCAACTGCAATACTTGATGTGAGAGAGGAGTTAAAAGACTTCAGGAAATGCTTTTTGGGACTCCTTTGGGGAGTTTTAAAAAGAGGGAAAGTCCCCCTTTCAAAAGCCCCACTGAAAGACTATGGAACTCACACCATAAAGATCACAGAAGGTGCTATAGGGAAGCAAGCACCTTAGCAAAGGGGTAACCTTGTGCTGTTTTAAATGTAACAGTATGCACACAGCCCTGTCCTGTCCACCCATGCTGAGTATCTAAATATCTCCACAACACCATACCTCAACAATACCAGTTTCTTGTCTCATTTTATGGATTTTTTTCCTCCACCTTATGGCAGCAAGTGCTAGTTTCTTCTGGTTTATACTAACCGCAGGCAAAACATTAAGTATGGAATCACTTCCCCACTCATAATCTTCTTCCTAGAACAAGCAGAAGCTTCAATTACAAAACATTCCTGCCAACTTTACCAGCAGAAAAAGAAGTTTAAAAGGAAAAATCCAACCCACCCATCCCCTCCAAATCCCAACTCACTCTAGTTTTATCTGTTGATTTTATCTGGCCCAAGCAGCTCTAGTTAAATATGAGAGACTTGGCTCTTCACTGCACATACATGTCTAAATCTACTCATGTATTTCTGTGATGTGAAGTCGTGTACACAACCAGACTCCTCTGGCAGTTACCTACAAAGGAATTCAACAGCAATTGAATTCCTTTGATTGAGTCCAGAGTAATGAGCAAATTAGATCACTACTTTGGATGCCACCAACTCTACATTTCTGCAGTGTCTTCCAAAGCAACAAAAGTTGGTGTTGATACATCAAGATATGAACCAGTTAGCCTGGTCAATGTAAAAGAACCACCAAACTCAGGAGAACTCTGAAGTAACAGGAAGGTGAGGAGCTGGAAGAGATATTGTTCAAAAACTGTTTATGTCCATGGTTAGAAAGTTGGATTATTTAAAACTATTCCATGTTTATTTACTGAAAAGATCAAGATCAATTCCTGGTGTAACAAAGCCCATGTGATACCAGCTGATACCAGTGAGAATTTATCAAAAGGTATTCAAGCTGCAGTTTTCAGAAGCAGCTATAAGAAGTGTGGGTATTTCATTTATCCAATACTGGGAGTTTGGTCCAGGACTGGTTTCCAGATATAAGCCTGTCAGACTTTGGATCCTCTAAACATCCCAAGGTTCAGGCACCCTAAACACCTAATTGGGTTTGAGAGTTTAAAGTCTAAACTAAACCAAAATGCAGCAGTGCACAAGTACAGGTCACTTGCCTGAACAAAGCAGCCAGCTTCTCTACATGCCTCGAGGTAGGAACGATGAAGCACCCACTTCCCAGCTGCCATCGAAGCCAAGAACTTTTCATTTCGAAGAGGATGTCCCACAACAGTGTGTGTGCAACTTGGATCAAAGCACTGTTTCTCAAGCAATACTCCACCTGGAATTGAGAAAGGGATTTTAGTCACTTTATTTAAAGGTACCACAGAAAAGATTAACTCAAAATGAGAATGACTTGAGTTCAGATAAAAATATACTTCACTCAAATTCACACTGAAAGTGTTATCACTGAAGTGACACTGGCAAGGAAGGAGAAGCAGCCAGGAAAGAGTGGCTCTGATAAAGTGCCACTGTAACACAGACAGGAATAAGAGAGACATCAGAGGACAGAAGATCTTGGGCACTCCCAGCAGTAAAGAATGAGGCTGTTGTGGAGACAGCTAGAAGAAAACTGTCAGCAGACAAACCCACTGCTGTTTTATGGCAAAGCTGAGTGCTCACATCATAACAATACATTCAAAGAATCACTCATAAGCAGAGAAAGCCATAAATTTGAGCCCTCAAATCTGGTAAGTCACTAACAGAAGTCCTTTCTTTTCCCCAGTGAGCCACAGCTGACCAGACACATCCACACACATACTACTCTTTGCATTTCACAAATAGCTGGTACCTAATTCCTCAATCAGATGGCAGTAATCAAATCTTTCTTCAGGATTAAAAGAAGACAGCTGAAATTTACGGACTTTTCCTGGTTCTTCATCAGCCTTTTCTTCTGTAACAGCCTGGAAGTACAGGAACAGATTCTGAATGTATGACACAAAGATGAGGTTGACAGCTGACTATTTCTCTCCCAAACATTCTGGATTATTTTTATACTCAGTTTTCTTTTAGCCAGCAGAAGCAGAACCAAACCTGTCAATTACTTGACAAGAAACATTGCATCAAATCAATGTTTAGCTCCTGCTTAACAGCCACGTGGTTGCCCCTTTCTTCAGGGCACAACTGAACCAATCTGTCATAAAAACTAATCCTTCATTCATATCCAGTGAACGACAAGTTGAACACATGAAAAAATCATCATCCATCTATCACACTGCCTCATTCACTCAGACTTCCTTTAAATTCAAGGGTCTTCTGCATTTCTACCACAGCTTATGTAGTTGCATGACAAGTTATGGCTCTAAAGACACACTGCTGCTGGAAGTTTGAGCATCAGGTGATACACTGCAAAAGACTAAGCTTTTTTTTCCTAGTCCTTTCCTAGTTCTCTATAAAATAGTGGAATTTTAAATCAGGTTTTTGACAGAAATGTAACTTCCCCTTTGTATCTAAGCATAAATTCCAGATACCACAAACAACCACTAAACTTCTCCCATCATCCTAACACAGCTGGAGTTCCAATGAATGCACTTCGTAACTCCCCATTCCAAAACCTACCTCAGCATTCCAGCAGGAACTAACTGGACAAAAAGCTTTATCTGTCTGAACAAAAAAAGCTTTTTCTCTTTCAGCAAATATTCTTTGTCCACAATCTCAAAGAAATGAGGAAAGAAAAACAGAACTGCACAGAAGTAATCACAGAATCAACCAGGTTGGAAAAGCCCTTTAAGCACATCCAGTCCAACCATTCCCCAGCCCTGCCAAGGCCACCACTAACCCATGGCACTGAGGCCTCGTCTCCACACTGTGTGAACACTTGCAGGGACGGTGCCTGCAGCCCTGCCCTGGGCAGCCTGTTCCAATGCCTGAGCACCCTCTGGGCAAGGAATTGTTCCTCAGCTCCATCTAAACCTGCCCTGGGGCAGCTTGAGGCCGTTTCCTCTTGTCCTGCCCCTTGTTCCTTGGGAGCAGAGACCGACCCCACCTCACTCCATCCTCCTGTCAGGCACTTGTAGGGAGCCATCAGGTCCCCCCGAGCCTTCTCCATCTGAACCCCCCAGGTCCCTCAGCCATTCCCCATCTCTCCTGTGCTCCAGGCCCTGCACCAGCTCCATTGCCCTTCTCTGGCCCTGCTCCAGCACCTCAAGGTCTCTCTTGCAGTGAGGGGCCCAGAACTGAGCACAGGATCCAAGGTGCAGCCTCAGCAGTGCCCAGTACAGGGGCACAATCCCTGCCCTGGCCGTGCTGGCTATTCACCTCTTTTATACTTACTGTCAAGTTCAAAACTATTTTAAGTGCCACTACATCTCTCAGAACACAACTCACTGTAAGTATTCCTTCATCTGACCAACCTTTTCTTTGGGCTGAGGTGCAACAGGACGGTTAGCCAGTGGGAGAGCAATGCTGGGGGCCTGCGGCATGGGGATTGAGTGATCTTTAATTGGTGTTTTAGGATCTCCACATACAGGATTCTTTAGACCTTCAATCACATTTCCATCTACAGCCTCAGGAAGAGCTGTGAAAAGAAAGTGTTGCATGACTTGCCTTTGGCTGAATATAAGTGTGGGTAACAAAAATTAACAATTAAATTAGTAGCTATCCTAAAAGGACAAAACACAATTGCTGCTATAACACATACAGTTACATTTCACCATGGCCCTTCTGAAAGATGCTCTTCCTCACACCACAAACCACCAATTGTAATATTGCAAACTCATGTCCCTAGATGCTTTTCTTGGAAAGAAAGACTCAAACCCTCAACTGTCCTGATTTCTGTCTAAACCACACTAACTTGGTTGAACCAAGAAGCAATGGAATGCGTTTAGCTGATTTTCTTCAACCTCCTCTAGGACAAGGCCAGTTTTCAGGATGACTGTTGCCACAAGCAGAAACTCTCTAAGTAGGCTGAGGGAAGGATACGGGGGCAGGAGGGAGGCAGTAGGGAGAAAGGAATAAAGGATTCTGCTATCTCAGGAGGCAGAATGGGAAGAAAGTAGAAGCACATGAAAAAACAAAATGTATGTTGCTTCCTTAGTCCTAGCAGCAGACTAAATGCTTAAAAAGAACAGGGAAGATAAATACAGTACCTTCACTGAATCCTGATCTAAGCACATCCATTGGCAGCTCTGACATGCCTGTTTTTCAGGCTCATGGGTTATCTGCTTCCCATAATCTTCATTCTTCACTTATTAATATTTCCACTACTTTGCTACCAGTATTCCCATTAGAATTCCACTACCCTGACCTGAATAGGTATCTGGAAATCAGCTGTGGTTCAGAAAACACTAGGATTTCCTGAAGCTGAGGCAGACTGTTTTAGAGAATCACTTCCTTGGTGTTTGACCACAAATGGCAAATGGATAGGAAAGCTTCTCTTTATAAAACAGCAATACATAATGGAGCTCAAAGATGTGAAATTGTATTTCTGGCATTCAATGGCAGTAATGCTCTTGTTTTGTTTCTTTTTAAGTAGAATCCAAACACTACTGTATTTTAAAGTCCCAACACTAAATGGATGCTGTAGCAAAGAAGAAGGATATTGTATTTCTTATTTTACCTATAGCAGCAATCTCTGCATCAGCTAAAGATCCTTTGAAGACAGCTTCATTCATGTTCTTATTGGCGTTACTTTGACCTTGCTCAGTGTACTGGGAAGGACTATTAGGCCACTGAAAGTTGCTGACAAGTCTTGCCCTCTCCTCCCTGGCAGTAGGATCGTCCCAGATGATCTGCTCACTCTGTGATGGCTCCGTGTTTATATCTGCAACAGCCTGGCGGGACTGCCTAAGGAGAAGAGCACAGATACCTCAAATATGCGTTTGTTGTACAGACTACCAGACTAGAAGGCGATGTGATAACAGATCACATCAACTGTAGCATCCAAGTGACCTCATTATTAGAAGGCATAGCTGGGAAAGGGGACAGTTTCAGTACAAAGGCAACTCCAGCAGCCTGACTTTGGGAGCTTAAGTGTCAGCATGGCTGGAAAAAGGCAACCAAAATCTCATAGAATCACAGACTGGTCTGGGTTGGAAAGGACCCTTGGGTTGGACAAGATCATTCAGTTTCAAACCCCTGCGTGGGCAAGGATGCCTCACACTAGACCACGTCACCTAAGTCTCTGTCCAACCTGGCCTTGAACACTGCCAGGGATGGAGCATTCACCACTTCTTCAAGCAATCTGTGCCAGCGCTTCACCACCCTCAACGTCTCAGTAGGAGATGTTCTTATTATATGTCATATTGATAAATTATTCCAAAATCAGTGTACTTCAATATTTACTGAACCTCTGAATTTGCAAATCACCAAGTTAAAGGAGTAATTTTGCAAGGTTTCCATTACATCCTCCCTGTAGCTCAGCACTGTTAAGAGTTCAAATCCTATTCTCTGTTTAGAGAGAAAAGAAATAGAGGAGAAGCATCCACAGAGGCACTCTGCAGGAATACCTACTACTTGTATATGACCTATGTACTGAAACAGTGCAGCATTGCTTTCTTCAGAACCTATGAGAACACTAATCTGAAGAGCAAGAAACCAGTTGGCCTAATTCAATTAAGAACTAAAAAACAATCATACCATTCTGTGATTTTTTTCTTTAAACTGAAAGATTAAGGTAACATTCTGACTTTATCTGGTGCATCAAGTTAAAGACTGTGAATTGCAAGAGAAGCAAATTAAGTGTATCAGTAGAGACAGTACACTTGAAACCCTGGCCACCTATTCACGTTTCAATGAATGTCTAAGTATGTGCAGAGATAACAAAATTAAGATACTCTGAAACACAAACCAATACCTGAGAGCTTCCAAGACCCTACTGCGGCCATTCCGCGCAGACCGTGCGCTATCAGGAGTGGCTGGAGAACCATCAATACTGTTCCTTGAAAGGGATCCTCTTTGCCCTGGTGGTCTCACTAGTGATGTGGCAGACATGATCTCCTGCAGCTGCCTTTGGAAGTTCTCCCTCATTTCTAATGCTTGGGTTAAAACTTAAAGAGAAGGAACAGAACTCGTAAGATCAAGACTGTTATAACAGGTGAAAAGTAACCGAATTGCCAGTCAGCTTCCCCCCTGCACTGGGACAAAGACAATACATTCAGGAGAAGAAAAGATATCTGGGAAAAACTATCTAGGAAAACTACACATGCCCAGGTCACCTATCTTAGACATGAGAAGTCTCCGCTTGGCTCACTTCTGAATTTGCTAACATTATCTAACTTACACCCACAATTCTCCTGTCACACACTTCTTTGCATAACAAAAGGTATATTCTGAAATAGTGATTTCTCACATTAAAGACCAACTTCAGTGTTCTAAGAACAAAGAAAAGGCAGTTACGTAATTGCAAGGGATGATCATGATTTTCTATGGGCTATCAAAGTCTTTAAAATAGGGAACAAAACCCTTCCTTGTCATCTGGCAACAATAAGAGCTAGCTATAGTTGACCAGCATATAATAAAGAAATACCAGGTCTTAACATTCAGCACCTGAAACTGTAGATTTATCTTGCTAGTGTGATGTTCCAGAACTATTTTGATTTATATTTACCTCCTTTGGATTCACTTGCTCCAATTTGTTCTTCTCTTGCAGTGTCCATTTCCTTTATTTTGTCAGTCGTTGCATCACCTTCCACATCATCTTCATCCATTGGAACAATCTACACAATAAAGCAGAATGCTCAAACACCATTTTGGTTTTATGCTTTTTACCCATGTTCAACACCTGTATAAATTCTGAAGATTATTAATCTTGCCTGAGAGAAAATCTAACCTTTCTGCTACTGCAGGGACAGCAGAACAGTGAACCACACCGTCGGTGACATCTATTCTGCAGCCTAAATGTCTGCTAAGGCAAGTCCGCCCCTTGGATCTTGTTATCTATAAGGGAAGGTGAAGACTGGACCTATATTCATTTCAAGTCTGGGAAATGCTTCTAAGCCCAAAATGCCTGTGTTTCCCTCCACTGCACTAGAAAGAGGAGTATTACAAATGCAGAAAAGCCTTAAGGAAAATCTGCAATAGCTACTATTAATTACTAGCTAAACCTGATTCAGGTCATCACTGAATAAGCATCAGTGTTTTTTATTCATAGAATGGTTTGTGCTGGAAAGGACCTTTTAACAGCCTCCAGCCAACCCCCTGCCAAATGTAATTATAACAATAAACTGAATCCAAATTGCTTCTTAGAACGCGAATTCACATCACACATTATACCTCAGTTTCCTCTGATGGTTTCCCAGTTGATGGAAGTTTACTGGAGGAAGAGAGTCTGTCATCTTGCACTGCACTGATGTCTAAGCTCATTTTGGGATTGTATGTGTGAGGAAAGAGAGATTCAGGAAGCCGTTTGCATTCTTGGGCACACTGTAACAACATCAGTTAACATAAGAAAGATGATAAAGTGATCTGGGATAAAAGAAATTTCACACCTAAACACAGGAAAAGTACAGTAAAAACACAAAAAAGAAGTATTTACATAAGAGAAAAACATGGTTCTCTTTCTGGGAAAGACACAGAAGAAATGTTCAATGGAACAGAATTTCTTTCCCCCTCATGGACAACAAGGTAAAAGTACATCAGTGAGAGCTGACTGATGGATTTATATATTCAAAACAGGATGCAAAACATCAGTTCCTATACATGTTCCATATAAATGCAAAACAGAAAAACTGAAGGGAAATGGTTTTAAGACTCCATATCCCTTTGATTTTACAAAGCAATGTCCATACCTCCAAAAGCCAGTGCTCTGAAACAATATGTATACCCCGTTCTTTAACTGATTTGTACTCCTTATTACTGTCATTTTGTCCTCCCTTGTAGATGAAGTGTGTTACTGATTCATCAAAACACCATCTAGAAAAGAAAATGAAACAGAATCACAGACTGGTTTGGGTTGGAAGGGACCTTAAGATTATCCAGCTCCAACCCCCTGCCATGGGCTGGGACACTTTCCAATACAACCTCAAGATATCATTTCAAATATAACTTCAAGATATCATTTCTATGAAAAAGAATCAGAAATCCAAAGCAGAAGTAGTCCTATCCCTTGTTCACATTAACATACTGGTTTGCTTATTTTGTTCTGCCTAAATAAGCTATGAGCTCGCTTTCCTCATCAGAAAAAAGACAGCATTCAGTTTCAGGATTGAACAACTTCAGTGTCTTTTGAAAGCATTCCTGATGTAACCAAACTAAATGTGATAAACATATGGAATAGGAGGAATTTTGCTTCAGTTTGGTTTGGGTTTATGTAAGTAAGTGGAGTTTCAAATCAGTTTCTGAAAAGAGTATGTGACCCAGGATGAGAAAGCTTTAATCTTTGGTTGACACAGTCAGCTACAAGTGAAATACTGATCCTCCAAGCTCAAAATATACAAAATGCAGGATTCTAACATTTAAACTGATAATAAACCCTAGTATTTGCTACCTAACGTGAGTATCTTCAGCATTTCTAAACCAAACATAAGTGTAACTTATCCAACCTGTGAATAATAACACTGTAGAAATCAGTAACAAAACACATAAATTGGATTTAGTGGGAGCAGTCTTAAATCCCAAACATTGTGGTTTCTTTCCATGACAACCTATTTTTCCTGTGCTTTTCTAAGCACACAACTTGGCCATGCTTACAACCTGCAAGATAATTCTTTTTGAGTCTTCCCGAGACAGACTTTTATCAAGACCACAGAGACTGGGAATGTGTCAGGGAATGTGTGTGGCATTATTTCTCTTTAGTAGCAGATGGCCTTATTTGCAATCAGAACAGTTCAAGATGGTGAAATCTAATGTACAGCTACAGCAAAAGCTCATGTAGATAAAGCATATTAGAATCCTAAGATTCATACTTATTAGATGTCCCATCACTGCAGAAGCTTAGAAGCTGTTTGTATCAGTTCATACCTGTAGTCTGCCCCCAAAGAAGCTGCTACTGCATTCAGTTCACTTTGCTTCTTAGCAAGTCTTTTACTAACATAAATAACAACATCTGCTAGAGGTTTGGGCTCTTCTTCCTGTTCAAGCAGCAAGGATAAAAACAAGAGATCATGTTTGGAAGGTTTCTGTATCAATCACAAAAATACTCTAATACTAAGTATAACATGTAGTAAAATAAGCAGTAATAAGAAAACTAAACAGTTTTCCTTCTCCCAAATTCCAAGGTCAAAATCCAGTACTCTTTCAATTCCATGCACTTGGAATCCAAAGTCTGAAGATTCACCCTCAGCCAGTTTCCCTGGAACATCATCTCCGCCATAGAATCATTAAGCTTAAACCAGTTCCAACCCCCTGCCATGGGGAGGAACACCTTCCACTACACCATGTCCCCCAATGCTCTGTCCAACCTGGCCTTGAACACTGCCAGGGATGGGGCAGCCACAGCTCCTCTGGGCACCCTGTGCCAGCGCCTCAGCACCCTCACAGAAACCCCAGTTTCCTACCTCTTCTGGCTGTGCAGCAGTCAGATGTGGGCTGGCAGTCAGAGCTGCTGCATGCCTCGTGCTGTTTGCCAGAGCTGACTTCAAGTTCCTGCTGATGACTTCAGAGAGGGGGGTGCTCAGCTTCCTGGGTTTTTGATCAGGACCTACTGGACTTTCCAAAGCTGCCAGAGCATCCTACCAAAAAAGAAGCAAGTGAGTGACTTTCAGGACCACATTACATGTCCTAAACCAGGACAGGATACTACAGTAGCGGCTAGCAAGTGCAGCTGTAGCACCACTGTACAAAGGTAGTAAAAGACAATCCCAATCTTAGACTATATAAGCAAAACAGGAAGGTAAATTGTTAGTCTCTCTTTTCATTGCCATTAATGAAAACTGCCCTCAGTGGAAAAGCCAGTGGCCAAACCCTGGTATTCTTAACCCCAATCTATTACTTTAATTTACTAATACCTCCCCCACAAAAGTTGCATCTGAGTATGTGAGTCTATCTGCACCTTTGAAATACCATTTGATACTGCCCCTTTTTAATAATGAGAATTTTTGATCTAGAGTATGTCACTTTTGAAAATACCAGTGTAAACTATTAGATTTTGAAAAGCAGAGCACCAAACTAAATCACAGACTCACTCAATACAGGCCTGGTTTGGGTTGGAAAGGACCTTAAAAAGCTCATCCAGTTCCAACCCCTGCCATGGGCAGGGACACCTCACACCAGACCAGGTTGCTCCAAGACCCTGTGTCCAACCTGGCCTTGAACACTGCCAGGGATGGGGCAGCCACAGCTCCTCTGGGCACCCTGTGCCAGCGACTCAGCATCCTCACAGGGAAGAACTTCTGCCTAATGTCTAATCTAAACCTACTCTCTTTCAGTTTAAAGCCATTCCCCCTTGTCCTAACACTACACTCGTGATAAGAGTCCCTCCCCATCTTTCCTGCAGGCCCCCTTTAAGTACTAAAAGGCCTATAAGGTCTTCTTGGAGTCTTCTCTTCATGAAGCAGAACACTGAATTCTTCTGGTTTGGTAATACAAGTTTTGTTCTATTGCAGGCAGAGGCACTAAAAAAAAAAAACCCCAAACAAACCAAAACCACAAAACCAACAAAACCACCCAAAAAAATCCCCAAACCCCAAAAAAACCAATACCACATCAAAAAAGCTAACCTACAAACAACCTCCAGAAAAACCTAACAACTCTGCAGGAACTCAGTGCACTGATCTTTCAGCTAAAGCCTCAAAAATGAAAACACATTGTATACTGTGCGAGGTGTACAACACATGAGCATATGATGCAGTGGGCACAAAGGAGATTTGTTAAGAACATTGTCGCATCTACTAGTCAATAGATTTGGTCCACAGGTCATTAACTATACATATATTAATATAATATGCAGGGGTGTGTGTGTGTGTGTGTAAGCAGAGCCAGTTTTCCTGGCTTTATTCATATAACCATAGACTGGTGAGGGCTGGAAAGGACCTTAACATCATCCAGTTCCAACCCCCTGCCATGGGCAGGGACACCTCACACCAGACCAGGTTGCTCCAAGCCCCTGTCTCCAACCTGGCCTTGAACACTGCCAGGGATGGGGCAGCCACAGCTTCTCTGGGCACCCTGTGCCAGCACCTCAGCACCCTCACAGGGAAGAGCTTCTGCCTTAGATCTAACCTGAACTTCCCCTGTTTCAGTTTGAACCCATCACCCCTTTTCTGGTTGCTGTAGGCCCTCATGAAGAGTCCCCCTCCAGCACTGAAAATGCAAAGTCTACATGTTAAGAGCATGAAACAGGATAAGCAAAGGCTTCTGAGCTGTTTTAAGATTATGCACATCTTTACTGGCTCTACAGACTAAAGAATACACAATGATGATCACCTTTACATCAAAAGAAGGCTTGAACAACTTGTCTTTGGAAAGAAATTTTGATGGTGTATCAAGATGTAAAGACGGCTCTTTCTGTAGCACTCCCCCTTGGGCAAGAGGGGTTGTAGTCCCCATGTGACGAGAGATGGCAGCTTGGAAAGCTTTACTCTGGAACCTGCTGATATCAAGAGGAGTCACAGGCTTTTTTCTTCCAACTTCAAGGAGATAATTATATTGTTTTACATCAGAAGACTGAACAGCTGCTGGTGTCTTGCTAAGCTGAGTAATGGAACTCTCCTTATCTTTAAAAGAAACAAAGAAAACATAAGCAAGCAATCCGATTTTTAACACAGATCTCACATATAATCTCATTTAAACAAGAACTGGAAGTTCATCTGACCTTTCTCTCCCTAAAAAAACTGTGATTCATATCCTCTCCAATAAATGCTTGAAACTGACAGTTCTATTTTAAAAGCCAGTATCGTGTCTCTTCCAGTTAACTACTTCCACTAACTACACTGGCACTGAGTGTAAACACTGAGACACCTTAAGTGTCTGAAAAGGAGAGAGCAACCCCAGGTCTGCTCACACAGCTCCACACATCCCTGTATAGCTCATATACGTTGTACAACTATCAAAATACAGATGTAATACACAACAAATCCTTTCCTTTCAACATTAAAGGTATTTCCTCCCTGGCTCCTTACTTCCCAAGCAATGTAAAATGTCATGACTTTGAATCACATCTCTTGAGGTCACTGCATACACTTCCAGTCCCTTATGCCTTTGGATAAATAGGAGTGAGATTTAGACAGCAATAAGCCCTCAAAGCTTCTCCATCATAAATGCTTCTATTTAAGCATACCTCATCATCTTCATAGCTCAAAAACATTAGTGCAAGAATTGCTTTTACATTTTACTGCTGACTGACTGATAACTGTAAGAATCCACTAGCTTGCTCCGAAATACTCAGAGCAAACACACAGTATCATTTCTGCAATCACAACTCAACAGCAGGAGAAAGAAATATGGAAGAATACTTGGAAAAACATCCCATAGCTCTAATACTTTAAAGGTGTTAGGGAAGAAAAATTCATACTACCTATACTCATTATAAATGAACAGTGATATGACACAACCATATTCCCTAACTTGCTAATAACTAACCTTCAGCCTCTGCATTTTCAACCAAGAACTTGCTTTCATCTGCTCTCGTTCCTGTCCTTGCAGAGTGCAAAAGCCAAGCTACAGTGACTGCTGGTAAATTCCACTTCTTTGCAGCTTCGTATTTGGAACCATCCGCTTCTCTCACCACAAGGTGGGTACTGGCGAACATGCCCTTTTTTGCATTGGCTTTCCGCACAAAGAATTCTTGGACTCTAAAATCAGATTAATATAATATTCATTGAGCCATAAAATCTTCATTTAGTCATAAACAAAATTAATTTAGGGCATATTTATATTATTGTAAAATGCATTCAAGCAACAGAAAAAGGACCTATAGAATCATTTAAGACCATCCACTTCGTACTTTACAGTTTAACCTACACTTACAGGCAAAAACCCTGTAACATTCCTCATACTCTAGAAGTCCTCACATATCCCATTTTCAAATCACAGAATCCCAGACTGGTTTGGCTTGGAAAGGACCTTAAGATTATCCAGTTCCAAACCCCTGCCATGGGCAGGGACACCTCACACTAGGCTATGTCACCCAAGGCTCTGTCCAACCTGGCCTTGAACACTGTTCTTTTCTGGAGCCAACAGCCATCGTTTCCAAATGAACAATAATTTTCCTCATATTAGTTTTTCTCTTATCATCAAGGACTCATCTTCCAAGAAGACACAGGACTGAGAACTCACAGGCAGAGAATTTAGTTCAGACCACAAATCAGATCAAATTATATTCTAAGTTATACAGAAAGAATATATACAATGTATGAATCTGCCACTTCATGATTAAATATGTTGTTCTTAACAATGGCTATCTAAGAACAAGACAAAAGGGTGACAGAAGACATACCTGGCTCCTAGCAGTCCTGCCAGATAAACCAGAGAATCTCTCTCCGCACCAGTGAACTGGCTAAAAGAAAGAACACAATCTTCCAGAGGGGTAACTCCTTCCATTACCGGGACTGGTGTGAAAAGTGGATTAGACTGGGGATCTAAAAGGAGCTGCTGTTCCACACATGTTAACTTAAAGAAAGTGAAAGAGAAGAAAATACAAATCAAGCCAAATAGCAACAAAGCCATCAGTATTTCAGTAACTGTACAATAGCATTCACGGACTCAACAGCAAGCAATTCTGGGTCCATCCTTACATCTGAGACAAATCATTTCCCATTGAATCAGACAAATTCTTTCCTAAAGGATTTTGCCAGGTCTGACATACTGAAGCATTATTCAGAACTTTTCAGTTACTACTCTTTCAACCCTGGAGGCTCCCTGAAAGTAGTTTCAAGACATGTCCTAAGAGTCTGCATAGATTTACTTCACAAAAACCTACCTAGTACTGAAAAATACTAACAGCATTTAGTCTACATCATGTGCACGCTCTTGGCAAATAGGGTTAATACCTGACTTTGAGCTATAAAGGTGATTTGCAATTTAAAAGCTGTAAAAAGCATGAAACAAGAAAAAGCACAAAGATATCACATAAAATCATTATTAGTCAAAGGGCTCCTTCTACACTTATTAGTTAGAGAATGCTGTCAGATTGTCATATAAAGAACCTTTGAGTCACGACAATGAAGTCCTGTTTAACAAGCCTGTAGAAAATGAAGTGGAACACATACAAGATTACTTATCAATACAGGGGCTTTAAAGAACGCTTTCATTTAATACACATCAAATGCAACAAGGCTAATCTTTCAAAATCTTAGTTATATTTAAGCCACTCATAACTCTGCGTACTGGCAGGACATATCTCTAGTAGATACATGTCTACTCACAGTACTGACAGTGTAACTCCCTTACCAGCCACGTGTTTGTGACAACATCACCAACAGTCATCTGCACTGTGCTCCCCAGTAAAGGTACCACTGCATAGTCTGCAATGGTTCTGCTTTGCAGTGGCAGGACATTCCCAGCATTCTCCTTTATAATATCTGCAATGCAAGACTCATCCTCTTCACCAAAACCCAAAAGAAGAAAGCTCTTTCTGACAAACAATCCTTCTTCAGCTAGTGCAGATGACTCTCCCAGAAAACCACTAGGGATGGAAGATTCATTCTCTCCTTGAACAGTCAAGTGAGTAACATCACTGAAGGTTCTGGATGTTAGTTTTCCAGCTTCATCTGAAATGGGAAAAAATAATGAAATAAATCAAAACCAACCAACCACAGTAATTGCTTGATTAGAACATTAAAGACAACTCAAAATAGTTTAAAGAAGAAACTACAGCACTTAAACAGGGGACACTGGGGTTAGATGTAAGGAAGAAGTTATGCACTGTGAGGCACTGGCACAGGTTGCCCAGAGAAGCTGTGGCTGCCCCATCCCTAGCAGTGATCAAGGCCAGATTGGACAGAACTCGGAGCAGCCTGGTCTAGTGCAGGGGGTTGGACCTAGATGATCCTAAGGTCCCTTTCAACCCAAACCATTCTATGATTCTGCTGTTCTCAGCCAGGTTTGATTAAAACTACTCTGTATAGGCCTGATTTCTAAAACACACTAGCTGTGGTTAGCTTCTTAATAACAAAACGTGGCAGGACTCACATGTTAATAACCATGACCAGTTAAACTTTCTATGGTATGCTGAGACCAGAACATACCTAATGTAGAATCATTAGTTACGTATTGAGAGAGGAGGTCATCTTCAGCAGCTTTCTGATGCTTTGTAACATTCACAGCTTCTTTCTTCAAGAGACTGTTATTTTTGGGAAGAACTGACTTCATTCCAGGTGGCTCCAAAATTGGATTCTCTAACAGCTGATAGTTTACAGGGATATATTGCTCCACTGGCTGTAGATAATCTTTACTGAATGAGTCCAGCAACCATTTTGCTGTGACTATGTGAGGCCTATAAAATAACATGTTACACAAACAAGTTACAGCAGGTTTCAAAACTGTTATTCTTCTTTCCTACTCCACAAATACTAGTAAATATACACACCTGAATTTTGTAACTCCAATACTAAAAAGCTTTGGGCACTTTACAAACCTCAAGTTTATTGTTTTATTGGTTGGTTTTTCCTTCTTTGGGTCTGAAAACAAAGAATTTCATATTCATTTTCTATAATGTGAAGTATATCTGCCATTGCAGGGTTGCCATACCCTTTCCTCCTCAATACATTAACAAACACAGGTTTACACTTCTTTTCACCAATAAGAATACTGTTCTTCTGTTTCCTGAGGTGACTCATAGCTACCCAAAGAACTACAGTATTCAAGAACACAAGGATGCACTTATGAATACTCACTGAAGAACTGGTTATGATTTTCAAAACTATATATGTCTTCCTTTCTACAGGGTGGTGGGAGAAAGAAAACAAGCTAGAAGCAGACCTTAAGCAATACAGTTACTATAACCTGTGAGATGTCTTGTCCAGAAAGTGTTTCAGCTCCTCATCATTTTCCCCCAAAATGACATGGGTAACATCTTCATTAAGCTGATTAAATCGAACACCACCACCACAATTAATAAGCCTCCTCATCTTGTCCAATTTCCTGCCACTGAAGCCACATAGATATATCTGCAAAGGCAACAGAACAACAAAAAGGCTTTGAAAAAAAAAGAAAAATTGAAAAAAAAAGAAAAAAAATAAAAAAGAAAGAATATTTTGGTATAATTTGACACAGAAACAAGTGGTATAGCTTCTGAGAAGGAGCAGCAAAATTAAGCATTTAGAATGGAATTAATTTATCTCTGCACATAAATCTAGCAAAGTATTTACTAATGTAATGAACCCCCAGCCACTCTCTATAGTGTTTAAATATGTCTATGTCATTTTGTACTTATACTACACATTTAATACAATCACACACACACACAGAGTTAGATACACATGCAAGCTACAACATGTTGACATGAAAGAAATCTGGCATTTGCTGTTGACCATGGAAACAATTTACTCAAGCAGCAATTGCCAGCTTCAACCTAGCTGCTTCCACAGGGTTAAAGGCTGAACATTTCAAAGCAGACATTGTTAAACATACTCGACACCCATCTAACAAATCTTCGGGGGCTTGAAAGGAACTTATATCCAAGTTTTCCAGCTCATCAGGAAGAGGATCCTGTCTGCTGCTCAGAGTAGCGCTAAATTCGGTTTCATTAACGCTACTCAGATTGATGTTGGAAATGTGGCTGACATCTGGAAGGGCATGTTCTATAATGGAAATTAAAAAAGCAGCGTTAATTTTGATTCATCTTTTTCTGCTGCTTCACTAAATAAAACATAAAACTGCCATGTATGATTTTGTTATGACAGAATGTGAATTCAAATAATAACAAATACTAGGGAAGTACGGCTGCGGTTAAACCAACGGCTTTATTTATATGCAGAACAAGTACAGTCTAACTAGCACTTTTCAAAGCTTTTATCCCAGTTTTGTGCTCACCTATTAGAAACACTCTTAAAAATAAACAATCCTCTCTATAGTAAAAAGAAATCAACAAGAAGCCAATGATTTAAGAGTTATATGCAGTTTCCATAATACCTAACTTGAATTCCCAATGCTCTTTTGGTAGTGCTAACCCAGTGCTCCTGCTTAGTCAAGTCCTGAAGTCCCAGGCAGTAAAGGTGTTTGGAAAGGCACATTTAAAGCCAACTGTGTCTTTCATGCTGCTTTCATGTTTGTTTACAAAATGCTTTTAGCTTTCCTTATAACAGCATGGATTAAAGTAAGCACAAACATATAAAGAAAAAAAAATCACAAAATTAATAATTAAAATAAAACCAGCATTTTTCCCCCTCCCCAAAACTGTTTTTGAGATTAAAATCATAACAGACTCATCTTAAACTATAAATGTATGAACAGTCATGCTTTTTTAGGAGATATACACCACTGATTCTTGAACAGACAATCCTGTGCCTAATTCAAGTCTACTTTTCAAGTAGTCATTCACATGTTAAGTCTATACACATTGGAATATTCAATGTGCATTGTGCATAGAAGTAATCTGTCATGTTTTAAGCATAAGTAGAATCAGAACGCAAACTGCCAAACCAGCATTGCAAAAGCAAGCAGTACCCTACTAATTAGGAACAGCTCTTCCTCCTTACTAAATGTTTCCTACCTTCAACATATTTTAACAGGTCTTACTTACTATCAGGCTTCCCGACATCATTCGTAGGTGTTGACGTACTGGGTGTCAGTTTTGATCCAGCTTCTATTTTATACATTGTCTCATCCTGGCAGAAGCCTTTCGTGATGCTGTCAGAAAACCACTTGATAGACACACAATGCACATTCCATTTTCTAGCACATTCATACTTCTGACCTTTCAAATGTAAGCAAAAATACAAACCACAGATCACTAAAATGCTGTCCAAAAGTGATCACTACAAGGTGGCTGGACATGAAGAGAAGTTAAAAATTCATTATTTTAATGTGCAGGTTGTGTTATCCTGAACTCTTCTGATAAGCTGTTTATTTATTCTCTAAAGCTAGAGCAAAAACTCTCATTGATGACTAGCTCAAGGGTACAAAAGAACACTAAAGTAAAACTATAAAAAAGGCTTTAAAGCTTTCATGCACAGGAAAAAAAAATATAAAAACCAAGGTTATTTCCCCATAGGAAAAGGAAGCAAAATTGGGGAAAATTTTCTTCTCACAATAAAACCACAATTACTTCCTCTTCACAAGAGAATACAAAGGGAGCTTAAGGAAGCTTTCATTTTACCTTAGTAGGGCATTCAGAAGGTGCAGATACAAAAAAAGATCAGATACAAAGACATTAGTCCTCAACACAATTTTGATCAGAATATAAATTCCTATCCAGCTCTCAAAAAAAAACCTTAGTTTTTCCTTATTCTTCTATCCCCTCTAGGATTCTCCCTTTTTCTTTCCTTAAATACCATTTGGGTCTCTGTTCTTTTGCTCTTTGGTTCTCTTTCTCACACCTTTATAGCAAAGTAAGGGTGCCCTGTGTTACACTTCTTATCAACAGTGCTACCCTAAACAGCAGCAGTGAGAGCAACACTGAAGCAAAATGACAGTTTAAACTCTCATACATATTTACACTACTTCAACTCAAGAAGTGAGAATAATGTTTACTCTGCAGGTCCTACCTTTTGGCTCTTGAACTATGAGATGAGTACATTCATTCATCTTGAGCTGCCCTGTATATTGCCCACCATGTTCAACAGTGAGGCGCTGGACTTCTTTCCTGTCTGAAGTGTTTAAGCCAGTTACACAAATTGTACAGCCAAGGAATACAGGACAAGCATAATCATCCATGTTAACGTCAGAGTATGTCATTATGCTAAAGGAGGAAGAGAGAAAAAGAAATGGTTTTTCTTCCAAGTAAAATCAACCACAAAAGGAAAGCAGACTGTATCTGCATAAGAATCAGCAGTCTCCAAAACAAAACTAGTTTTGTTTAGTTTCTTTATACCTTTGCTGAGACTTATCCCACAGAGTCTTAACCCAAGCTGGAAGCAAAATAGGTTTTTTCAGAGAAGCAGCTACTACGTATTTCTTGCTGCCAACTTCTCCAGCTATCAGATGTGTTACTGCCACACTGAGGTCTCTGGACACACGTCCACCCATCAGCTGCACATATTTATGAACTTCTTCCTGAGTGGGGAAAAAAATACAGAACGTTATGAATTAAAAAGAAAGAATCTACATTACGTATGTTCTAAAGTTGGACTTGATGATCTTAAGAGGTCTTTTCCAACCTAGTTGATTCTATGATCCACTTTAAAAAACAAAATTGTGGATTTCAGTTGTCCACGGTTTTCCCTAAAAAACGGTTCAAAACACAAAATGGATCTCTGTGGAAGCCATAAAAAAACCATCAAATATAGTTTACATTTGATTTGCATTTAGAAGCTGAACGTAATACACACCCTTAATATAAATACTACATTCATATCGTACAAGTAAAATTTCACGGCTGGTTGACGTCTTCGGTACTATATATTAGAAAGAGATATTGGAATAACTAAAAAGTCAACTTCTAAATGAAACCATTTAAACCATAGCTGCCTGGGTAGTAGATCTGTACTGTGTAGTTTGGAGTAACCAGAAACAGAGCACGTTGCCTGCAGCACTACAGCCACAGACAAACCAGCAAGATAAGTGATCTGTCCCATCAGTTAATAGAAATCCCTAAACCCTCCATGTAACCCCATATTAATATAGCTGAAATCTTCTATAACTACATATATATCTGCTTACATAATATATACATGTGCATGCATGGATACACCACCAGATAGATACACATTTATACACTACAACTCCTTTTTCTCCATACAATTCCCTACATAAATTATATGTAGTGTACAAACTACAGCAGATGAATCCAGACAGAGGCACAGTAAAACTTAGATACAGTAAAACTTAGATGACTGCTACTGTAGCAGTGAGCCATCTGAAGCAAATGTCAATGCCAACCACCCCAGCAATCTATTTTGTATGAAGCATTACCCTAACATCCTTTTCAAGGCTTGTACAGGATACTGTTACATCGGCCATGGTCATGTTGTACACCGGATACTCGGCTCTTGGGACACATCTCTGGGCCTGTATACAGTACAGGACTACCTGTGGTCCAACAATCCTACAGCCAAGCTGCAATAAAGTAACAGGGGGAAAAAGAATTAGCAGAGGGTACAATGTTACCAGAAAGGTTTTCCTTGTCTGAATCCTGAGGAAGGCAGGGCCCCTGGTCTGTACTCCTTTAGCATTTCCAGGTAGTTGACAGTTTTGGTTTTACTTTCAACTGTGGATTTTCAGTACAATCCTTGTAGGTTTTCTGATCTCAGTAAAAGCAGCAGATGGTGTAAGCTAACATGCCAAAGAATTCCAGCTATTCCTTGCATGTAAAACAAAATCATATTACTTAGGAGGCAAAAAGGTGCAAGAACCAGCTTAAAACTCCACAAGAATCAGAACCAATCATGCTATTTATTTTTGCACCTGCTTCAAAGTAATCCTTACGCTTTGCCAGTCATCTTCCTTAAAGATGAACACAGCAAAGCTTCAAAGACTTTATTGCACATACTTCATACTGCTGGATTCAGTGCAAAAAGAGAGAACATACAAAATATGGGCACCTACGATTCTAGAAAAGAACATAGGTAGAAGTAAGATGATGGGTACCATACCTGTTTGAGGTGATTGAAAGCGACACCTGTAAAAGGGTCACAAATGTAAAGCGATTTATCATTTTCTCTTATATTGCACGCTGTCCCTTCATCAAGGATCTGGAGATGTTCTTCTGACTGAAATTCTTTCATAGACTGCAGGTAAAGAGCATATACAACACTTACTTGATTATCAAATCACAACCAACCAACACTGTGGAAGCTACACAAGTACATCTGCCTGAAACAGCTCACAGCAAAGCTACCACACAGGAGTACATTAGCAAAAGAAAGGGCTAAAACACATCACGGGTGTCACCTTTATTCCCCCCTGTATTCATCAGACAGACTTGAAGGACCTGATCCTGTCACACAATGACCACTATCCTTTCAAGGTGGAATACAACCCACAGTCCTTAAGTCTGCTTACTTTAGACGAGTGACACCCGTTCAGACCACCTAAGCTACATGCCACTTCACTAAATGTCAATAGGTTTTGAAATGACATTATTCCTTGTCCAGGAAGCAACTTCTTCAATGAAAGCATCCCTCACACTTTATTAAACACCGGAAGTAGCTTTATTGATGTATACATGTAAGTTACATCTGAGCGAGCCACAGAAATCATTTAATACCTCACCAAGTTCACCCAGTAAAGCGATCAACCCTACTTACCTCAAGAGCTTTATAGAAATACTCCGAGCTCCCCGCAGACGTTATGAACTTCACAAACACCAGCTCCTTACTACGTTTCATTCTGTCACTGAGAAGCAAAGCCCGGTTAAGCTTCCCGGCATTCCGGCCTAGCCGGGAACCCCCCAGAACCCCCTCCTGCCCCTGCTCCCTGCCCCAGGCCGCCGGAGAGGTGCAGGGGGGATCACCGGGAGGCCCCTTCCCCACAAAGCCCCCTCCTCACACCGGGTCCCTCACACCCACCGTGCCCTGCTCCACACCGGGTGCGGGTGCAGCCGGTTCAACCGCAGCCCCACAGCGAGCGGGAAAGCAGCGGACACCGCACTGCGCAGGCGCGGAAAGGGGGCGGGCGGCAGTGGGCGGGGAGATGGGCGGTGCCACGTCCGTACGTAGGGGTGCGTGCCTTGTGGTGGGTGGTGTGAGGGGGAGCGGCTGTCCTGCTTCCTCTTGTCCTTCTTTTTCCTTCTTTTTCCTTCTTTTTCCTTCTTTTTCCTTCTTTTTCCTTCTTTTTCCTTCTTTTTCCTTCTTTTTCCTTCTTTTTCCTTCTTTTTCCTTCTTTTTCCTTCTTTTTCCTTCTTTTTCCTTCTTTTTCCCCTTCTTTTTCCCCTTCTTTTTCCCTCTTTTTCCCTCTTTTTCCCTCTTTTTCCTTCTTTTTCCTTCTTTTTCCTTCTTCTTTTTCCTTCTTTTTTCCTTCTTTTTCCCTCTTTTTCCCTCTTTTTCCTTCTTTTTCCTTCTTTTTCCTTCCTTTTTCCTTCTTTTTTTCCTTCTTTTTCCTTATTTTTCCTTCTTTTTCCCCTCCTTTCTCCCCTTCTTTCTCCCTTTCTTATGCAGTAGTTCCAGAGAAGCCTCTCCAGGTCGGGAGTCATTTCTGCCATAGGAAGTGTCGGGAAATGCTGCTTCCACAGGCCGATATCCCCGCAAACTAATCTCCTAACCCCCCTCTGAGCCCATCGGGGAGGCTCACATGGAATAAGCTTGGGGTGTCGGTGCTGTGCTAGGGACAGTGTCACAGCTGCCAAGGTCTGAGAGAGGTTGGAAGCGTGAACATCCCGTTGCCATCCCAGTTTCAATCCTTCCTGTCTTTCCAAAGGAAATAATGGCAGGGAATGTAGTTTATTATTGTCACTTCATGGATAAGAATGTCAAATGCTCTCCTTCCAGAGCAGATGGCTGGAATCTGGGCAGCTTGAGGGCATGCAAAACTAGTGCAGGAACCAAGCCTCACTTCTTTTACATCCCACTTGGACCACCGTTAAAGGGTGACCATGCCCACCCATCAATGGACCTCCCTTCATAGTGGCCAGAAGTGTTTTCTAAGCCCTGGCAGTGCTCAAGGCCAGGTTGAACGGGGCTTGGGGCACCTGGTCTAGCGGAAGGTGTCCCTGGCTGGAACAGGATGAGCTTTCAGGTCCCTTCCAACCCAACCCATCTGATAGCACTTTACGGTGTGGCCACAGGATGGCACCATAACCCTGGGAACTGAAGGGAAGTGTGTGCTCAAGTCTGCTGTGTTTGCTCTTCGGTCCCTAGGGCAGATCCCAAACGCACTTAACAATTCTTGTGTATGCTTATTTATTTTACAAACGCTTAATCTGTTAGGATCAGCGTGAATTGTGTGAGATAGTGTTTTTACCATCTGTAAAAATAAAGAAAACCAAATGTACCGATGACCAAACTAGTATATTTAGTCTTAGATTAGTGGCAAGCAGTTAAGAACACTGGAGTCATCTTGATGGTCCTGTGTTATCTGATCATACTGGCTCTTAGCCCACTTGTAAACCCCTGACTTCATCCTGCCTACTCTTTCAGCAACCTGTTATGAAGGAGAATTTATCTTCATTAGATGGGGAATTCATCTTCATTAGATAGGTATTCATGTTCATTAACGGGGGAAGATCAAGAAGTCTAACACACAAAAGTTAACCAACTTTAATGGCTTGTATAATACAAAACATTATTACAATCTATTGGCAAAGCCCATAATTGAATGTACCAGCAGGCACTGTCTTTTCTGTTATCTCCTTAAATGCAGAGCACAGCTCACTACGGCAGCTGAAATCTGGTTTATTCTCATTTGCTACAGTGTGATCCCTTCCCAGGGAAGGGATAGCAAGTCCTGATAAGCTGCTGAGGCACTGGGCCACCAATCTCTTCAGTTCCACATCTCCCCTCTGGAAGCTGCTTGTCACTTGGAAACATCCAAATGATGCTGAAATTACCCAATTTCCACTTATACTGATGTGTGTTTTAAAGGTGTATGCAAAGTCCAGAATGTAAGAGATGTCCAGGGTCTTACAAGCAGCTGAAGATCTTGTATATTAGAAGTTGCAGCATATTTCTGTTCCAGTTCCCATGCGGATGTAGTCTGAAAGTGGTGCTTAATATGACAAAACTGAGTAACTTAAACCAAGTGGTTTGATAAGCAAAGATTTCCCTATTTTACTTCCTGCTTTCACAAGCACGTGGCAATGTAAAACCTCTTTGGGGCCGTTTAAAACAGTTGCTTCTTTGAAAAATAATATTTATGAGGCTATCTAGAGGAACAGAGAAACAGAAATTGCCCTGATGGAATCAAAATCCTCAGCTTTTAATTTGCTGTCTACACAGTTGTCCAAACCCACGTGTGTTAGGGGAAATATAGGAAATGCTAGGAAGGACAGCTTGTCCTAAATTAACACTGTGATCTTAAGTATACGAGTATTCCCCTCGTATTTAATCTTTTCTATGTGTCCAAGTGCTTTGTAGGATCTGAGCTTTAAGGGGAACCCCAATCATATTTGTCCAGCAGCCTTACTGATGATGGAAGCTTTTCCTCTCTGTAAAACTCCTAAAGGGCAGAAAAAGCCTATTTCTAAACCAGAAAAGAGATGCTGTAGAGTCTGTACAACAGTGAATATTTTTACTTACTCGTGTGTTTTGATAACTTATATGTCTATAGCGTGTGTTTATCACTGAAAACATCTGGGTCAGCCCTGTTGAGACATCATTTTCACACCTCTAATGTTGTTGTGGTTTTGCAGCCATTGCGGCTGTGTTCTTTTGAGATTTTAAAGTTATTCTCTAATGTAGGCTAGAAAACTGGCAAGCAAAATCACTGCACTAAAAAGCTAAACCCGTGTTGACTCAGCCATATTTGATGTTGCCTGGTTAAAACCCCATGTGCAATGCTTTATTGTTAAGGCATCATAAACACATGGGGTTTTCTGATCAATGTTAGGTCATTGCATTAGCTTTTTAGTACAAATAGCATATAAAGCAGCTGTTAAGAGAGAGCCTGCTGAAATATCAAACTCTTAAGTCACTCGGATACCAACACCTAGTAATCAAAGCTATTATGAGAAAGATCCAAGAGATTGGTACTCAACCATATACAAAGGAAAATATACCTTGAACTATCAGAGCCTATTCTAAACATATAAGATTTTCCCATACCACTTGTAAGGATTCTATATCATAGACCTCAGTAATTTAGCGTTACTTACAGAGATACACAACCAGGCTTCATAAAAGCTGTGACTGAGGCTGATATAAATGAGTGAGATACCTTGTATAAGGTTCAGTCAAGAGATCTGTCCAAATAACCAGTGTGAATTCCTAACCTCTAGTTCACTTCAAAAACCAGTTCATGAGCCTGCTAGCTTAGACCCCCAGCTTTTGTGTGATTTTGGGCTCTATGATACAAAACAATGCTTTTGTGGTCATACAAAAAAAGAGAACATGTTTTTTCCCCTGCATGTGAGCCTATCTAGGTAGGTAATTTGATGCATCCTTTTAATTAATCATAGGATCAAAGACAGGTTTGTGTTGGAAAGGACCTTAAAGCTCGTCCAGTTCCAACCCCCTGCCATGAGCAGGGACACCTTCCATTAGCCCAGGTTGTTCCAGGCTCCTGTGTCCAACCTGGCCTTGAACACTGCCAGGGATGGGGCAGCCACAGCTTCTCTGGGCACCCTGTGCCAGCGCCTCAGCACCCTCACAGGGAAGAGCTTCTGCCTTAGTTCTAACCTGAACTTCCCCTGTTTCAGTTTAAAGCCATTTATGTACAAAACCCCAAACACATGAGCAAAACCAAGCTTTGGTAAACATGCATTCTGTGGTCTTTTGCAGCTGCCTTGGAGCCAACATCCAGGACAGATTCTGCAGGTTTCCATCACAGGCTTAATTCCACACTAGTCAATTCCACCTTTTTGCTGGGCACAGCTTACAAGGCAGCAGAAACTTCTTGTTCCCCAGTAGACTGTGTATAGCTGGAGCTGGCCCGTTCAGCTGTGTCAACATAGAAAACAGGACAGAATTTAGAGAAGTGGAATGCAAACTGCTTTCGGAAAAAGCTATGGAGGTACTTCCTAAATTTCTCTCCAGCAAAGGCATAAATGACAGGGTTGATACAGCAATGGATCATGGAGAGTGTTTCCGTCACCTGGATTGCTTTGTGCAGTTGACCACTGCCTTGACAAGTGTTGATGAAAAGGGTACCTTGAAAATCACGCAAGAAAATGCAGATGTTGTACGGTGCCCAGAACACAAAGTAGACAATCATGATGATAAAGATCAGCCTGACTGCTTTATGTTTCTTCTCATTCCTACATTGCAGTAATGTCTTTATAATTTGCATGTAGCCGCAGATCATAATGAACATTGGGATAACCAGTCCCACGATGTTCATTTTTAAGGTCAGGAATTGCTTCCATACTTCTCTCTGCTCTGATGGATAGTGAGCACTGCAAGTGTAACGTGCATTTTCCCTTTGAGTTGTGTGGAATACCACGCCAGGAACAGAAGCAAACAGTGCAACAGCCCAAGTGACCATGCTGGTGAGGATGCCGTAGGTGACTGTTCTGGCTTTCAGAGCAAACACTGCGTGCACTATGGCCAGGTACCTGTCTAGGGTCAACAGGATTATGAAGAAGATCCCACTGTAGAAGCCAAGCAGGTAGACGCCAGAGAGAATTCTGCACAGTGCCTCCCCAAAAATCCAGTCGTGAACAGCATAATAAGCCCAGAAAGGGAGAGAAAACACAAAGAGCAGATCAGAAATTGCCAAATTGAGCAGGTAGATGTCAGTCATGCTCCTCAATCTCTTGTATTTTACCAGGATGAGGACAACAAGCATGTTGCCTGTGAAGCCAAATATCACCACCAAAGAATAGAGTGGTGGCAGAAGATTTGCTGCTAAGTGCTTTTCCTCAATTCCCGTGCATGGTGTTGAATCACCATAGTCATATCCTGTTGTCAGTTCCCAGTTGCCTAAATCTGTGGTGTGGTTTTCCATGGTGCACTGGTCTGGAAAGGAAGAGAAGGATGTTAAAGTAGAGAAACTCCAAGCTTGTCAGTGATGGGAACAAAACATGCTGGTGTCCTCTGGAATGCTTTTTGGTGTTGAGCACATGAGCATTTGTACCTCAGGGTGCGGATGAGAATGAAATCACAGAGCTCCCAGGAAACCCATCTCTGTAGTTGTGAACCACATTGCTACATGTTGGAAGTGTGCTGAGGATGATTCCCTATCTGTACTCTCTCTGGTGTGGCTTTCCATCCCATCAGCTGCCCGACCCAACCAGAAGCAGAGGAATGGTTAATTTAACCTGAGCAGTGGATGGTTTGGGGCTGTTGTGCTCAGCAGTAGCTCAAAACCACCACTTCATTCTCTCTGCAGGAAGAAACTCAGCTTATGGCTGGAGTGACCCAGGGGCAGACCCTTGGTCTGCTTTTGTTGGAAGCTCATAGTGATCCATTCTGATTTGCAGCCTGTGAAAACCCTGAAGCTCCTCTTTGTGCCTGTCTAGACAAGTAAAGTTCAAAGGACTTTTGTCCTGTAAGCACTGATTGCTCAAAATGCCAATGCCCTTACTTTATTTTGTGTTAAAGAGATTAATTTAGCTAAACCTAAGCTGAGGTCCTTGGGAAGGAACTGGTTGCAAGGTCTTTGACCAGTTTCCTGTTCCAGGATCTGAGTCCCTCCTGAGCTGCCAGCTGCTAATGGAGATTCTCATGCTGTAGAACACAGACATGAGCCTGCCCCAAAAGCAGCAAGCACTGTTGGAGCCAAGTCTGCACCTTGGAAACAAAAAGAGGTGCTGCTTCTGCAAACCTTTTCCCCAGCCCTTCCCCACCTTCTTCCCCAGTCTGGCTGTTATTTCTGCTCCCAACAGTATCAAGACTGAGCACATCCATGTCCAAGCATTCCTTCGATGCATGGAGCATGGCATGAAGTTTTCAGAACAAGGAAGAAGGGAAACTTGGCATGTTTTGGGGTTTGGGTCTCAGCTTTGCATAGACACAATGTCTTGGGGAGAAAAGATTTGCTGCTGGACATCTCAAAGACTGGCTCTCAGGGAGCTCTTGCAGTGAAGCCTTCCCCCCACCCCAAGCCATACTAACTACATAGTCATATGCATACTGAGACCGTGGGTTCCTTGGTGAAGGAAGTGGCTGTGGCTCAGGTGTATTGACAGTAAATAAGTTGATTTTAAAGTGTCTGAGGGTTTAGATTTAAGTACTTTCAGCAACTTTTCTAGGGAAAAAACCCCCACCTTTATAAAACACTCTTTGGTCCAAAAACTTAACTTACTTCTTTCAAAACATGACAAGACTCAGACACCGTGAAATAGTTCATGTTCCATTCAGCTACATCTGTGTTGCATGCCCTGACAGTACAAGTCCCTGGTAATGCACCTAGCCAAATACCTTCATTTCTGATGTGTCACTAAGCCATGCCCTGTACTGGGTTTATGGGATGTGGCACTGGCTGCAACAGAGTGCCAGACTCAGCATGCTCTGTTTTGATCATTTGGCACCAGCATGATGCTCATGTATAAACATGGGTATGGAAAACACCCAGGTCATAAACCCAGAATGGGATTTTATGAGATATGGTCAACAGGATTCATGCAAATATTACTGTGGTCATTCTTTTTGTGCCAGCCCCTTCTTCCTGCTAACTGCTATCTCAATGCCTTCCTCCTTTCCCTCTGCTTCCTTGGAATGACAACCACATCTTCCCTGCATTTCATCTCCTTCCTCTCAACCCTTTTTGCATGCTTAAATTGTGGTCTCCCCTCGGAGTGCTTCCTTTCACTGACTGAGCCCCATTCTTCTAGCCCAGCCTTTGCTTCAGCAGCCTCTCTGCAAAAGCCCTGACTACTTACTACAATGAATTGTGTAGCATGCAGCACATGCTGGCAAGGGAAACTTGAAGTACCAAATGTGAAAACCAGAAGAAGGAATTGTAAGTGGTTTTGTGCTGTATCCAGAATCTCACCCATTTAGGACGCAGTGCTGGTCACTGACTAGAATGCTTCAGTGGGTTAATCAACCTGGCTTGTTCACCTCATGTTCTAATGGGCAGAAAAGCACAAAGATAATACTGGAAGATTCCTGAAGAAAGGATGTTTCAGTAGGATGTCTATATTATGTTGAATACAGCTTAGATAAATTCAGGGTTTCTAGACATCTGCAACCTGCTGTACAAATTCTGTTGCTCTGGTTAAGACCAGCAGTGTGTCATGCAGTTCTGGAGAGAAAAACTCCATAGAAAGGCTGAGTAACTCATGTCACTGTTTCATTCTGAGTTTCAGGGCAGAGCCCTCTGTTTCTAAAGAAGTAAGATTTTATTGAAGTGATTTTCAGTTCATTTGCACAGTGCTATATAATGATAACAGTTCACAATGTGTAGTAAACAGTGGTAAAGTGCCAACTATGCTGCACGTGAGCAAGTTCCATGACTTGCTTTAAACACAGCATCAGATTTTCTGTACTCATCGTGTGAGAGAGTTAGGACTCTTCACTGAAATAACCTGTTTTGTCCTTGCAGTAGCACTTTTAAAATCCAGATTTCCATCATTATGTATCATCTTATACATTTCTTATATATTCTCCCTGCCCATGCAAGGGATTGGAACTGGATCATCCCAAGGTCCTTTCCATCCCAAACTGTTCTGTGATTCTATCATCTTCAGAGAAAAACTATCACAAGCATTCTCCATCACACTTCTTAGTCAGTTCAATCTCTAGAGGTTTACTTCTTTGCTCACCTGGGTCCTCTGCTCAAGTCTTGCCCTTTAGAAATAGTGTGTTCCATTTACAATATCCCATTCATTTCCCAGTGTAACTGTTAAAGAGGAGGTCCCTGGCAAGATTCCACGAGTATTTTTCACCTCAGGCATTAGACAACCTAAGCAACTCCTATATGTTAAAAACAAGCAAAGATGACTTACCATGTACCTTATGGTGCGAGTGATGGCTTGGGTTATTACATCAAGAAGAACGCTAAACTGCCTTGTCAGTCACGAGAGGAAGCTCAACAACACCTCTTCCTGCATGAAAAAGGATGTATCCGTTTGAAAACTTCGAGCAAACAAGTCTGTTTGCATTGAAAAAAAAACAAATCAAGGAGCAGTTCTCTTTTTTCTAAAAATGGGCCATCAGATGTGACTTTTCTACTGCTGTGAGATGAGCAGAGATGTTGAAATGTGGATCCTCCTAGGAGCTGAACTCACGGTTTCACAACCCGCAGCTGGAGCTGTAGAAAGGGGGGTTTACATTGTTGTGGTCTCTTCTTGGTCGAGCTAAGCTCCTTGAGGCAGGAACAGCTTGCAGGGGGTTCATCCCTTTACATTTCTGAATCGTTCAATACTTTATGGGGTTTCCCCGTGGACAAAAAGTGAAGCTTTTGAATAAAGCTTCTGCTTTTATTCTGAATTACCTGCAATTTGTGTTGGCTTGCTCTGAGTTTCAGTCTTTCTATTTTGGGAGATGTGATTGATTCTGTTCTCCTCCAACCTAGTCTTTTGGACTGTGTTTTTTGTTTTAATCCCTCTCATAAGACCATGACTTAGCCTCTGTAGCGAGTCTCACCTTATTTTAAAACAAACCTGTTACTTACTTTTCGGAACCAAGCTTCAGAAAAGCCTGATAGAATCTGATTTCCGATCACTTTGCTTCATTGTGGCTGATCCTGTGCCTTTTTGAGTCAAACTGAAGCTGCCCCATGAGCAGCTTTTTAGATCCTTCTTAGACATCAAAGAAACCACATGGGAGGTTGGAAAGGTACAGAAAAAGCAAGACAAGATGATGCCTTATCAGATACCTGGGAACCAGTCAGATAGAAACCCTGAGAAGATACCAAATATAGTGCATCCTCCTGTTGTGTCCTCCCCATTGACATCTCTTTGGCCAGTTCCAGAGTGTTTGATTCTATCAGCCTAATGAAGGTGCTAAAGGAACATCTTTCCTGCACTCAGTCCTCAGTAGCCTTAAAAGATTCCAAACTCCCAAAAGCCCAATGGAGATGTCTTTCTTTGGATGCTGCCATTCCTTAATGGAAGCTGAGGGAATCACAGCTTCTGTTACCTCTCAGATCTGGGGGGAGACAGTAACAAGCAAAAAGCATGGCCTGTTTTCCTCCTCAACCCTTCTTTGCATGAGGGAGGGACACTTCAAGGTCTTTATTCCAAAGGATCAATAGATTTTTATCTTCCTTTCCCAATCACCTGTTCCAGTGAGCTGTCTAAGGGCTGGAGTCTCAGTGTCAAAATGAATGGCCACTGTAGGGTATTCTAAAGGTATGCTCCCACTACCTGATGGACTGTATTAGACCCCCTATAGAGTCAGTAGGAAGAGATGTTTCCATTCCTAAATAACCAAGCTCCTAATTGCTGCCAAACTTTGCTGCCAAAACCCTGCTTCATTGCTCTCCATTACATGTTACTGAGCCTACTGGAGACTCTGAAACCTTCCATAACCTCAGTGTGATCAGCAGCTGGGTATTGCATTTACTGAGCAGCACTGTAAGATTGCAGGGAGTGATGCACGCCAAAAGAGGGCCTCTGCCACTCACGGTTACAGTGGTTGAACAAGGGGAATGGTTTTGGTCTGCTCATCAGCTGGGTCTTACAGCTGCATGAGATGCAGAGTGTGAATAGCTGTGACATCTGCAGCCCAAATACAGGGACGCACACTGGCAGCAGGAACCTGCGCTGTGGCTTTGTTATCAGCACATACACTACGTGTTGGCTCAGCTCTACAGAAGCTGCAGATAAGCAGAGCTGCTGAGAAGTCAGATTTGATCAGGTCTTACATGTGGGTGGAGGTGAGCCTGGGCCCTGGTGCTGTTTGTTGGCACTGGGATGCTGCTGGTGTGCTCTTCACCAATGATGTTAGGTCTTCATTTGGTCCCCTACTCGCCTCAGTCACTCTCGATGGGCCTCTGCAGGACTCGATCTCCCACCCAATCTGAAGCTCCATCACACCACCCTGAGACTGGCCATCTTCCTGCTGCATCACCCCTTCCTCCCTGCTGCCATCATAGAATCACAGAATCCCAGAATGGTTTGGGTTGGAAAGGACCTTAACATCATCCAGTTCCAACCCCTGCCATGGGCAGGGACACCTCACACCAGACCAGGTTGCTCCAAGCCCCTCTGTCCAACCTGGCCTTGAACACTGCCAGGGATGGGGCAGCCACAGCTTCTCTGGGCACCCTGTGCCAGCACCTCAGCACCCTCACAGGGAACAGCTTCTGCCTTAGATCTAACCTGAACTTCCCCTGTTTCACTTTGAACCCATCACCCCTTGTCCTAGCGCTGCAGTCCCTGATGAGGGGTCTCTCTCCACCATCCTTGTCCTTCAGATTGCCTCCATCTAGTGTGTGTCAACACTGAGGGATGGACAATGCCAGCAGCATTGCTACAAGTCAGGTTTTCTTCAGCTTTTCTCAATCCCTTGCCCAGCATCTCTTTGGGAACATGCTCTGCTGCTTGCCAGGAGCTACAGCACATGTAAGAATCTGTACCTGCAGGTGAACCTCCTGATTTTACCAAGTAAGTGAAGCTATTGTTCAGTAAGAAAAGGAATCATACAGTGGGTTGATGTAGCTCAGAATTGTACCTGTTATGGTTTTATTTCATACATGAGTAGGAGTCCTGTTTAGTGTTGTGACACTCATTCCCTCTGTAAAGACATTCCTAGAATAGTAATGGGTTTTGTTCCTTACCTGTGGGGCTCAATTTGATGTACTCAGCAAACATGCAGCCATGTACACTGCCAATCTCTTCTATCTAGTGACTGATCGTATGACTCATCTTCACAGTAATCAGGCCATCACACTGTAGTATCCAGTATCTAAACGGTGTGGTACTCCCACAAGGTGAAGTCCACACCAGTACTGAAATGTCTACCAGGACACACAACAGATGTGACGTAGAAATGTCATCAAGACATTGGAAAATGCAACTAACAGTTTCCATTTAATGTCATATAAACTTGCATCACCTGAATAAGAGAGACTGGGCAAGAACAAGGCCTAGGACCGAATGGCATCTGCTTTTCTTAGAGATACACAATATGATAGTTCATAACTCTTACCAAAATCTGTGAGTACAACAAAGGAAATCATCCTTTTCATCTGGAGGAGAGGTCTAATGAAGACATGTAGGAATAGAATGGATGCATTTCTTTTTCCTTTGGTTCTTGCAGTTGCATCTCATTTTTCTACTTGTTACATTCACAAAATCCATGTCCAAGTTAGCTTAGTATTACCATATACTTTATTTCATCAGTAATAGTTCAATGTCTTGGTTTTGAAGAAGCTAAATGCAGCTAAAACTACTTTGTAGCTTAGGGTTTTTTTTTCCTTATCAGCCTTTTCTTTCAGGTTCTCAAGTTCTTGTGACCATCCTTTTACTGCCACTACAGTCATACCCCATCTAACATTCCCTCACATCTGGAAGAAGGGGTGATGTGGAATGTTATGTATCATGCCCTAAGATTTCTGTCATGGAGACTAGTAAAAAACCCAACAAAACAGTTCACACATTCACAGGTTTGAGGAAGCTGAGTCACAAAAACAAACTCTGCAGATACAAGCGTTTCTAACCTGGGTTAATGCCAGATCTTCACTAGCTCTTTCTGGGGTTTAATCTCTTGCAAATCTTGGACAACCATAATTATCCATTGTAGCACATCTTCATCCCATTGTCAGCCTATTGCTTTTGGTTTGGCTTTCCCCAAGGTGCTCTTCCTGAACCAGCAAGGAGGAAGACAAGAGAGCATTGCTTTCTTCTAGCACTTTCATCCAGGGCTCTGCTGTATGCTGTCCTGTTCTATATATAAGGGGTTATCACAGTACAACAGATCTTTGTTTTGGGCCATAGCTATGCATTTCACATATTTTCAGCTCTCAGACTCTCATTTCTACAGTAGACCTTTAATACTCACATTTTGCTCTTTTCAGGTACATTTATAGTACATCAGTTCTAGGTCTAGAGGTGCTGTCTGGGGCTATCTCCACTGTGAGTCAGAAATACTCCTTAGTGCATCCTGGCAGGCTGGGAAAATCACACACCAAGTCATTTCCCAGTGAAAACTAAGTCATAGAAAGGATGGACAGAGCCTGTACAATGACAAGGTATGTGCCAGGACCCAGGAACCAGAAAGTACTTTCAGGTGACAAGGATTAGATGTAGTCTGTTCATACCTTATGAGAGCATCCCTGCCCAAATGGCTCTTTCATTTCAGTCCACTTGATCTCCATTCCATTCAGAGCACCGGGTACTGGGACAGGTTGTCAGTGTCATCTGGTGAGTGTCCTCCTGTCACAACCTTGTAGACAGCTCTGCATCATCACTTGAGGGGCTGTGCAGTGGCCTGTGCATCTGATAATGCTGCCTCCGGTTCAGTGCTGTGGCCCCACCTTCCCAGCATCAGTCATTTCGGACTCAAACCACTCAAACCCAGATTGCCATCACTGGCACAGGGATTACAACACTGCCTGGCAGTTAGGCAAGCTTCTACAGCAGTTCTTTTCTCTACCATTCCATCTTCTGAGTGCAATACAGCTCCTGTGCCACCAGAATATGGATATAAAGCAACGTCTTCACCACTCATTTCTAACATCTTTTGACTAGAGAAGGAAGAAGAGAAGCTGCGTGGAGACCTCAGAGCAGCTTCCAGTGTCTGAAGGGGCTACAAGGATGCTGGAGAGGGGCTCTTCATCAGGGACTGTAGTGACAGGACAAGGGGTGATGGGTTCAAACTGAAACAGGGGAAGTTCAGGTTAGATCCTTTCTAACCCAAACCATTCTGGGATTCTATGAGTTCTCACAAAGCTGTGAAACTCTAGCCCAGCCAAAACCAGAACACTGTTCAACACGTGTTGCAAAGTAACAGTCTACTTGTAGTGTTCACAGAGGTCCCATCTTGAATGTTTCTGCTGTTCTAGTACTACTTGTGCACCCTCTAATGCTTGCTTTTGCTTCCTCAGTTTGTCTCCAGGATGGCTCAGATGCCTCCCAAGCAGGAAGAGATTCTTCCTTGTGTTAGTTTCTTCTCTGCTGTAACCCTGGTGTGCCTTCACACTTCTCTAGCTCTTACATACACATGGCATCTTCATCTCCATGCTTTTCCTTGCAGAACTTCAGTTATGGAATATTTGTCTCCTGCACATAAAATTTCATCCACTTCTCTGCCAATGTAACTTGTGTTCTCTTTCATATGGGGATTAGGCATCTGGTTAAACCTTCCCCATGGGTAGTTCCATCCCATTGTGACCAGACTGTCTGAAGCCTTCCTAGCCTAATTTGGAGCTCTCTAGCTTGTAGCTACAAAATGCTGCAGCCACATCTGACTGATTAAGACTCAAAATACACCACAAAACTATCGACAGCTTTGCTTGTCTCGGTGCAAAGTCCCAGGGAAGGACCTGGGATTATCCTGCCTGGACACATAGCAATAAGGTGATCTTTAGGTTTAGTTTGTACAGCAACATTTGGGAAATGAAATTCAGCAAACAAAGGCAGTGGGTATAGAATTTAGCTTATCCCATGGTTGACAGATGAGAAGAGTGTGCAGGGGAGAGGAGGAGGTGTGGGTTGTGGGCTGAAGAAAGGAATGGGGACAGTGGAACAGGGAGAATGATACGGTGAAGCAGAAGCATGTTTCCATGTTGAGCTTTAAATGCTTAATGTTCCTTAAGCATAAACCTTGGGAGATCAAGTGCATTGCTTGGCTGGGGTCATGCTATACAGTGCAAGGAGATTGGAAATTAGCTTCAGAAAGTCTATGGAGTCTTCATCCCAATATTAAAAGTCCTTATCCCACTGTTAAGAGTGTCACCTGTTATTATGCTCCTTTATACCCCTTTTCCCTATTCATAACATACATAGCCCTGTTTCTCCAGATTTCACTCAACTAAAACCTGTGGCCCCAGACTTTTTCCCAAAGCTATTGTAATGCCCTCTACTCAAGCTTGTGGGCAGATTAATCTGTGCCAGTTACAGTAGCTTGAGGACTGGGCAGACAGTTCTTTGTCTGGTTTCTTTTGCTGGAGTGTGATATGGTGAGGGTTTTAATCTGAGGTTGCATGGTTTTGCCACCTCTGTTCTATGAGCAGAGCTGATGCCCTTTTACTGATGGAGAAGAACACGGTGCTACAGGGATTACATTGTTTTTCATGCTCTGATTTTATTAATTTCACTTCATTAACATGAAAACAGAAAGAAACATAATTCCAACAAGGCAAGAATTTACGCTACAGCAGTAGAAACATCACAGTTACAGCAGGGTTTGTATCACACTGAACTCATTTCTGCTTTCATAGTAAAAAGATGCTTTCACTTTCATGCAGTAAAAAAGTACAAAAGGAAGGAAACATATTACTTCCAAGCAAGAAAGTTTACTGTGGGGATAGTTTTTGGTCTTTTGGTTTGTGGCTATTGACATCACAAGACAGTGGCCAGATTATAATAGCTGATAGGATAAAAGCTAACAACAGATGCAGGGTTTGATGCTACAAGGCCTGAGGGAGAAGCGTATTTGCACCACCTGGATTAAGGCATCAATACCCAAATGAAGAGGCTTTTCTAGGTTCCTCCTGCAGTTGGACAGGTAATCTTCCCATTTAAATCATATGTCTGCTTCTGACTTGGGCATCTCTCTTTCTCTGCTGACCACTGAGGGGCCCTGAAGATAGTTGCTTCAGATCTGAATCATGTGCCTAAAGTTAAGTAGTGTAGAATCCTCTCTTGTGTCCTTACATTGACTGGAGGTTAGTTGAACTTCCAGATTCCCATAAGCAAGGCCTTACCTGTCAGAGTAATGCCCTTTGAAGTAAATGAGGGAAAAGGCAGGAGGACAGTTCACTTGTATACAGTGTTCTCCTGCACTTCCTTACAGTCTGAAGCAAGTTCTCCCTCTTCTTTGCTAACATGTCCCCAGAGCACCACTTTCTTTCACAGCAATGGCATAAATGTATGGCCATAGGACACCAATAGACTAACGGTCTTGAGTCTTCAATCAGCATGCAGAATGCTATGAACACTCTTCTCCAGGTAAAACCCCTCTGCAGTTGGATGCTTTTGCAGTTGCAAGGCTACTGTCTACCTAAAAGTGTATCCCAAACAACACACTTAGGAGCTGTGAAGAGCATGTTTTTCTCACGCAGGAGCCTAGCCTGACATACTTACTGCATCTGCCATGTAAAGTCTTCCTCTACACACACAGTTTACCTGTCCAGGAATAGGGAGGCCTCCACTTGGTGCTGTGCTCACAGTCTCCAGAATCCTTCAGAGACTCCTGGTACTTCTTTAATACAGAATGTTGCATAGCAAACACCAAGGTGATTTTCACTGTGGCCTTGCAGATCTCTGCTCAGGGGGTTTTATTGGTTAAGTGCTGCCTTCCTTGGAGAAAAACTGCATCCACTAAGCCCACTTTGGAAAATGTGAGCAACTGAACAGAGATATGGCAGGCATAACATTAAAGAACTACAATAAAAATACTATAACTTAGCCTATAGTGCAAGGGATTATGTTGAAAAATGACTGCACTATTAGCTAACAACTAAATCCTTGGGTTAAACAGCCCTGTGAGATAAAGGTGTGTCAACTCTCCCATCAGAGGAGAGATATCACATTGACCTATCTCATATGCATCCTCAAATTCCTTTTCATGGAAACATCTTTTATTCATGCAGGGAAATAAGGGGCTGGACATGAAGAAAGCTGAAAGCCTCCACCTATCAAATGCCTGTGACCATGTTGCAGAAAGAATACAGCCATTTCCAAATGCTACTCCATTGATGCTGAATACTAAACAGGTACATCTATCCTCAAAGCTTCATCCCAGTGTTCATCTTACGGTGTTAACACACCAGTAAATGGCTCTTGTGAGACGACACATTACGCCTTAGTCTCTTCAATATTGTATTGCCCCCATGTCAGTCTCACTAGCATTGGTTCATTGGATAGAATTCGGGTGAAGACACAGAATTATACTGGTTTAGATCCCACCCAAATCTTGATGATCTGGAGAACTCCATGATTCATTTAGTTTAAGAAAGGAAAATGCTATATATAACCCCCAGGAACAGTTAACCACAAGAACTGAGGGTCATTCAGTAGTGGTTGACAAGAAAGACCCTCAATAGCATCAGGTGGTCCCTAAGGCAAAGCAAGTGATGCAACATTTCCTTCGTGTATCCTTACAGTCCAGTAGAGATGTCATGCTCTGCAGTGGATGATGTGACTGTGGAAGTTACTCTTTCTAGGTTCTCATGATAAAGAGCAGGGCATTTCCTACAGAGGTAGGCAGCAGCATGCTTTCGGAAGAAGACACGGAGATACTTCCTAAACTTCTCCCCCACGAATGCATAGATCACAGGGTTGATACAACAGTGGATCATGGAGAGCGATTCTGTCACTTGGATTGCTTTTTGCATCTGACCTTCGGTTTCACAAGTCGGGACAAAAAATAGATATTGAAATGTGTGCAGAAAAGATAAAATGTGGAACGGAGTCCAGAAGATGAAAAAAAAGATCATGATCACAAAAATAAGCCTGACCGCCTTCTGTTTCTTCTCGTTCTTACACCTCAGTAATGTCTTTAGGATCTGTGAGTAACTGAAAATCATAATAACCATTGGAACAATAAGACCCAGGATGTTCATCTTTAAAGTATAGGAGTACTTCCAGTTGATTGCAGAATCACTTGGATAGTGAGCACTGCAAGTGTAATGTGTGTTTTCCTTCTGAGTTGCGTGGAATACCACGGCAGGAACAGAAGCAAACACTGCAACAGCCCAAGTGACCATGCTGGTGAGGATGCCATAGGTGACTGTCCTGGCTTTCAGGGCAAACACTGCGTGCACTATGGCCAGGTACCTGTCTAGGGTCAACAGGATTATGAAGAAGATCCCACTGTAGAAGCCAAGCATGTAGATGCCGGAGAGAATTCTGCACAGCGCCTCCCCAAAAATCCAGCCATAAACAGCATAATAAGCCCAGAAAGGGAGAGAAAACACAAAGAGCAGATCAGAAACTGCCAAATTGAGCAGGTAGATGTCAGTCATGCTCCTCAATCTCTTGTATTTTACCAGGATGAGGACAACAAGTATGTTGCCTGTGAGGCCAAATATCACCACCAAAGAATAGATTGGTGGCAAAAGATTCGCTGCTAAGTGCTTTTCCTCTCTTCCATCACACGGTGGTGCTTCATAATAGTCATATCCTGTTGTAATTTCCCAATTGCCTAAATCTGTGGTGTTCTTTTCCATGGTGCACTGGTCTGGAAAGGAAGAGAAGGGTGTTAAAGTAGAGAAACTCCAAGCTTGTCAGTGATGGGAACAAAACACACCGGTGTCCTCCTCTGGAATGCTTTTTGGTGTTGAGCACATGAGCATTTGTACCTCAGGGTGCAGATGAGAATGAAATCGCAGAGCTCCCAGGAAACCCATCTCTGTAGCTGTGATCCCAGACTGGTTTGGGTTGGAAAGGACCTTAACATCATCCAGTTCAAACCCTGCCATGGGCAGGGACACCTCACACCAGACCAGGTTGTGCCAAGCCCCTGTGTCCAACCTGGCCTTGAACACTGCCAGGGATGGGGCAGCCACAGCTTCTCTGGGCACCCTGTGCCAGCGCCTCAGCACCCTCACAGGGAAGAGCTTCTGCCTTAGATCTAACCTGAACTTCCCCTGTTTCACTTTGAACCCATCACCCCTTGTCCTATCACTGCAGTCCCTGATGAAGAGCCCCTCTCCAGCATCCTTGTAGCCCCCTTCAGACACTGGAAGCTGATCTGAGGTCTCCAGGCAGCTTCTCTTCTCCAGGCTGAACAGCCCCAATGTTCTCAGCCTGTCTCCATACAGGAGGTGCTGCAGCCCCTGAGCATCCTCGTGGCCTCCTCTGGACTTGCTCCAACAGCTCCATATCCTTCTTATGCTGAGGACACCAGAGCTGCACACAGGGCTGCAAGTGGGGTCTCAGGAGAGCAGAGCAGAGGGGCAGGATCACCTCCTTTGACCTGCTGCTCACACTGCTTTTGATGCAGCCCAGCACATGAGGGTCTCTGGGCTCAAGCACACACTGAAGCTGCTCATGTTCAGTTTCTCATCAACCAACACTCCAAGTCCTCTGGTGTGTGTTTCCTCCTCAGCAGAGCCTGTCAGGTGCCAGACCCAGCCAAAAGCAGAGGAATGATGAATTTAGTCTGAGCACTGGATGCTTTGGGGCTGTTGTGCTCAGCAGTGGTTTTCCAAAGGGATAGACAGGGCAAGGAAGGCAGCAAAAAGCAAGCACAGTGTCCGGTGCTTCTCCTTGGGACATGGCCACCTTCTCATCATGCCAACCCACACTGTAGCCCTCACCTAAGAAGGACTATGCACTGGGAGAGTGTAAACCAGTGCCTTCAAAGGCACTGTGGCCTGGGTGAATGTAACTGACTGCCACTTGTTCAGGTTGTTGGTGACTTCCTGGAAGCCTTAATTCCTATGGGATCTAGGTCACTGGAGGCATAGAAATGACCTTTGCACAGTACTAAACATACCCACCTGGGGCACCTGCTGCCTGGGTGTTGCAGGGAAGCAAGTCAGCACTGTTGACCTGGGTTAAGATGGCAAACACTGTGTCCTTTAGGGAGCCTGGGTCAGGAGTAGCTCATGGAGGCTTGGTGGTTTTAGGTAGCCATGGAAGGAAACCAATCCACAGTCCTGTAGAAAGAACAGACAGGCAAACAGCTTGGCAATTGGGTTATGACAATTCCTCTCAGCATGTCCTATAACTCCTCTATTTGTTGTGACATCTCCCTGTCAAGTGAAAGACCTCCCTAATGCTCAAGGATGAAAGAAGTTTTGATTCCTTGTCCTGGTAGCTGTTTTGCATCCATGATTCCGGATCTCCTGGGCTTACATTGGCCAAGTGTCTTGGAAGGGCACAAAGGTAAAGCATAGATATGGCCACTGCCATGAGTGTGCACAAGCAGTTCTTCATGTGCAGCAGTTGTTTGTCCTTCATCCTTTGTTAGTGTTTCCAAGGAGGAAGTGCAGAGGTTGCCCAAACTCTGTCTCTCCAGTTTGGTTTGGGGACTGTTGGTGGGACTAGGCATCCTTTGCAAGGAGTCATGGCCTGGGCTGTGACAGCTCTCAGGCAAGTTCTGCTAGAATGGGAGCAAATAAAGACTTGCAACTTAGATATCAGCCCTTCCTGTCACCAAACCCTTCCCCTTCTCCACATCCCTGGTAGGACCTAGATGAGCTGGATGCAGAAGCACAGCTTTGTGTGATTGTCTGGAAAGTTGACAACTGTCTTCTCACAGACCCCCACAGAAAACAGAAGGATTCATGTGTCCTATGAGAAGCTGGGAAGAGGATTTTATGCAGATGGGTGTCAGAGGGACCAAATGTGCTTCCTGCTCTTTCAGGGGGGAAGTGAAATAGATGCATTTGGTAGCCACTCAAATAGAGCTATTTGTAATCTGGTGAAAGGGCTGCTCTTTCTTTCCTGTGTCATCGTAGAATCATAGCATCAACCAGGTTGGAAAAGCCATTTAAGCTCATCCAGCCCAACCATTCCCAGCACTGCCAAGGCTACCACTAACCCATGGCACTGAGGCCTCGTCTCCACGTGTGAACACTTGCAGGGATTGCTTATGTCAGGCACTTTGTGGTAGATTGGTGGCTGTTCACAGCAGATTGAAGGGTTTGAAATCTGCATTTTCTTGGCAATTTGATGCCTTTACAAGGGCAATTTGGTGTTCTCTTGACTACAGCAACCCACTGCTCCGGACACAGAGGACTGTGGGCAGCACGTCTGCCCCATCTTGCTCTGTGATCCCTGACCACACGTATGGTGCAGCAATCTTTGCTCCTTTCCTGCCTGCGGTCCCACCTTGCACTTGTTTTCAGTGCTGAGGTCTACCCTGTACAATTGTAGATGTCTTTTGCAGACATCTCATTTGCATGCCCCAAACCAGCAACTTCATTCTCTCTGCACTCAACTTCTGCAAGACTGAATGTAACTGAAGAAGCTCAGCTCAGAGCTGGAGGGACACAGAGGCAGGTTCCTGGTCTGCTTTTTGGTAGGGGCTTAATTTCATCACATGGTGGGTCATTCTGAGCTGTAGCATGTGAAGTTTCTGTGTGTCTTAAGCCTGTGTCAGCCTACTCAGCTTTAGAAGTCACAGAACATTCAGGACCTAGAGGATGTAGTTTAATCAGGGTCTTTATCCCAGTGGATATATATGTCATATAAATAGTCTTCTTGGACAAATTCTATCGATCACACAGTGTTAAAACACTTTGCTTTGAGTGTAATGCACAAGTATATTTGCATACACATACACATATATTGAATCATGGAACTGTAGAATCATAGAATGATTTGGATTGGGAAAGACTTTTAAGACCATCAAGTCCAATCATTACCTCACATTGCCAAGTCCATCACTAAACCATGTCCTTCAGCAGCACATCTACAGGTCTTCTAAATAGCTCCAGGGATGGTGACTCAACCACTTCCCTGGGCAGCCTCTTCCTGTGCTTGACAAGTCTTTATGGGAAGGAATTGTTCCTAATGCCCAACCTAACAGTTTTTCATGCCAAAAGGAACATCTTCTGCAGACTTCCTTGCCAAGAAGTCTGGGTTTGGCTGTAAAACTATCTAGGCATGAACCATCATGTTGGTGTGGAAGCAAAGAAATCTCCAGCTGCCCCTGCTCTTGTGCTGTGCATATAAACGGGCTCTTCAGAGAGGTTATGATTGGACAACTTGTGCTTATTTGGCTTATTTCCCTCTGACCTTCCTCCCAAAATGACAAATGAACACTGAGGAAGTCTTTATGATTTTCAGTTGAGGGGCTTCCTCATTGGTTTTATGGACTGCATGTGGCCATCAGTGCCCACCCCCCATAGTCTGCCTGTACAGGGTCCTTTTGGTTGCTAACAGGAAGTCTGTCTGCTTACTGCAAAAGCAGGCAAGTGAGGTGCGACCTCATCAGACAGTCCCTTCCAAAACGAAACCTCACTTTGGAAACCTCTTCCTCTGTTATAGGAGCTGAGCATTAGAAACAGCTTCTCAGATCTGCCTCCTGACTGAGGAGGTTTCTTCATCCCTGCAGAACTTCCAAGGAGAAACATGTTCTGGGCTGGAAGAAACTGCCTTAATTCCCTGGGAAGTCTCAGGATCCAATTGTTTCCATTCCCCACCAAACCCAGGAAGACACTCTTGCAAAATGCTAAGCTTTTATGCATGTAAATAGAATCAGTCTGCGGTCACAAGACAAGAGAAGTTGCTATAGCTGCATATTTGATGTATTACCCACACACAATTTATATTAGGCTGTCGCTAATACCCAAGTGGCAAGTCTCATTTATCCAAGCAGAGGAGCTCACCATTCCTTGTGCATGGACAGAGTACAATTCCAGTGTAGTACTGATGGATTTTATTCATGGAAAAACATGTTAACAAAAATTACAAGCCAGATTATGGCTGATGTCTCCAGCTGAGTTATGGGGTAGAGGTTTTCTAATGTAGTAGCACAGAGACATCACATTAAAAAGCAGAACCGACCCCAAAGAACATATTCCTCTATAACATGACAATGAAATAGCACCTTTAACAGATTAAATGCTTAAATAATACAAAGAAACCATGCAATAGGATAATGATGAGGAGAGCATTTGCATCTCACAGGGCAAGATGCGGCTTAGACTGGGAGAGGTTAGGTTAAGCATGAAAGGTTTCACATCTGATTGGTTTATATCCTTAGCAGAATATATCTTCAAGCTACTGATCTCCTGAACAGCTTCAAAATCAAGACCCAGTCAGTTTCTAGTACTTAAAAAGAATAGCATTTCCTACACCATTTGTCCTCTTCAATCCTCTACTCTCCCATTCAACCTCATCCCAAGTCATAAGTGAGTTACAAGACTCAATTGTTCTTAAAGATAGTGCCTCTGCTTGAATAGTAGCTCTACTGCCACTGTCATTAGGCACATCCACATCCCCACTGAGTGAACCTGTAACCACATAGACACATTTACATGTTAAACAGTTATAAAATGAGCTACTCACTGATTTATCAAGCTGGGGCTGTCTGACCGGGTCTTCTACTTCGTGAACAAGCACATAGTTAAACCCTATATCTGAAAATAGGAAACAGCACTTCCTGTGTGATGCATGTTGCACAACATCATTACAAGAATCAAGGGCATGGCTCTTTTCTGGAAACACTTGATTTCCAGGCTGGGTTCAGAACTGAGGGATGAAGACTTTGGTCTGGAGCAGTCAGTATCTCAATGGCTGGTTTAAGACTGGGTGGTTGAATTCAATAAGACCCGAGTATTTCTAGCTGCTCTAGACACTTGCAGCTCAATAGAAAGTGGTGTGAAATACTTGGCATCCAGAACGTGTGCTTTAGAAATGTAATTCTTGTCTCTGTTGAAACAACACTACCGAAGTATCCTTTATGTTCATTATCACTGATAGACTTGTACATCATTTTGACATGGTTGTGTCATCACTAGTGAAAAAGAATCTGTAAGCAAAATTAGGATGTGTTTATACTATGCAAGCTGTTAGTGTGCCAAGTTCAATAGCATCACACTTGCCTTAGGTGAGCATTGCAAAGAGACACAAGTGAAGGTCCAGAGGTTTCTGAGCTTATTAGGTCAGGCAGAGCACTGTGCTGGTAGAGCTACCTTCCTTCCAGCTGTGTGGTGCAGACTGCTTGAGCTGGTTTACACCACACTGCACTCTGTGGTGTAGACCCCTTCCTTGAACATCTACTGTAATTTCTGTAAGAGCCTCTTGTATGAGGCAAGCTGGAACTTGCAGCTCATTCCTTTTCATTGTAGGATTGAAAGCAATAGAAAGAAAGATTAGAATAACACAAAGTGGATAAGATACATTTTTGTTTCTGAGGCAGGAAGTGTAGTCGAGTCTAGAGGCTGGTGTCATCCATTTGTTGGTTTTAGACATTCACATTGGCACTGCAGCTGCAACAGCCTCCAGCTGATGGAGGCCTGTGTAAGTGACCATTATCATAGAATCAGAGAACAGTTTGGGTTGGAAAGGACCTTAAGATCATCCAGTTCCAACCCCCTACCATGGGAAGGGACACCTCACACTAAAACATGGCACCCAAGGTTCTGTCCAGCCTGGCCTTGAACACCACCAGGGATGGCATGGATTGATGGATGGATGGATGGATGGATGAATGGATGGATGGATGGATGGACGCAAGGCTACACGTTGCAGGTTTGCAGGTTTTGGGCAGCCGCTCTTAACCATTTTCTCTAAGGCTGCTGCATGGTTTCCTACAGCATTCCCCAAAAGCTGTGAGACTGCCTTGTGTTACAGTTATAGCTGGATTGGGTCATCTCCTAGAAAATATAGGTAGTTTCAATAGAACCAGCCATACAGGACATGACTACATGTGTTCCAGAGAGTGTAAAGGAGACTCACCAAGCTGGGTTTGGTGCCTAAGGAAGGCTTTAGGAAGAGGGGTCTCTGTGATGGCTGAAAGGAGAGAAACATTTCCTGTTGATCTGAAAGGGGCTGTGTAAGTTTGCTGAAAGTATAGACAGCAAATCCCTGAAAACCTTCAAGCAGGAAAGGACTTTCCATATAGGAACACAATGGTAACAGGGAGACATAAACCACAGATGTTCTTCCTGTACCATCTGCCTCTGAGCTGCTGTTTGAATGTGACAAGTTATGTGGTTTGCCACTCAGGAGATCTCTTCCTCCTCAATGTGTTCAGCAGGTTGGTTTGCAAGTGTCTTCTTTGGTGAGCTGCTATTGCTGGTAAAGAAATGCTTGGTTCACAGCAGCAAGAATCTTGCCTAAGGCAGCTTGTTATCACTGCCCTATCAATAAGAGGGGCTTGTCTCCACTCTTGAGAGTGGGACTCCTTTGGAATCTACTGCACAGGAGCTACAGGGAGGTTGGAATTGTCTGGGGGTACCATAAATGATCCTCGCCCTGTCTTGTGACACTGGATCTTCCTTCTGCCTTTTCCAGGGCCTATCAAGAGCCACCAAGCTCCTTCTTTCTGCTTGCTCTATCAGTTCACCCAAGCAAAAAGCTGGGACAACAACCTGCAAGTGATGGCAGAAGTCTGGGAAACTTGGCAAATGTGGCACTTTGGGATTGAGTCCCTTCCATGCAGGGCAGGAAGAAGACCTAGCTGAAGGGCAGACAACCATTCCTAAATAGATAAGGGAATTAAAAACACACACAAACCTTCAGGCATCCGGATATTGACAGAACTGCTAATATTAGAAGTCTCTCAGGAGTTAATAAACTGTTGGTTTTGTTTTCTGTCTTACACAGACCACTTGTAGGAAAGATCATAAACGAAGTCATTGCTTGGAAGATCTAGGTTTGGTTCCCCTTGTGATGGGGAAAGAGTGACTCGTGAGTCACAACTTGTCATTTGAGGGAAGCAAAGCACCATTTTGCATATATGGTTTAAAAGAGCTTTAATTCTTTGTGAATCTAGCTTGGGTGCTTAGATAGAAGACAAGTGGGCAGTGTTCTCTGTTTGCCTGAGCTCCAATTGCTCTCACTTTTGATAATAATGGACAGTTTCTTTCCAAAATGGTGATGTGAATACTTGGAAGCCACTTCAGAAGGTTTGATGGAGATTAAAATACAAGGGGGAAAAAAGAAGGATTCAAAAGAGAGGAAATATTTCATATTGGACATTTCATTTTGGGCAATTGGAATGGGTTGCCCAAGGAAGTGGTGAATACTCCATCCCTGGCAGTGTACAAGGCCAGGCTGGACAGAGCCTTGGGTGACATGGTTTAGGGTGAGGTATCCCTGCCTATGGCAGGGGGTTGGAATTGGATGATTTTAAGGTCCTTTCCAACCCAATCCAGTCTGGGATTCTATGCTTCTAACTGGAACTACATTTTGAATTGTAGCTATTTTTGTTGTTACTGTTTTAATTGTTATATTATAGAGGATAAGACCTGTTAGAAAGGACAGAACAACCCAATAATCCCTTTTTCAGGGATCTTGAGACTCTGAAGAAATACAGGGCAAAGGAATAATGGGTTTATTGGTCTAGGAAGCGTGGTCTGTGAGAAAGACTCAGGCAAGGACTAGATGGTCTCTGGAGAAGTCTCTCAGACTTACATCTATGATTTTACTCCTAGCATCCTTCCTGCAAGGGTTTAGTGAGCTTTATAAGCATTCACTAATCCAAAGAACTACCCAGGAGATGGAATGGGAAGAAGCAGTGGGAGAAAAGCATCCTAAAGGCATAGACATTGCCAGGTGAAGATTGCTTGGCTTATAAAGAGCTTAGGTTCTCCATCTATAAAATTAGAGCAAGAAGGGACTCTCTTGAGCACATAAACTTCACCATACTCATCAATTGGGTTTCCATGAACAGGGAAGTACTGCTTGGTTGTACCAAAGGGAAGAATCCAGAAAGGACAAAGACCTTCTGCAGCAAAACCATCTTACTTCAGCTGGGGCTTTCTACAAGCTGCCACAACACCACCACTGACAGAACTGAAGCAAGGGAATCAACCATCATGTGCTTCTATTACCCCATCAGCCGCAGCATGGAAGGGAGAACTAGCTTGTTCTGACAAGACCAGTGTTGCTTTAACTTGAGGATGTTATGTGATACTGAGGTCGAGATGTGGGGGTATATATGGGACACTGACACAGTTTTCCTAAGCTCTGGAAGAAGCCTCTTTTCCTGGGGAGGGAAAGGTGAAGCTGGAGGCAGTTCACTGTTGGAAAGAATACTGGTAATATCATTAACCATATTCCCTAAATAAAATACCTGGGTCTTAGCTGTATGCCACTAAGAAAGACCACAGCAAAGGGTGATGGCTTAGCAGCTCATTCCATATTCTAGGCATCTCATGGGGAAAGAGAAATGCTGCCTTCAGTCCCAGTGTCAAAGCATGTTGAAGAGTTTCAGCCAAAGCAGGGGAGGGGAGGTGCATCCTGAAGGAGTTGCTCTCCCCTTCCTCTGGTGCATTTCAGTGTCTTTTTATGGGGAAATTGGATGAAGTAGATGTTTTGTATTGAAAAAGATGTTCAATGAACCTACTACCGAGTTCTGTGCAATAGACTCCTCTTGAGTGTCCTCATCTTCAGGTGGGAGTCCTGGAGGCTCTGCAGAGGGATCTGGACAGGTTGGATCAATGGGCTGTGGCCAATGGGATGAGGTTCAACAAGGCAAAGTGCCTAAATCTCTTGGTGGATCTTATGCCTGCCCTGTGCCAGCTTCCAGATTCCAGTAGTATTTACATCTCAGGAATGTAAGTCTTCCCTGATTTTGCTTCCCAGCTATCTGCAGAACTGCTCAATGAAGGTGAATCCAAAAGACACAACCAGCCCCAGGTAGTCTTCAGTATTCTCCAGGACTATAGGACTTCTATTATAGGACTTCTATAGGACTCTCTGCCTATAGAGAGTCCAGCAGCCTGAAGCCACTTTTGTAGCCACCCTGCACCAGTTTGGTAGCCACTCTACCAGTTTGTAGACACACTGAATCTGACCCTAAACATCTTCTTACAGGTTTTATTTACAGGGTGGAGACACCATTTCCTTAGTAACTTCTATAAAGAAAATGTAAGAAAACACCAGGCTTTAGGAAAGTCAGCAGAGCCTCCTTTCTCACACCCCATTGCAAGCCAACCTCCCTCCAGAGCCTGTGGTACCACAGAGTGCATGCTGTTCTCCATCCCCAGCTAATGAGGATCACTGTGGTATCCTCTGCACTACGGGGTGGTACCTGTAACTGCATCCTTTCTCTCTTGTTTACAGGGCAGTGCTAATTGCTGTCCCAGAATGGGAATGGAAGAGCTGGCTTACAGCTTAGCCCACAAGTGTGATGTTCCACACTGTGCAATTGAATGGTTGTGGATAGGCTGCTCATGCTGTTGTGCAAAGCAGTATTGGTGTTAGCAACTGTGATATGAAGTCCATCTGTGTTTGTGAAGCTCTCAGGCCACATTGCAATAGTTGTTTTATGTGTTCAGCACATGCAAACCAGTTTGTTGTTCTTCTTGGAAGAGATTGTGTGAGTGTTAAGACGAAAGCCACAAATAAGAGATAAAAATTACCAAGTGAAGAGCAATCTGAGCAAGAGAATTCAAAGGAAAGCTGGTATTTCTACCTACTTTGGACTAAAGTATGTTCACATGAAGTCTTACCTAAAGCTTTAAGTGAATGTTAGCAACAGAATGTATTTGCTTTGCCTGAAGTGCACTTGGATTCACCTGAGGTGTCAAAACCAAGCCACCCCTTGAGTGTTCCGTTAGGGAATTACCATCATGAACCAAGGCTCCATTTTGCAAGACTATTGCAAGTCACAACATGTGTTCAGTACTATTAGCACTTGCCCTTGCATAATGGAGTTTATGGTCTGTTACTTGTTTTTACACTGACAAGGTTCTATTCCTTATCTCCTAGTTGTTCATATGCTAAATGCATTAAGCATTAAATACAGAGTACTCACCACTGACACTTCCAGCTTCCCTCCATCTACCCCCTGAACTGAAAAGACTGTAGCCCCGTAATAGAAGGCCACCAAATTGGTCAGGCAGGATTTCCCTCTAGTGAAGCCATGCTGGCTGTCACCAAGTACCTTGTTGTTCTTCATGTGCCCTAGCATGCCTTCCAGGAGAATCTGCTCCCAGACCCTGCCAGGCACAGAGGTGAGGCTGACTGGTCTGTGGCAATTCATTGTAAGATAATGTTTAATGGGATCTTTTTCTTTTCCAGAGCTGTAACATCCTGAATTATCATTCAAGAACAAAGCCAAATCCCAACACAGAACAAACCAGCACTTTACCCTGCTCTCATAACCATTTATTCCTTATGGAAAGAGGGGGACTTCATGGGGCCAAAAGGAGGATCAGCAGCAGCACCACATCTTACATGATGTTCTTGCTTTCCTCCCTCGCACTGCAGTGTGCAGTTTAATAGCATCTTATTTGTTTTAAAGGTAGGTGTTTTGAAGGTGTGCACATCTGGATGTTTTGTTGTACACTGCCAAGTGGTCTTGGGTAGAAAAAGGCCAGACTTCCCTCTCAGTGCCCTCTGCATTATGCAAAAGGGCAGAGAACATGGAAGGGGGGGATTGTGAAACATGTTAGCTGAAAATCAACAGCTAGAAAGTTCAGTTGGGTTCACAAACCTTCTAGATCTAGCTAGGGAGGTGCTACCGACGTGAAAAGCGGTACTTGGCAATCTGATAGCAGTGGTAGGTGTTACAGCCTGGCCCTTGGAGGAACATCAGTTGCTTTACTTGTGCAACATCTGATTAGGAGATCTGGTCTGCAATCATCAGTCATTTCCTTACTCCATCTTCTTCAGAATAGTGACCAGCTTTCCACTGATGTAAAGGAACAATATTGGGCTAGATATTTTGGTATATATATATTCACGTTCCCTTGTACAGCACCAGGAAATCCAGGTGACACCAAACCCGAATGTTCTTTGCTGCCTTTGCATCTGACAACATCTCATGGAAATGAACTGATCTGAGTAGATTGCAGAATCCTTTTGCCAATCTTACTTTGTGTCAGGAACCTCACAACTGAGGAAATAGTGCATCTGCTACCTGCTTTATCCCAAGGGGAATATTGTGTCTGCAGGAGAAAGCAGATTGTCATTGACAAGTCTCTAGCTAAAAGTAATTGTGACAGAAACAGTGGCACTACCAGCTCCTTAATAGTATCCTCCTAGTGTGATGCTGTGATCCAGAACTGTTTCAGTGCATAGAAGTGCAAACATTTTTGAGCACTGCTTACTGTCTCCATAGATTCTTTCCATCGCATATAGCAGTAGCATAAAGTCCTGTGGATTTTCAACATTAAGTGTCATGTTTAGAGAAGAGGCACAATGCTCCTGGGAGCTCTGCTGTGTATGAGTACTTGGGGTTATGCTGGGTATGTCTGTGTCTCTAGTCTGGTAGTTCATACCATAAAAGGGGGAAAATAGCTACTTGTATTAGTCCTTTCTACTGACACATTAGGCAGAGAAATAGCCTTATGAAGGGAAAAGTGTCCTAAGGATCCACAGTCTTAACCTATGAGACATCAACAGTGCTTGAGAGAGGATGGGGGTGTTAGGTCTGCCCTTCTGGATTCTTAAATACCAGTCAACACCGTGAATCTCTGTCTAATGTGTTTCATGTGACACTGGCTTGAACATCCTTTCTTCATCCTAACCGAAGCTTGTCATCCATTGGAAAGACTTTCAGGAGCCAAGACAAAGAGGTGCAGTTAATATGTTTATTCAAAGAAGACAATTCTAAAGCAGCAGGAGATAATGGTGTATGGAAAAAGAGACAGAACCTACATGCTACATGCTGCATTGTGTGGTGCTTACATTCAGCTGCAAGCACTGGGGGCACAGAGTTGAAGATCCCACACCTCCAGCAGTGATGCAGACTACCAGGCTGCTTCAGTGATGACATATCCGAGTGTATGGGGCTCTATAAGGCACCTGGAGGTGTTGCTTTGCTATATTTGAAGGCATCACCACCCCAAAGGCTGCTTTAGGCAGCTGCAGCTCCAGGGACCCCCACCCCCCCCCAGCTGTGTCCCTGGGATCATCCCATGGAAAAGCAACAGGGCCCTGGTCTGAGTGGTCTCTTTATCTGGGAGCTGAAGTGAAATGAGAATGGTGACAGTGGCTGAGGTGATTCCCTCTTTGCAATGTGAAGTAATCCCACACCTTCCTAGAGGAATGTCCCATGCCTGCCCCAGGGATGTAGGGATTCACGTATGGAACAGCTTCCATAAGGCAGAACATAGTCTGGGGTGAGGCAGAAATGCTGCTTTTGTCAGAAGAGAAAATAAATAGCAGAGGAAGCATGCTACTTGCTGAAATAAAGAGCTCTAAAGCTGAACTAAAACCCATTCTGTGGCAAGCTTGTAAGGTCACCATTTTACAAACACACCAGGGCTCTTAGGAAACTAACATGGCCTCTTCTTCTGTTCACAGCATATCCCAAAAGGAGGTATACTGGTTCTCCCAAGAGGATGCTGCACACATGGTACCAGCCTCCAGGTCCACGTTGGACCTCAGGCCAACTACTCCCACAGGAAGAAGGCAGCTCGGATGGGCTCACAGGATCACTGCACTGTCCGAGCAGCTGGAGACCTGGCTGGGTGTTGGGAACAACTGACCACCCCCAGCACCTCCAACAGGGCTGGTGAGGGCACGGACACAGGACTGCAGCAGTCCCTTCAGATGGGACTTGAATGTCACCCCAGCAAAGGCATAGATGACGGGGTTCAGGCAGCAGTGGATGAAGGAGATGGTTTCCGTCAGCTGCAGAGCCAGGGCTATCTGGTAGCTCGCCTTGCAGTCATTGATGATGTGAAGGCTCTGCAGGGAGTCGAGGAACAGCACAACATTGAAGGGAGTCCAGAAGAGGAAGAAAACAATGACGATGATGAAGATCATCTTGATGGCCTTGATCTTGTTCCGGTTTTTGCATTTTTGCAGGTTCTTCAGTATCTGGGCATAGCAGCAGATGAGGATGCTAAGGGGAATCAAGAGGCCTAAAACATTGGATGCAAACTGAGAAGCAACCTTCCAGGTATTGTCTCCTGGGGGGTATATGGGGACACACTGCACAGACTGCTCGATTTCCAGCTGCTGGTTGAACATGATGTTGGGTACAGAAGCCAAGCCAGCCACCAGCCAGAGGATTAAACTGGTGATTATACCACAGGAGGCTGTCCGTATCCTCATGGCATAGACAGCATGGACAATTGCGATATACCTGTCAATGCTCATGAGGGTGATAAAGAAAATGCTGCTGTAAAACCCTGTGTAATAAATGCCAGCCATTATCTTGCACATAGCGTTGCCAAAAACCCACTGGTCTGAAGCATAGTGGGCTTGGAAAGGGAGAGGCACAACAAAGAGAAGGTCAGAGGCTGCGAGGTTCAGCAGACAGATGTCAGTCATTGTCGTCAGCCTTTTCCTGGTCAGGAGTACCCAAAGGACCAAGGAGTTTCCCAGAAGGCAGAAGACAAACACAAGGCAGTAAAGAATGGGCAGGAAGAGGGATTTAAACCTGTGAAAGCCATTTCCTTCGTTGCATGGAGCAGTGTTTTCATCATATCCATAGTCATATTCTGTTGTACCAAAGAACGGGCTTGTGGGATTCATCTCAGATACCTGTGCAGGAAAAAGCAAGGGATAAATGGCTGGTTGTCCTGGCATCAGACTCCTAGAGTGGCTTCTGCCTCTCTCTGTGCTGCATTGAGCCCATGGGTCAGCCTCCAGGCAGAGAGGGACTGCAAGATGCAGTCTTGGTCTCATTCGTACCACTCAAAAGCACTGGGTTGGTGCTGGAAGCCTGCCACCATTCCTATACATGCATAGGTATGAGCACTGTTTCCCCAAAACTGCCTCAGTGGCAGCGAGTTAGCCCCTCATAAGAGTAACATAGATTTAACTAGGCTGGAAAAGACCTTTAAGGCATCACCAAGTCCAACCACTACCATTAGAAAGAATTAATGCCCTGAACAGTTGTAATGGTGTAAAATGGTACAAACCCTGCATCTGATCTAAGAATCTGGATTTTATTGTGGTTCCTTGGCTGGGGAGGTTCTTCACTTGTAGCATAAAGACCCTTATGAAAGTGTGTGGACTGAAGAAGCCACCACCCAGCAGCATCAGCACATGTTCAGGGCATGGAGAGCATTTCTTCTCTGTCCTTTCCGAAGCATTGCAGTGAAGACAGTGTTGAAATAGTCTGATCTCCTCTCCAAAAGGGAGTCAGTGCTTTAAGCCACCTTTTGGGTTTTGTTCATTTCCAGGTGTCACCTCATCACCCTATAAGAGGGATTGGGTTTGCAGAGTGAGGTGCCCACGTTTTAAGGAGTGATGGTTCTTTTGCAAGACACTGTTTCAGCCTTGCTAAGACATTTGTATGTTTCTTGTTCACTGCACCTCTGTTATGCCTGCATATGAAAGACCTTCACAGATACCTTTTCCAGGACTATAATTATTGCTAGTAAGCTCTAATAATAATATAATTGACAGCAATTAATTCATTAGAGCAGAGGACGTGCTCTTATAAGTTAAAAGGTATATAAAAAGGCAGAGAATGGTGAAAACGTTCATCTTGACAAGGAAGGGATCAGAATTCACCCCTTCTTGCCTATCTTGTGCCTCCTTGTGCAGGGAAATAGGAGGATCAGTATACACAACACAGAGAGGTGCAGGAGTCAGTGTTCATCCTCTGCTCCAGCTACAGATACCAATGCCCTACTGACCCACCTCAGCTTTTCTTGGGGCACCAAGACTGTTTCCTCCAAAGGCAATTGGCATATGCAATGCAGAGAAACCTTTTACAAACATAGCATTCAATACTACGGTGTTCCTTGTTCATAAATACAGGTAATGAAAAGAAAGCAGTGCTGCAACCTATGCTGATCGTGTGATGCTTTCCTATATTGAGGTTGCAGCTGTAGGTAGGACATGTGTGTTATTAATTTCAACTTTGTTTTTGTGCATAAGCCCCTAAATATTGCCATTTTCAGTCACTAGATAACGGCTGTTCATGCAGCAATACGTATGGGTAGATGTTTCCTGCTAATGCTTTTGATGTGTGAGCCCCCCTCACACTGTGACTGTTGGCAGTTCAGCAATGGCTTGGTTTTCTTATTTCCTTCAGGGACCCCTTAGAAGCAGTCAATAGATTTAACCAAAAAGTAAAACCAAATATCAAACAATAACGACTGCTGTGCTACAGATACATATAGATATATAAATACATGCATAGACTGGTAGATTTATAGATATAAAGCATCTGATTTTGGCAGAAGTCAGAAATGCATTTCCAGGGTTGAACTGCTGAGGCTCTGCTTTAGATTTCAGATGACTTTTGAAACACTTAATACCTTTGACAGCTTCCAACCTGGGCACATTTTCCATCATCTCCCCTCTCCACATCAGTTGGTGCAACAGTCAGAATGAAACAGCAGTTTTCCGGAGGAGGTCCCTTCGCCCTCCTTGCCAAGGTTAGACTATTACTTTTATGAGTAGCACATTAAATGGGGATGGACTTTACCTTGGACAGCAAGAAGCTTCTACTCCCTCCGCTGGCCCTGGTCCCGTCCTACTGTGTCCTTGTCCTCTCTTGCAGGCTTGGGAGTTTCCAGGTTTACTCCATCACCTGTGGATATGGCTCAGCTTTGGTGATATGAAGGTGTCGAATGAGCAGCTGCTAGTTACAGAATAGAGGCAAATAGAAGATCCTGAAGCTGTGGTAAACAGGAAAAGAGGTGACACAAACACATTATGTGAAACAAAGCTCAAACACTGCCCTTTTCAAGGCAGTGAAGGTAGCACATGAATAGGTGTCCTCCAATGCACTTGCTAAACCCCACTGCTTCACAGCCACCCCTGACACAAGTGTAAAGCTGAGATATCTCCATCAGAGGACACATACATAAGCTTGCACCTTTCTATAGAAGCTGGTGGATCATTTCCAAGCCGTGTTATGTTAGTGTTCTGTTTCCTTAGCTAAGATCTGCACTCTGGCTGGGTCCCTCCCCATCAGTAATGTGTTCACTTTAGGAGCAAAGAACGAACTCACAGCTGCTGCTACCTCTTTGCAATCAGTTTTTAAGCAGCTTTTATTCAAGTGGAGCTATCTCAGAGCTTCTTTGTGACCTGGGGTTTCTTTTAAGTATATTCTAGTGCATTATTTTAGGTCGAGGGTAAAATACTGAAACAAAGACAAGCTTGACTTTTTTTGTCTTTATTCAATAACTTTAAATGATCTCTGTACTGTATAATGTAAACTGTGGTGCTTTGTAAGTCAGCCGAATGATAACGCTTTCCATCCATCAATCCCAACAAGCACCGTTTTCCTCATTTACAGGAGCACAGAGAAGATGAGCTTTGCCCAAGAGACACAGACAAGTACTTGGCAGATCCAAAGCTTGATTGTTATTAAAGTCATTGACTTCTTTGGTGGCAGCTCCAATCCAAAGTAGCCTTCCAGCTTGCTGGCTGTTGCAGAAACAAATAGTGAAAGAGGATCCCCAAAAGAGAGAAGAGCTGAAAGGTGTAGGCAGACAAAGGTAACAGTGAGAAATGGGCTAGAGCAAAATGAAGAAGCAACCTATTTATAGTATCATAGGCTCATAGAATGGTTTGGGCTGGAAGGGACCTTCCAAGCTCACCCAGTCCAACCCCCTGCAATGAGCAGAGACATCTTCTTCTAGATAGGCTGCTCAGAACCACATCCAGCCTGGCCTTGGCGTGCTGGCCACACTCCTTTGGATGCAGCCAAAGGACTTGGCACTAGTCAGTAGCACAGGCAGAAGGAAAAGACCTCTCCCTTGAGGAGTTCAAAATGCTACCAATGACCTGCCCCAAACACCCAGTTAGAACCCTCCTCCTGTTACATACATAATGGAACTCTATTCTACCTACTTTCGTTCTTTAGAAATCAATAGCTTTCATCATTTCTTCTTATGAGCAAACATCAGTCAGTTAAAGGTGCCCCCTTTTCCATTGGATGGTTTGTGCATTAGTTTGGCCAATAAGTTATTAACATATATAAAAAGTAAGAATAGTTTGTCATGAAAGCAATAAAACAATGAAATATATATAAATCTTATATATTCATGATTATTTTAACATGAAAAGAGAATCTTGTGCTTTTTCTCACATCATTTTCTGCTGCAGGTATTATGGTATTGCAAAAGACCTCAATTCTCCCAAAATGTCTATTGCTATCATTGAGATCCTCAAGCTGTGTATGTGCAGCAGCAGCAGTTCTGCAGAGGCAGGCAAAGTGAGGCATGGAGGTGGAAGAGTGTGGCAGGGAGCACTCTGTATGTTGGGGAAAGCAGAAGCAAGCAAGAAGATGCAGAGAACCTTAAAGGCAAGGAAAAGAGCTTGAATTCAAGTGGAAAAAGAGAAGATAGAAGTGAGCAGGCCTGGTGATTGCTGTGGTTGGAGCACCAGGGTGATGTGTGATCCTGACAGTCATCCTCCAAGCTTTCCTGAATGGAGGAAGCAGTTCACTAAAGGCAATGGAAGATGTAATCTATTGAAGGCAGTGAAAGGAGCGGAGCAGCAACGGGTTTAGGAGATGACTAATCTGGTTTCTCACTCTCTTACAGGTAATCTGAGGTGAGCATGGGCAGAGAGAGCACTGCTGGGCTGGAAGGTGGTAGAGATGAATGTGTGTTCACAGATGTGGGAGGCTGAACGCTGTGGGTATGCTACACTTGCCTTGAAAGCTCAAAGGAGGTTACCTGGAGGGGGAAGGATGGGAAGGATGCATTTCCAATGTTCTCCACCATCAGCTATGAGCCAGACTGCAATGATCTGCATCCTTCCCACCCTTTTTCAGTCTGCAGGTAGCATCGGTAGTGTTCAAGGCCAGGCTGGACAGAGCTTTGGGTGGCAGGGTCTGATGTGAGGTGTCCCTGCTCACTGGCAGAGGGTTGGAACTGAATGGTCTTAAGCTCCTTTTACCACCCAAACCATTCTACAATCCTGAATTGCACCTCCTCCTGAGTTACACAAGGACCATGCAGGCAAACAAGGGCTCTCTATAGAGCCAACAAACATCCTTTGAAGTTCAACTACGGAGGATAACAAAGCAAAACATGTGGTAAACCAGCAAGAGGTTTTAAGTTAAAGGTCACCTGCATTTGAAAGTGCTGAGCTCGGATGGAAAGAGGTGCAGAAAGGCTGGCCTGATAAAGGAAAGGCATGTGAGGGATACATTTGGAACATACAGACAGCCCAGCAGGAAGAAGGCCAGGGGCAAAGAGGATTGTCTTGCTTTACAGAAAGCACAGGCACAGAAGAGCAATGTTTGCAGGTTGCCCCTTGGGCTGAATGGAGCTGATGCTGGTGCTGTGGAGCAGCCTTCCTGCAGGAGGAGAGCAAGCCAGCTGGTCTAAGTGGTCCTTGGTTAAGTGTGTGAAGGGAGACAGACACCAGACCAGGAGGCTCTCATAGCTGGGGATGGGGCAGCAGGCACCAAACAGTCCCTCCCAGGGCTTTGGGGGTGATCCCAAGGTGCTGGATGGGACACAGAGAGCAGGGGGGTCTTAGATCTGCTTGCTAAGAGCCCATCTAAAACCCACCCTAGAGCAGACCTGGCTGCTGCCTTGCAGCACGCTCCAGCTGAGTTTTATCTGGACACTAACAGCAGTGGTAGTGATGTCTCTCCATGTTCTTGTGGGCTTTCCTGTGACAAACACCTTACAGCAAGAGAGACAACTGACTGTTGGTGTCTCCAGTGCTCAGCCTATGGCCAGTTTGGGTGCAGGAGCTATGCCACACACTGCTGCATGCCCCCACTCAGAACTGCAGAGGGAAGAGCCATGTGGCATCACCACCATGGTGAAAACACTGGTGCACAGGTCCAAAACCACAGGGAAAAGGTCACTGTAGGAGAAGCCTTCTGGTTTGTCCTGTGTTTTGGTGGTGGTTGCCAACAGCTCTTTGAAGTTATGGTTTCTGCCTCAGTGGTGAAGAAAACCCCCATGCAATGCTTCATGTGGACACTGTCAGTCTAAAAGTGACCAGCACATCCCAGTAACACAGAGTTCCTCTCCCCCAGACTATTCAGAGCCCTGAGGTCAGGGAAGATGCTCTGCTGAAGCCCATGTAAACTGGAAAGGCTGTGGCAAATGCCACAACCACAATGAATCTTGCTGTGAGGCAAACAGCATGGCCACATCTGTGGTTCCTACAGCCAGCCATACCTGCTGGCACTGGGGGAACCACCATACACACCAGCTCAGCTTCTGACATCAACCCCAGAGGGTTTTCTTGTCACTTTGGGGTGACAGCCAGCTTAGCTGCTGCAGAACTGCTATACCTGCTCTTGTAGAAACCTCTCCTTCCTCCTACAGATGCTCTGGGTGAATCGAGCTCGATCACAGAAAGGAAACTGCGGTCGAAACAAAAGACACCACCAGCAAGAACTTGCTTTGGCCTCAGGAGCCTCAGCCGCAAGCCCTGGTATAGCTCTGGCTGTTTGGTCAAGCGGATGGGAGGCACCTTTGTGTCACCATGTTGGTGTAGCAGCCATTAAGAAAAGATGGGAATAAAAGCAGAGTAAGATACTCTACCTTGTAGGGTATTTCCTAAGACTTAAGTCTTTCCTGGAGCTGCTTACTATCATAACACCCAGCTGGAAAGTGGAGGACAAGCTTGCCTGGATGTGATGCTCTGCTTCCACCCATCTCAACATGGTGGTAACCATCTGAGTGAGGCACTCTTACCCAGAGACTTTCTCTGCCTTGGCTTCACAGCCAAATAAGAACAGCTTCCTAGTCAAAAAGAGGCCTTTCCCTTTCAAACCAGCCCTCACCTTACACCTCAGAGTTCTTACTCTCCCATATTAGAAGAGGAGGAGAGGTGACTTTGAGGAATCTTTGCCTTTTTCAGTTAGTGCCACAGTATCTGGGTCTATCAATCAGAACTTCTTCAAATGTGCCTATGGATGACCCTAAGGTCCCTTCCAACCCAAACCATTCCATGGCTATGATTCCACCATCAGCTTCCCTATCAACGCACCAGCTTAGCGGGACTGCATGATCTTAACCAAAGCTGTTTAATCAGCCACTGCCAGTGTAGAGGTACAAATATGCCATACACAGAAGGGCTCATTTCACCTTCTTGATAGGGATAACATGTTTGTATGCCTGTGTACAAAGAGGGGGGTGAGGTTTTGTGACCAGGTGAGATTTTGAGTAATTGGGGTTTTTTGTCACCAATAAAATAGATTTAAACTGATGAAAACCTCTGAAAGTGCCGAGGGGGATTCCCCCTTCCAAGTTAGAGGGAAAAGAAAAGTAAAAGAAGAGTCAGTCCAGCCAAACCATTGCCATTTGTCATTCTTAAAGGTGTCATTATCAAATACAGCATTTTACAAAGAAATAACCTCTTCTTCTAACCCTGCTTCCTCAAGCCAGGCAGGCTTCAAAGCTTCACAGGTTCTTCCAGTAGAACTAAGATGTGTCTGGTTTGCTGACAGCAGACAGAAATGTTTAGCTTGCTTTTCAGCTTGGTCAGCAGATGCACTGACACCCTCCACCACAGTGACTGCATCACTGTGACAACGTGCTTGTATATGCAAAGAGCATCATAGAATCAACCAGGCTGGAAAAGCCCTTCAAGCCCATCCAGTCCAACCATTCCCAGCCCTGCCAAGGCCACCACTAACCCATGGCACTGAGGCCTCGTCTCCAGCTGTGTGAACACTTGCAGGGACGGTGCCTGCAGCCCTGCCCTGGGCAGCCTGTTCCAATGCCTGAGCACCCTCTGGGCAAGGAATTGTTCCTCAGCTCCATCTAAACCTGCCCTGGGGCAGCTTGAGGCCATTTCCTCTTGTCCTGTGCCTTGTTCCTTGGGAGCAGAGACCGACCCCACCTCACTCCATCCTCCTGTCAGGCACTTGTAGGCAGCCATCAGGTCCCCCCTGAGCCTTCTCTTCTCCATCTGAACCCCCCAGGTCCCTCAGCCGTTCCCCATCTCTCTTGTGCTCCAGGCCCTGCACCAGCTCCATTGCCCTTCTCTGGCCCCACTCCAGCACCTCAAGGTCTCTCTTGCAGTGAGGGCCCAGAACTGAACACAGGATCCGAGGTGCAGCCTCACCAGTGCCCAGCACAGGGGCACAATCCCTGCCCTGGCCCTGCTGGCTACACCACATGAGCAGATGTGCATAGGCACAAAGCCTTCTGGGCATTGCTCTGGCTCTGTCCTCTGCAGCAGATGCTCAGTGCAGATGAAAGGCTGTGATCCAGGGCATCCTTCAAAGGCCAGTGCTGAGTCTGTGAGGCAGAAGCAGCTGGAGGTGCATGGCGAGGCCTCCAGTTCTCTCTCCTCCATGCTCTGCTTCCCACTGCCGCCACCAAAGCCACAAGGATTACAGCTGTGACAGCTGCAGCCTTGCACAATTGCTTAGTTGCAGCCAAGCAGGAATCAGAGCGTTGCAAACCTCCCAGCACAGTAACTCATTCATAGCAATGCCAGCAGCGAGAGGGGTTTTCTCACTCAGGTTTTACAACAGGGTGAATGTGGGACAGAAAGAAGTAACCGAATCCACCTCGTGCACATGGGATCCCTGAGAACAAGACTGACCCTTGTCTGCCCCTCATCTGATGCATTTCTTCTCACCCTGAAGCACTCTGCTGTCCCACACCTTTGGTACATCAGCACAGGGCACCTCTCAGATCAGCATCTGACACTGCCTTGCCTGAGGGTGGAGAACAGAGAAGGACAAAAGCAGAATGAATGAGAGCAGAGAAATCACATGAGAGGGCTGGATGGGATGCTGGCAGATCATGTAGCCCATCTCCTGTCCTGAAGGCAAGGGCAATGTCCCACTGTTACTCTTGCCAAGCCTGCTCCTACAGCCCCTGCTTTCCCCCCAGCTTCTCCTTACAAACCATCCCAGTGCTTCTTCAGACTCATTCCTAGTAAATCTATCTTACTTCTTCTTCAAGTACATAGTGTTTAATGTCTAAAACCCTCCTGGTATGATCTGAGTCAGTTATTAACCTTATCCCTGGAGGAACAAGAACTACTCTCTTCTAGCCACTTCTAAGTACCCTAAGTGCAGTTTTCCCTTTGACTTCAGTAGCTCATATTCCATCAGCTTTTTCCCTTTAGCCATGTTTCCTAAACTATTAATCATGGCACTGTTCTCCTGTAGCAGCTGCCCAGCTTTCCTTAATCCTTTTAGCATCACAGTGCCCAAAACTAGACATAAAGCCCCAGCTGTGGCCTCACCCCTGGCAAAGCAGACTGGAAGTCTTTTGCCTGCTGTCTTGTTCTGCAACCACGTACCCCTGGTGACTTATGCTTCTGTGGTGCTGGATGACAGCACCCAAATCCTTTTCTCCAGAAGCTCTGCCTTCCCCATCCTGTGTTTGTGGTCTCAGTTGACCATAAACTCAATGCCTATGTGCAGAAGTTGGTGCTTGTCCTTAATGAAATGCAACCCATTGCTCTCAGGCTTTTTAATCTGTCAAGAAGGACTCTTCATAGGGGACTGCAGTGATAGGACAAGGGGTGATGGGTTCAAAGTGAAACAGGGGAAGTTCAGGTTAGATCTAAGGCAGAAGCTCTTCCCTGTGAGGGTGCTGAGGCGCTGGTACAGGGTGCCCAGAGAAGCTGTGGCTGCCCCATCCCTGGTGGTGTAAGGTCCTTTCCAACCCAAACCAGTTGGTGATTCCATGATTCTTAACATCATCCAGATCCAACCCCCTGCCATGGGCAGGGACACCTCACACCAGACCAGGTTGCTCCAAGCCCCTGTGTCCAACCTGGCCTTGAACACTGCCAGGGATGGGGCAGCTACAGCTTCTCTGGGCACCCTGTGCCAGCGCCTCAGCACCCTCACAGGGAAGAGCTTCTGCCTTAGATCTAACCTGAACTTCCCCTGTTTCGCTTTGAACCCATCACCCCTTGTCCTGTTGCTACAGTCCCCTATGATGGGTCCCTCTCCTGCACCCAACTGAGGATGATGTGATAAAGCTGCTTCTCAACAAATATGTATTGTCTTTTACACTTGCTGTTCTCTTGCAGCCTCTTATTCCTTCTGTGCTTTCCAGCAACTGCAATTACACTGGCACAGTAACTTCCCTTCTTTTGCAGGCTGCTGTTTCCTCACCATACTGACTCAGAGCAAGGGCCATTGGAGCTTGGCACTGGCTATTCTGGTTTGAAGCAAAGGGTCACCAGAGCCAGCACCCTGCCCCAACAGCACCAGCCCCCGTCTGCAAAGGGGACAACCTCTCCTGCCTTGGGCCATGCGGGATGTGAGGGGTTGCAGGGTGGGATATTCCCCATGCAGCCACTGGTGCCCATGTCTGCTCTCACCACAGAAGCTTCCCATGAAGCAGCTCTGGTCATTTATCATGTTCTAAAAGGAAAAAAGGCTTTTAGTGTATTAAATTATGCTGTTAAAACAGGGAAGTCTGTGTGGGTTAAGAGCAAGATGGTGACTTGAGGACCCTGCCACTTGCAGCAGGACCCCTTGGACCCATGCCTTTAGCAATGCTTCTGCAGGGTGGGCTGCTCTTAGCACAAGAGCATCACACAGCGCATCCATTGGCGATGCCCATCTAGACCACAGTGGCTACCATGTCAGAGCAGTGTTCTATGCGGTGTTGTCCCTTGTTGGAGTGTGAAGAGAGTTTTGCTGAAGGAGAGGAACTGTTAGGAGAGTGTGGTGATGCCGCTGATGGATCTATACTTGAGCCACTGGTAAACAGGAAGCTGCTGAGCAGCTTTATTCTTTTTCTTGTGTTTTTTAGGCTCTTTTGATCTGGTTTGTGTAGCTGGGTTTTTTTTTCTTATTTCATCTCAGGAAACACATTTTTTCTGCCACCTCTTGCAGGAAATGTGCAAGATACAAAGTGTTGAAAACCTCCAACTTAGCCCAAGCCGCTCTACAAGCGGTGGTGAGTCAAAGGCAAGGAGGGCATCACAATGGCACTGAAAACTTGCACTGGGAAGCTGAAGCTCATAGTAGTGAAGGAAAGGCTGAAACAATCCAACCATGCAGAATACAGACACTTGCATACATCTGTGCTATGATTAGATCATGGAGTCATTAGGATTAGGAGGGATCTCTGGAGACCACTTAGTTCAAGCCCCAAACTCAGGGGCTTTTCATCAGTACCAGAAAGAGCTTCCAAAGCTGATCAGGAGGGTCAGGGGCACAGAGCTCTTTCCAGAGCTGCAGCACCAGCCTCTTAGGAGCTCATTTTCAATACCAAAGACCCACCATGGAGCCTGATGTCCCCACCAGACACGTGCACCATCCAAACAAGTGCAGCTGCACTGAGCCCATGTGCCAGAGTGTGATGGGGAAGAGGGATGGCCACTTGTGCACAGGACGTTAGGGTGGACACAGAGAGTCATCCCAGACACATCAGCAGCAAGCAAGACAGACACTACAAGGGTTTGGCAGATACCCATGACTTGTCCTATGCTGCAGGCAGCAGTGCAGGCACAAAACCTGCAGGGATCAATGCTCACTGTGTTTAAAGTCCTGATCTTGCTTAGGAAAACAAGCAGATAATCAGGCCCCGATGCTATCAGGGAGACCTAACCCTAATGCTGGCAGGAGAGGGTGAAGCTATGGGGAGTAGAGGGATGGACAGGCATGCCTCCTGCCCCAGCCTGGAGCAGCAAGCTTGGCTTTGGCTGCAGCAGGGCTGACCATGCACTGACAGGGATGGGTTTGCTTTAGGTATCAGCCCTTCTTAGCCCCTCTTCACCACACCAGTGGACACAATCCTTTAGGATAGCCAGGGCTATCCCACCACCTACACTGTCCTCCTCTCCTGCAGGCTGGGGATGGACATGCACAGCTCAAAGGTCATAGAAGATACAGCACAAAACTACCAGCTCCAGCAAGAGGCTGGGTTGAGGAGGAGGAGGAGGATGATCTTTCTGGCATGCAGATGTATGGGGCAGGTTTTCTCATTACCAAACTGCAGTTTCATGGTTTTTGGGTGTACTGAAAGCATGAGAGGTGCTCTTGTGGGTTTCGAATGAGCGGGACAGAAGAGATGAACTTTCGTCCCTGCGGGGGTAACATCTGTATTTCCTTTTATAATACCCAGAATTTCTTTTGCTCACCCTTTGCTGATACACCCCAATCATCTCAAGAACCATCAAGGTTTCACACCTCACCTCTGATAAGTTTGGAGGCAGAAGAGGTAAAAAGTCAAACGTTCCATTAATGATGTGAAATCACTGGGTGTGAAGGTGTCTTTCTGAGCAGAACCTAACACAAGACCAACTTCAATAGACTAGAGTAATAGCAATATGTTCACATTGCTTGGGCAGAGCAAAGGGCAACTTTAGGCCACCTTTAAAGAGAAAGGAAGCTCTTGAATTAGCCTCAGATAATACTGAATATCCAGTAATGCAAAGTAGTGGTTCAGGTGTTTGTGCTTCTTCTCCCCTAAATGCTGTCTGCTTATTTCTTCTCTATTCTACCAAACATGTGCAAAGCCTGTGGTTCCGAACATGAAGGTTTTCCCTAAGGAAGAGCACAGAGCAAAGGTGGTATCCCATTCAGCAGTGGGAAACGTTTGCACCTCACTTTGCTACTGCTAATTGTCATAAGCTGGGACAAGGAAGGCTTTCCTTTGTGGTCACTTAGGCTTTTTGTCAGTAAAGTGGGTCTGAAATGAACCAGAACAACCCTAATTTATTCCTGTTGTGTCTCATTTCAGTTTTGGAAAATCCAGTCCAAAGAGTTAAAATGAAGATTCTCCATTGTAATGTAATAAAACAGATCCACGGTCCAAGGAAGCAAAGTGGAATCTCTTCATAAACCCACAGATACCCAATGTTTGGGGCTTTCTTTGCCTTTTGAAATGTGAATAGATGTTCTGATGAGACATCAAAAAGCACCTGACCACGTATACCACAGGAGGTTAATGTTCTATGTACTTCCCATTAAGGCATGCTACTCAACAACATGAGTGTGCTCCCAGCATCACTTCATTTATGCTCTCCATGTTGAGCTTGGATTAAAACACACCTTTCTACTAGCCTGTTGTGGAGGAAAGAACTGCATAGAGCAATTACATGTTTGCCTTCAGGCTTTCCAGAAACCTGTGACAAAGAAGGGTCATTGAATCACTCGCTGTGCTAAAAACTCAGCCCTGGGACTCAACTACAAGCTTGACATTCAGATATGGTTTCAATATGAAGCTGGGCTTGAGTCTAGGATCATAAACTATGGCCTGTGCATGCTGGTGGCCAATGAGATCACACAAATGGCTTGCAGGGGTTACAGGAGCAGCATTCACCACCCTCCATCAAAATGCTGATCCCAAGGGTGGTCCTTCAAGAAGCTCTTCAGGAAACAAATTCATGCAGGCTTTTGGGTATGCATGAGACCAACAGGACACTGACCGAGGGACCTGGAAAGGACTGGGAGAGGCTGGTCTAGCAAAACACAGCTATAACTGCAGCTGGCACAACCCCTGCAGCACGCACTGCTGCCTGCATTTGTCTGCTGCTGCCTGCATCTGCCTGCTACTGCCTCCACCTACCTGCATCTGCCTGAATCTGCTTGCTGCTTCCAGCTCTTGCCCTGACACTTCACTTCTGCCACATGGTCACAGTACAGTCCACCCTGTGCTGAATGGAAGGAGCTTGCCTGTGGTACAAGCACAGTGGGGAGGGAATTGCCACCAGACAGAACATAGAATCATAGAATCATAGAATCATTGAATCACAGAATAGTTAGGGTTGGAAAGGACCTTAAGATCATCCAGTTCCAGCTCTTCTGAGCAGCAGGCAGCTCGGCTGGCAATCAGGGGTACCAGGGGTATCCAGAGGTCTCACATCCCATTTGAAGTGTTTTCAGAGACCCAGCCAGGTGAGAAAGGATCAGCCCTTTGGCCATTGCCAAGTGAGAACATACAGTGCCTGAGCTGAAAGCATCATCTATGCTGTTCCTTCCCTAGCAGGCCTGTGTCTCAGCTCCTCTCTCATGTCACAGACAGTAGGGACTGAATTAACAAAGGTAAGAAGCACCACAAAGCTGATGGATGCACATGGTCACTGTCCCCCAGAACTGTGGGTGCAAACATACAGCAATCAAAGAGAGGGGAAGGAGTGGCCAACTTCCCATACAGCCATTTCCCATATGGCAAAGGCAGTTGTGTGAGGAGGAGATGCATGGCAACAATTGATCTTCATAGAGTCATAGAGTCACAGAATGGTTTGGGTTGGAAAGGGCCTTAAAGCTCATCCAGTTCCAACCCCTGTCATGGGCAGTGACACCTCACACCAGACCAGGTTGCTCCAAGCCCCTGTGTCCAACCTGGCCTTGAACACTGCCAGGGATGGGGCAGCCACAGCTTCTCTGGGCACCCTGTGCCAGCGCCTCAGCACCCTCACAGGGAACAGCTTCTGCCTTAGATCTAACCTGAACTTCCCCTGTTTCAGTCTGAACCCATCACCCCTTGTCCTATCACTACAGTCCCTGTTGCAGAGCCCCTCTCCAGCATCCAAAACACACCGGAGAGCACAAGAGGGAAACCAACGCCTGTCCTAAAGATAAAACACCACCACAGAGTCCCCCTGTGGAACAGTGCCCGGCTTTGGGCACGCTGTCCTCAGTGGCAGGGGTAAAGCAGGCTCCCGTGCCTGGGAGCGGTACCTACCTCCCAGCTCAGCTCCGCTGCAGCCTCCTCCTCCTCCTCCTCTCCTCGTCGGCCGGCGCAGCGCTGGGGCAGGAGCCGTGCGGATGGTGCTGGGAGCAGCAATGAGTGCTGCAGGGCAGCAGCTGCTGGCTCCTGTGGAGCTCCCAGCTGGAGGCTGGCGCAGGGACAGTGGCTTTGGGCATCACGGGCCCCCCCTCCTGAGCCGTCAGATAGAGCCCGAGTGCCTCCCTGTGCTTCAGTCCATGCTGTGTCCATGGCTGCTGCCGCTGTCAGACGGCTCCTCTGCATGGAACTGTGAGCTGGGGTCCGAGAGCACGCACACAGTTCATGTTACACCATTACAGTGCACAGGGTGGGTTTCCCAAGCCACCAGCTGCCTCTTAGGGGTGTCTTCCCCTAGCACAGCCTCTTGCCCTGTGCATCATCTACCCCCATGGGCAGTAGCATCTCCTCTGGAGGTGTCCCCCACCAGACTCTTCCTCAACATCCAGAGCACCATCCACCCATAAGAGATGCACATCTAAGTCTTGGGCTGATGGGATGGCAGGGACTGGCATGGGATGGCAGGGGCCACCACAGGATGGCAGGGACCACCATGGGACAGTAGGGGCAGCCTCAAGCAGAAGATGGAAAGAGGCATCCAGGCACCCCAAGAAGAGCAGCAGGAGGAGGGATACAGACAACATCTGCTGATGGAACCCATTCTGGGGGTCAGCAACCATGGCAAAGCGCAGCTCAGAGGTGCCCTGGATGCCCACAACTCTCCACTAAGGGACATGGGTAGCCAGGACAAGGCAGGATGAGCACTGATGCACCAGGAGGGGAACAGGAAGCAGTTGGTGATGAACATCTTGCACAGTCCTCAGCCTTGGCCACGCTTGAGCTGGTCTGTCTTAGGTTTCTGTTCTGAGGTGTTTCAGCACCAATCCCTCATCCGCAGCACCATGCAGACCCAAGGGACCAAGCTCTGCTGCCAGTGCTGCCAGATGGGTATGGAGCTGGTCTTCTGCAGCTAACTGGTGCTTAACTTTACCTGCTGTAAACTGAGAGCATCCAGTTCCCCTTTGTGCAAAGCCTATTTGACTACATGCTCCGGCTTCCACTTTTGGCCTCTTCACAGCTGTGTTCTACCTTCTGCTCTGCTGCCAGCTCTCCTCAGCTTCTCCTTGTACACCCTGGAGTTCATACTCCACATCCCTCCAGAGAACAGGAGAAACTCTCCAAAGCTATGTAGGTAAAAGCACTGTGAAGATCAGACCTGTCCATGAGTGGTGCCCATCAATGGACAGAGGACCTTAGCTGGGTCATGGTAGCCAAGGGTGTAATCAGTGCTGGGAGCAAGCCAAACTCATCCCATCTGCCTTGCCCTGTGGTCCTTGTCTCCTGGCATTGTACCTCACTCTCAGGTGCTCCTTCTCCAGTGTTCTCCTTTAGCACACTAAAGATGTGCTCTTTTCTCCAAGAAAACATTAAAGAATAAGCTTTGGATCAGGAGCCAGCATCTGCCCCGAGGTCCTGACTCCAAAACCTACCCTATTGAAATACCCTGAATGGTCACCATCACATCTCAGATCCTGATTGTCTTCACAGGGCTGGTTTTGTGGTGGCACACACTGCAGCAAGGAGCAGAGATTACAGAACACCTTGTGGGAAGGACAGGGCCAGAGAATAGCTTGAAAGGGAAGCATTGGGAAGAGGAAGATGCGTCAGGGTCCAGATTGCTCCTGCCTGGGTTTATGCTTGTAAAATCAAGACTATATAACTTTGATCATCATCACAGCTCCAATTCCAGAGCAGGATTCCAGTTCATTCCTGTGTATTTCTCCTCCCTTTTCACTTTTCCTCTTGCAGTTTAGCAGGATAGAGCCCCACAGGGTCAAATTTAGCCACCCAAGTGCAGCTCCACTGACCACAGCAGGGTTACTGCACAAAGCACTGTATGAACTGCTCAAGGGATCTTCCTTCCTGGCCTCATTCCCTCTTCCTATCCCTGCTGCAGGTCATTTACACTGACTTGGTTTGATCGGAGCTCTTGTGGTGACTGTATTCCTGAGCCAAAGCTGCAGAGTGGAAGCAGCAAACTTGGGAATGGGCATGCAGATGTGCTGCATCTACCCCAATGGAGAGGGCCTCACTGATTTGCTCCTTGTTCATAACCTTCAAGCAGGAACCCAAAGAGGTTTCAAAGAGCAGATGGTTCATACCTGAGGTTTCCACTTTGAGGCTTTCATTGTGCAACAGTGATTTGCTGGGGATAGCTTTTATTGTCCAATCCACTCCGATGCTCAAGTCATGCCAGCAGGGATTGTCTCCTGTGCCCTGTGCTCCTCATCCCTGCAGTGTTGGACTGGTATGAGACCTTCCATAGGATCACATCTTTCAAAGCCGTTCTTAAGAGGTCTGGATAAACTCCCAGACATCAATCAGAGCCTCATGGCACCAGACCAGGCCCCCATGACCCCCCTAAACACCACCCCATAAGGAGTCACCCTAAAGGAGAGGAGCTGCTTGCATGTGTGAGCCCTGGGTGCAGTTGGCTCTGTGTTAGCCACACTTTGTCAGGTCCTCATGGTGTCCTCTAAGCAGGACATGAATCCACTCTGCCATCTTCAGCAGAGCAGGGGCTCAAATGGGGAAAGGTAATGTTTCAGCTAAGTCTGATGCTTGGTTTCATGATGACTTCAGTAAAAACGTGCAGGAAGCTAACCAAAATGTACCAGTCCCCAATGCAGGAACATGTGGTGATGCTTTGACTCAGTTTCTAGAACAGACAAGTCTTCCAGGCAGCCTAAAAGCAGGTTTTAGAGAAACCTGTTTACAAATGGTTACACTGAATCTGATTGAAATGGGGCTTATTAATTCAGCTTGCCTTGAGGGGAGGAAGGCATGAAGCTGATACAGAAATACATCAGCAGATATAACCAGACTTGAATTGAAGTGCAATGTCACTGGCATGATTTTAACAGCTCATAACCACCCGTTAAAGCTTCATAGCTTCTTATGGCAGCAGCTCAAATCCCTGCCTTCGATCCCCTGTGCTAAAGCAGCAAAGCGGGGTGTTGAGTGATGTCTGGTAAGGCATCTAACTAACTAACTAATCTAACTAACTAACTAACTAACTAACTAACTAACTAACTAACTAACATTAACCCCACTTTCCTCACCAGTTTGACCTGAACAGCCTGACCTGCATGCAGTGAGCACACATTTCATCCCTCCAGGGGCTGAAAAGCCTGCCCAAGGGTCAGCACATATAATAGTGCATCTCTTCTCCTCTGATGGGGTGGACCAGTTAAACCCCACACAGGGACTTGGAACAAGAGCTGCAGGGGCTGCTAGGACAGATCCCTGCTTCCCTGCACTTAGAGCTTCTCAGCCTTGAAGTGGAAACATACAACTTTATTAAACCTGTTTTCTCCAAAGCATTCCTTTGCCATTAGAGGTAGTAGATATTAACAAATCAACCTAGCATGCAGGAAACCCACTTCCCATCCCAACCAGTTGTATTTCATTTGCCAGTCACTGGAAGATCTCTGCATTCAGCTGCAGAGCACTTCAGGATAACCAGAGGAGTCAAACCTGCCATGTGCTGTGGACACAGGTAGTTTGCCCTTCTTTTTTGCCTGTATTTAATTTTCTGAGCTTCCTTTATGCATCATAAGGATGCATTTCCAAGCCAGGGTGCAAACTTTGTCATTTTTCTCTGTCATTGTGAAAGGAAATATAGACATTGAACTTCCAGCACAGAAGAGCAGAGTTATACCCTGTTGCTTGGATACCTGAGGGACAGTCACATAAAATCCTAGATTAAGAACTGAAACAAAACCACCTCTATAGATGTGATAGGACAAGGGGTGATGGGTTCAAAGTGAAACAGGGGAAGTTCAGGTTAGATCTAAGGCAGAAGCTCTTCCCTGTGAGGGTGCTGAGGCGCTGGCACAGGGTGCCCAGAGAAGCTGTGGCTGCCCCATCCCTGGCAGTGTTCAAGGCCAGGTTGGACACAGGGGCTTGGAGCAACCTGCTCTGGTGTGAGGTGTCCCTGCCCATGGCAGTCGGGTGAGCTTCAAGGTCCTCTCCAACCCAAACCATTCTGTGATTCTATGGATTGAGATTTGAGACTCAGTTTCATAACCAGAGGCTCATACAAAAGAAGACTTCATCAGTTCATCTTGGTATCTCCTCCACTCGAACTCCAGTTGACTATAGCAGGGCTATTTCCTTGTTTATTAACTTAGAAGTACATGGTCAATACAGCATTAACTATTGCAGCTCTGACAAAAACCTGTCACCCCTTTTTGCTGGTTTCTGCATCACCTCCCTCATGGGGATATTTAGGAACATTGTGATGAGCAATGTGGATACACCCAGATGGAAGTCAGGATAGGGCAAAGTATTGGGGTGTCTTTGAGAAAGGGAACGTTGAAACCTAAATACCATGTTACTACATTAGGTGGTTGTTATCAGATGAAGTGTGAACGTGGCTGCTGGTGGTGGAGCTGTGATGAAAGAACATGCTCTCTTTTTATCTAAAATGCAAGAAAACCATAACACTTCCGTCCATCAGACTGGGCCAGGAGGTGCCTCCCATTTGAGACACCTTCTCTTTGGAAATCAAATGAGAAAGATGCTTCAGGAGATGCAGGCAGCAGTTCTGTATTCCTCCCTTTGCTGCCAAGGTTTTAGTCCAGCTTCCCATAGTGAGCCATGAATTACCCACATGGATGCTGCCAGTGCTCAGAGCCTCTCGTGTGCTTTCCAGGAGAGACTCAGCTGCCTGGTGAAGACCATGGGACCTAGAAACATCCAGCTTGGTGGTTTGAAGGCAGCAGGAAGGAAGGGGTGATGCAGCAGGAAGGTGGCCAGGCCCAGGTTGGTGTGATGGAGCTTCAGGTTGGGTGGGAGATCGAGTCCTGCAGAGGCCCATTGAGAGTGACTGAAGGGAGCATGGTCTAAAAGGGAGACCTAACATCATTGGTGAAGAGCACACCAGCAGCACCCCAGTGCCAGCAAACAGCACCAGGGCCCCGGCTCACCTCCAGCCACATGTAGGACCTGATCAAATCTGTGCCTGTTAATGCCAGTGTGGATATGGATGTATCTGTTTGGAGATGAGCTCAGCTAAGCCTGCCTTTAGAAGAGAGCAAAGGCTGCTGGGGTCCCTTCCATAGGGCTGTCTGGGGAAGGCAGGGGTTAACCCTATTCAAGCATGCCACCTATTGCTAACCCTCACCACTGCACCCATCCAGCAGCCTTCTTCCCTCTGCAGTCAGTGTAGGCAGGATGTGCTAGAGCTTTTGTCAAGTCAGCCGGTCCTGCCGCAGAAACCAGGCAAAGCTCTTGGCTCATGAGCCTCCTTTTCTCCAGCTCTGCTTAGAGATCTAGGAAAATCAATAATACCTGTGAACAGGCAGGAAAACTCCCTTAAATACATGCACACCTCATCCCCAAGCAGGATGGAGAAGGGCAGCGCTGCTGCTGAAGGGCATGGGCAGGGTGGGGTGTCCCCAGTCAAAGCAGACACCCCAGTAACCTTTCTGGATATTAGGGTGTCTTCTATAACACGCATGTAAGAAACTGCATTATGCCTGAAGCCCAGGGAAGCACAGGGCTCCTAGTTCTTACACTTGTATAAGGAGCAGCCTGGTCCAGTGGAAGGTGTCCCTGCTCATGGCAGTGGGTTGAAACCAGATGAGCTTTAAGATCCCTTCCAATCCAAACCAGTCTGAGAACCCATGATTCTGTAAATGGTGCAGACAAATACAGAGGTACTGCTGGTGGTGGTGGTGTGTGTGTGTGTGTCTTAAGTTATATAGCAAAATCTAACAGAGTTGTATTTGAGTTTTAAAGTCTTTAAGGATTGCTTTAAGGAGCACAGGGGCACTTGGAACCCTGTGCTCCTTGGGGCTGGGACCCCTTGGAGCTGCTCTTTTGCAGAGGGAGGGGATAGGTGGGATGACATCTGTCCCAGCTGTGAGGAATGGAGATGTGCTTCTTAATGTGTGGATCCTTCATGCCATCCATGGCTCATCAGCCTGAACTCAATTCCATGTTATCATCCACAAAGGTATATAAAATCTAAGTAAGGAACAATTGGAAAAGGAGTGTCCAAGGAGGCTGCCTTTACACAAGCCTGCAGACTCATACTCACAGCTCCTAAGTGCCATTACTGCCTTCAGCTTCTTGTTTCCTGCCCCTTAATTTGGGGAAGGAATTGGCCATCCTTCCCCATTGGATATTCCCTGAGAGAAGCAACAGTGGTTGTTTAACATGGCTTGAGCATAGCATCGCTATAGAAGAAGCACAACCCTCTGCCATGTGAACTGACCGGACAGATGGCCTGAGTGACTGGAGCTATCTTGGAGCTGACGCAGGAGCAGTTCTGGGGAAGAACATGCCAACCCTTGTTGCATGACGCACTCTTTGCCCTCACTACCCTTACCGCAAGTCCCCACCAAAGGACAGATGGCCGGAGATGTGTTGAAACCTCTCAGGAACTGGGATATTAAGGTTTTGTCTCGCTTCAACCATGCTTCATGCACAGAGCCCCTGATGTTACCTCCTGCTGTGGAATGTGCCCTACATCTGCCTTGCTGCTAAAGAACAGATTATCTGGGTGGGCTTGGTGCTGTTGGCCACCTGCTTGCTCATACTTTGGTGCTGAAAGATGTGTGTGCAAACTGCACGGCACTGGCAGATGGAAATGTGCAGATGTCTTCTGGTTGGGTTGGGGTGAAGCGCTTTGTGCTGCCTCTTACAACAGCAGTGAACCTTCAGGATCATGAATGAGCTCTGGGAATGTGAGTGCAAGCCAGGAGCTTCAGGATTGCTGGGCTCATTGTGAAGGTTTCAGCCAGCTGTATTTCAGCCCAAACCTTTGAAAGGAACAACTGTGCTCAAGGGGAGCCAAGGGAAAGGATTTCTCCTCTGAAAAGCCTATTGAAAGGAAAGCATGAGCTTTGACTGCCAGGAGATGGGTCCTGCCTAGCACCATGGACCAAGAGCACCCCAGTGACACCTGAACTGCAGTCACCACAGATCAGTTATGAGGGGACTCTTCATCAGGGACTGTAGTGACAGGACAAGGGGTGATGGGTTCAAAGTGAAACAGGGGAAGTTCAGGTTAGATCTAAGGCAGAAGCTCTTCCCTGTGAGGGTGCTGAGGCGCTGGCACAGGCTGCCCAGAGAAGCTGTGGCTGCCCCATCCCTGGCAGTGCTCAAGGCCAGGTTGGACACAGGGGCTTGGAGCAACTTGGTCTGGTGTGAGGTGTCCCTGCCCATGGCAGGGGTTGAAACTGAATGATCTTAAGGTCCTTTCCATCCCAAACCATTCTGTGATCCTATGAAGCCATTGCTGCCAGTGTCACTCTTAAGAACTTAGGGGAACCATTTGAAGAGATGAGATCCCCTCTTCAGATGAAGCTTTTGCAAATGACCCTGACGAGGCTGTGCCTCTGGCACCAGGAGGAAGTGCTGGCATTTGGGGAAGTAGTGGCTAAACCAGCACAAGAGTGTTTTTGGTTGCGGTCGATCCGTTGTGGTGCAAGTGATGAATTGCCTCATTGTTAGTGCAAACAGTGCTCTGAATGTAACCACGGGCTGGGTTTTTAATGAAATGTGATTTATTTTGCTTTGTTTCATCAGTGTATCCACAGTGAGCTGTGAAACAGTGTCTCTCCCTTATACCTGCGGTCACACCAGCACTGCCAGCAGTTTCCCTCTGGTTCAGCATCATTCCTGCAGCAGCACTGGGAATTCCACCCCATGTGTGATACACAAGTTCTTTACACATATGGCTTATAACCCTCTTGAAACAAAGGTTTAAAAATGGAATGTATATAGCAAAAATACACCAGTAGCAATGGAATTCTATAGGGAAATACATCCCTGGGCTTCAAGTTGTTCCTGAGCCATCAAAATGAGTTCATGAACTTTCCACAGAGGCAGAAGCTTTGCCAAGCTTCAGAGGGAAGATAAGCAAATGTTTTCCCCCAAAGTGGAATATGCTCCTTTGCCTTGACTATCCACTTTATTTTGTGCCTGAAAGAACTGGTGTTCTATAGCACCAGCTCCTTTACACACATATACTAAACAGACCCCTTCCACAGCCTTATCATTAGCTAATTAAATACATGATGGAGTGTCTGCAGAGTTCTATCAAGGCCAGCCCCATGTTTCAGGGGGGATACTTGTACATCTACACAGGGAGAGACAAAGCAGGCACAGAGCAGCACTTTGCTGGCAGCAGAAACCTGCATATCTGTTCTGCTTTGGTATTAAGAATAAGAAGTCAATTTGCTTGGCTTCAAGTGCCAACAAACCCAGCGACTAAGAACCGAAGAGATGCTCTTTTCACGGCTGAATAATGGAGCGTTTATGTTCTCCATGGAGCAGATGGAAAACTGATCTGTCACATCCCTGCTGTCTGGCCTATGAGAAATGCACCAGTGTTTGGTGCCTGGTAAGAGTGTTGCTATTAAGATAAGTCAGAATTACATGTCAGACACAGATCAATGCAATCTCTTTGCTTGCAGACAATGCACTTGAAGTCTCACTTGTCTCTACCCTGTAGAAACAAAGGGACAAGTTCCTCACTCAGAAAACCCCAGACAGCTCCAGTTCACTGTTTCCTCCCAGAGGATCATTTCTTCTCATGCCCAAGGAGCTCACTTTTGCTCATCCCATCCCTTCATGAACTCCCAGGCCAGACTCTGCCCAGCAGCAAGCAATGCACCACCCAGCCAAATTAAGGGGCTGGATGGATTGCTCCTTCCCCTTGCTCTTGGGCAGCATGGGGAATACCCAGAGCTATAAACACACTGGCTCAAAGCCTGTTGTGGGCAACCACAGGCTAGTTAACAAACACCACTTCCATCAAAGCCTCTTTGGCCAACGTTGTTCCTGCCTGAGTGCTTCATGGTTGGTTGCTCCCCAGCCACCAGCACCACATCCTTTCCAATCAGCCTTAGAACCAGTCAAACTGGATCAAGTAGGCATGGGGTCATGGTTTCACCATGAAGCACCATGGTCCTGCAGGCTATATGCCCTCACCCCAGTGCCCCAGTAGGGTGGCAGGAGAGGGGCTACTGCAATGCCCCAGAAGTGAGTCACCGAATGGCAGCACGTCCTGTTGCTAATGTGTAACCCACAGTGACAGTTTTGTTCCCTGTTATCCCTTCTGTCCAGAAGTGTGGTTTGGGATGGAAGGAAAGGCAGCAAAAGCAGAGTGTAAATGCCAGGGTGTTATTTTTCTGCCCTAAAATACCTCCAGAGGAGAGGAACCTAAAGTGAAACTGTGATAAAGGGCCCATAGCATGTGCTGGCAGCTCTTCAGAAAGAAGAAGCTGGAGAGGGAGAGAAGAAGACACCATAACCTCTTCCTCATTGTAAAAACAGACTTGGCTGCTAATTTTACCCCCAGGGCAACTCTGGATGAGCTGAAGGGCTGTTACTTCAGCAACTGCTGTGGCAGCACTCATAAAGAATATCATCCTTTGCATGGCAAGTCCCACACACATTAATTCTGTGTGTCTATGTAGGTACCATAACCTGGTCCTGCCTTGGCTGTAGTGGTACTTAGTATGCATATTTGACCTCATATAGGTATTTCAGGAGCAGGGGCCAGGCTCTTAGTTTGAGATGTTTCTGCTTCCCTAGGCTGAGGTTATCACAGGGCTCAGGACTGAGGGCAGAGATGAGGGGGGAACTGGAGATCACCAAGGAGCTGAGTGGACTGTGTGTGTTGTACCTGCCTTGGGAAACCCCTGGAGCACAAGTGGAATCACTAGTCCCCAGAATGACACCAACTCAAGAGCAGGTTTTGCTTTAAAAGCAGAGTAAGAGTTTTCTTGAGGAGCTGTGATTCTTGGGGCTCTGCAAAACTGAATTGGGCAAAGAAAGTCCTGCTGACTTTCCATTTTACCCATGTCCTGGAAGAGTTTGTTACCATGTGCAAAACTCCCCTAAGCAGACAGAAAGTTGTTTCACCCCACACTGTCCATAATACTTCTGTACTTTGGGCTAAGTCTGCATCCTAATCATGACTTCCAGGACTCAGCTGTCCTCCTCCTATGTGTGACTCCAAGCGTGTGCTCCAAGATTGACACCAGTCATAGGGAAGGAGAAACATTCTTTAATGTGCTCTAACTCCTTATAAATAAAAGACTGTTCCATAAACCTGTTTGAAAAACTAAACCCCCTTCCTGCCATAAAGAATTCCCATTTGGGATTTACCTTCCTAGCCCGAATTGGAGCAGGACATTGGTTGAGGAAGCAGCTACCAGGTAAATTCCAGGTTAGGGGAACAGAAACTTGGGTTTTGACCTTTGCTGCCTGCATGCAACCTAAAGTGCAAATCAGACTGAGAAACCTGGAGAACAACCTGTGCTGCCAGAGAAGCAGAAGGAATCTGTACACAGATGCTTTCAAGGTAGGTGCCATCAGTGCATGCCTTATGGTAAGGGTCTTCTCTATGCTATATTCACTTGGTCCTTTCCAATGAAGCTGTGGTTAACCCCAGTTTGCCTGTGTAAATGACAGGAACCTTCTCAAAGGGAGCTCCTCCACTGCAAGAGGAGGAGGCTGGTGTAATACCCACTGAGGGTATGAGGGTTCTGCCAATGCCAACCTCTCCCTCTAGTGACTGCAAAGGGAGCAGACAGCTCCTCCCAGCCACTGTCAAATGCTCAGCATAAAGGAACTGACAACCATTGTGCATCTCCAGCTGACAGAGGAAGTCTAACCGAAAACCAGGAGTGAACTAGAGGCCCCTAATGATAACACTTCCCCATTTCTGTGTTAAAATCCCTTTTTAACATGATCCTAAGCAAAGAACAACACTGCTAGAAAAATGGCAGCTTCTGGAAAAGCTGTTGTTTCTGGCCACAAATGCAATGAATGCTGGATGCCTTGCTGAGTGTTCTTCACAAGGACAGGGATTACTTTCAACTGTGGGATGTGTTTTTCTTCTGTTCCTATTTGTCCTGACAATAGAAATTGAGGTAATCTCCACCTTCCAGCCACCTTCTGCTCTTATTTGTATCATCATATACATAATGACAAGTTGTATGATTTGTACTTTCTGTGTTAGGGCAGCATGTTCTTCACCTGCTGATTCAATCCCATCAGGTTTTTAATCTCCTTTGCATGTGTCTTTGATGAAAAATCCATGCACAGGATTCTTGTTTATAGAGCAGAAAAAGGTAAAATACAATAAAGAAAATACACAGGTTTAATCCCAGCAGTTCTTTACTGAACCTCAAGCAAGAAAGGAAAGATCCAGGTGCCTCAGTTTCCCACAAGGCTTCTTTATTAATCAGCGACCTGATGGAGGGCTTGTAAACTTAACATCAAAGCACACTCTTAGTCCTGCTCTGCACAGGAGCAGGAGGCCCCAGGTGACATGGGAACAAAGACCCATCTCTGGGGGTAGGTGAGATCCTCCATTGAGATGCTATGGAGGAGTCATACCTTCCGCCTGAGCTGAAAGGGGACATGATGGTGATGAAATCTTCAGTATCCACCAGTTCATTCTCTAGTCATAAGAAGAAATGAATCCTTTCTCTCCCAAACCCAGGACAAACAAGGTAGTTTCACTGCTTCTTTTTGTCTCTTAAAGCAGAAGGCTCCACAGCGGGAGTTTAGTTATTGGGTTGATTTTCATAAGGATTTGGGGTTGATTCAAACTAGCTGCTGGAGAACAGTGCAGAGGCAAATGGATGAACACTATTATACACCCAGTCCAGGTGATAATTACTCCTATGAAGATGTCTTTAATGAAAGCAATGTCTGCGAAATGGGCAACTATTTTGTGTTTTACACCCACCTCTCTACTGTCCTCTACACTCTGGCATTTCTGCTCAGCCTGCTTGGAAACAGCCTCGTGTTATGGATCCTATTCAAATACGAAAACCTCACATCTTTAACGAACATCTTCATCATTAACCTCTCTGTCTCTGATTTAGTCTTCTCCTGCATGCTGCCTTTCTGGGCAGTGGACCAGTCCTTTGGGTGGATTTTTGGTGAGTTCCTTTGCAAGGCAGCAAATGCTGTTTTCTCCATTGGCTACTACAGTGGTGTTTTCTTCCTGACCCTCATGACGGCGCTGCGGTACTTGGCCATAGCAAACCCACTTTCAATCCTGAGATCCCAGATGCAGCGCTGGGGGGTTTTGGTGAGCTTGGCTGTTTGGATTGGTAGCACATTAATTGTGGTTCCTGAGGTTATCCACACCACAGTGCAAGAGAACCTGGGGGACAAGATCTGTGATTATGATGACTGGAAATGGAAGAAGGTGGACATTTATCAAAGAAATGCACTCTTCCTGCTTGCCTTTGGGGCCATTGTGTTCTGTTACGTCAAGATACTGATAATCCTGCTCAGGTCAAGGTCTCGCAGGAAACACAGAACTGTGAAACTCATCCTCACCATTGTGTTGGCTTTTTTCCTCAGCTGGGCACCTTACAACATCCTCAGCTTTCTGATTACTCTTCCATCACCTACCTGTCAGTATGAAAGAGACTCCAACCTTGCCTTTTACATCAGCCGTAAAATCGCTTTCTTCCACTGCTGCCTCAACCCTGTGCTCTATGTCTTTGTCGGAGTCAAGTTCAAGAGGCATTTGTTCCGTTTATGCAGTCAGTATTCACCCTGTGGCCACAGACAAGTCTCCAGCCCCAGGGTCTGCTCTCAAGGCAAATTCCACTATGAACATGCATCCATCTACTGAAGCAAGACCTCCCTTGCAGCACTTTCCCTGGATGAGCTTTCTGATTCTAAAAGCCATGGATAACATCTAATTCTTAGAGGCACTTCCCTGAGAAAGACACAGAAATTTACTCTTTGCAAACATGCTGTGCATGGAAAATCACACCAAAATGTATTTGCAGTGGGATGGGGAGCTGAGGATGATGAGAAACTACTTCATTGGCCTGTAAGTCTTATCTTTATGTTTTGTGCAGTGAGATGGATGTATAGTTTCTTTTTAAAAGCAAAAGAAATATATTAGCTTTTTCTGTGGGAGCTGAAACATTGGGTTTTAACATAAGCAGTGTTGCATGTTGCTTTGTCACCTGACTTGGGTTGTATATAGCAATGGACACATGTATTCCTGTAGCCTTTAATGCTTTACAGTGTTTATCAGTGCTGAACTCATTGGTTATCTCTTTTGGGGACACTCAGGATTAACTGGCCTGACAACAGCCACAAGAACTCTAAGTCTCTGAAGTTCTCAGCACAAATGTTCTTTTATCTCTTGGTATATATATATATGTATATATAAGTAGCTTAGTGTAAAAGTAGTCTTTTGTATCTGCAATGGGAAGTTTTGGGAGAGCTTTAGAAGGAACACAAGCTGTTAAGCAGATACTTCACTAGGATAGTAGTTTTCCTCCTGTTACTGCAGGCACCTTCCAGTCTCTGAATATCCCTTTAGGAGGCTGCAGTGGATCAGCAGCCCATCCCCACAGCAGCACAGGAGCATATTTGCCTCCAAATGCTCTCTCCCTTTCTCCTTTTGTTATGGAGCTGAGAAGAATTAAACTTTCTAAGAAGGTTATAGGACAAGAACAAGTCAGTCCTGGCATCCCATTACTACAGTTATTGCCTAAGACTTAAAAATGAACAGGTTCCTCATTAATCCCAAAGTGTTCAAACAAATGGAAAGGCAGAGGTTGCCATGTGCCTTGTGGTGAAGACCAGCTTTTGGCTCTCGTCACCTGATAAGAGACATTTGAAATGGATGTGGTTGTTTCTGTGCACTTCAACAGACTTTGGGCTAGAGACTCAATACCATCCATTATGAAGAGACAACCTACTGAAGGACTAATGAGTCCAAATTATTCTTCTGTTCTGTTAAGCCAGGACCACCTCATGGGCACCAGCAAAGCTCTGCAAGACAAAAATGCTATGATGAGGAGTGAAAGGTCTCATGCACCTACATCATTTCAACAAACTGTCCTTCAGCTCCTGGCACTAGAGCTATACTACCCTGAAATCAATACATTTTACATGTCTCTAAAAAACCAGTCAAGAATTAACAGAAGCAATAAAATGAGAGATTGAAATATCCTGCTCTGTGCAGGCTTGAACAGGTTATTTAGATGTCTGTAGCATTAGCAGGTTTTGTTACAGTATGTCTGAGTGTGTAAAGGGAATACTTAGTACTACCCAGTTATATCGTTACCTACCATAACCAAAGTAATTCAGAATGTGGAGATTTCCCCTCCTGATCTAATAAAGTGGTACTAATAAACATTCAGGAATTCAATGGAATACTACACTGTGACAATGGTTCTCTGCCTTTGATAACCACCTATTAAAGTTAAGGTATTTGAAGAAGTAACTGTGAATTTTCACAGGTTCATTTAGCTTGGAAGAGTCTCTTGGCTGTCTTCCTCCACCCTGCTCCCAGCAGTTCTATCTTCCCAGTTAGACAAGGTTGCTTGGGGCCTTGTCTGGTCAAACTGTGACAACATCCAAGATCAGGGACTGCAAACTGCTCTGTGTTCCTGTTCCAACGTTTAACAACCCTCATGGTGGAATTATTTCCTTCTACATGAACAAGATTTCCTTTGCTGCACCCTGGTGGTGTTGTCTTTTCCTTGCCTTCTCTATGTCCTTGCTGGCTGCTCCCAAACACTTTTGTCCTGCTTCTGGCTGGTAATGGCTTCCAGGAGGATTTACTCCACCATCCTCCAGGGCATAGAGATGAGACTGACCAGTTCCCTGGATTGTCCTTCTTGCCTTTGCTGAAAGTGGGCATGAGCTTTGCCTTTTCCAAATCATCATGGACTTCCCAGGTCACCATGGCCTTTAGAGGTAATAGGTAGCACCCTGCAGTGGTACTGGGCAATGCCCTCAGAAACCATTACATGCATCCTGTCCAGTGCAAATAACTATATATCCAGTCTACTTAAGTTGTCCCAAAGCCATTCTCCTCTGTGTGGGCTGTATCCCCCTCTCCAAACTCTGTTACTAGGCACAGAAACCCGTAGGGCACTTGCAGCTATAGCCATCATCAACAAGAAATACACTGGTGTAGCTTCCATCTTTGTTTATACATGTATGTTATTAAATACCTATATTGCTAAAGCCATAGGATGTGCCCCGTGCAGGTCTAGGGATGGCAGCCTGCACATCTCATTCCCTCCAGGACCTCCAGATGCTTGGAAAATATAGACTGCTCCGGGTAAAACATAATGCTCAGAGGACCTTGAATCATTAATGTCACTCCATCCATCAAATATTATGTGGTCTGAGCAAATGCAGAACTGAGAGACAGAGGCCTGTGAAGTGAAAAAGGAGAAATTAATTGGGTTTGGAAACCACAGTCCATCTGGGGGAAGGGACGGGTGTCAGACTGCATGGTCAGAGTACCACAGCTGTTGTACAGTGCAAGGGTGGCACCTCTAGCCCTAGCTGCGAGTTACAGTTAAATGCACATGCTCTCGCTGCTCTGATTAAGTCCATACTAAATTCCACTCAGTGCAAATGGGAGGACAATGGCTTTTCTCACAAGCAGTTTAGGTGGATTGAGCCCTTCTCTCTAGCTCTCTTTATGGCAGGTCAACACAAAGCTGAGCATCACTGCCACAGCCTGTCAGAGCTCCCACCTGCCATGCAGCCATGGGAGCTTGTACCAGTAGGGACAATCCTCACTGGTAAGGACCAAGGCACCAAATGAATCCTTTCCACTGCTAATGCAAACTGACTTATATAAAATAAGCAAACTTAAAATCCACACATTTCAGAAAGCATCTTGTTCCTACTAAAATAAATGATAATTTTGCTTCTGATCATAGTCAGAGCAACAGACTCATAAGTGGATGCAATGAATTGGGCAAAGCACAGCATGCACTGCTTATTGCCAGAAGGATTTCCACTGGGGGTCAGGATATCTCCATCTATAACTCAGTATTTTGAAAATACCACCAGTGTTATTAAAATCATAAATAAAATTCTATTTTATTTCTCCTTATGGTTACTCAGCAGTTTCAAATCCTCTTGCTCATCCAGTGTTTAAATAGGAAGGGCCTGTGTTAAATGGAGAGTTTCACTGATAAGTGAAGGGAAGTTAAAAGAACATACATGTATCTTCAGTTTTACATTGACAGAACAGTGTAATATGGAAGATCCTGACTGGAGTGAAGCAAAGAACTGAGAATGACAAAGGGAATGCAGGGAGTGGAGAACTCTCTCCATAGACAGGAACTGCTGAGATACCCAATTTAAGATAACTCTGAGTTTATTTGATTCCTCCAAACAATGCTGCCTCCTAAGGTCAAGTTCTCTTTCTTAGTGATGATATCCTTCCAGCCCTGTGAACCAACTCTTAACCACCTAAACCTCAGTATGCTCTTTATATATATGCCATATATCTCAGTGTATATAAAAGCTCATTTAAACTGCACAGTCCAGAGTCTGTGCCCTGGCTCTCCCATATCATTGCTGCTCCAGTTGAACCAGCATCAAACCAGTTCTACCTGCTTTGTCCACACAAGAGTGCAATTCAGCCAGTTCTGAGCAGTGGTAGCTCCTAAACCTGCTGTGCTCGGGTGGAAGTCAGTCTGGAAAGCTGACAGCTTCCAAAAAACAAAAGTCTTGACCCTCTTTTGCTGCTAAGAAATGAGAAAATATAAGGAATTCCAAGGGAGTTTTTGTCAGGTATGGGCATAACTGGAAAGAGCAGGTTTTTCTCAGAAGAAAGTGACTGTATAAACAGGCAGGAATACAATTAATGTCAGTTATTATATATTTTGGACAGTCGCTTGTCACTACATCACTAAAAAGAGGAACACTGTTGTACTTGATTATTGTTGGGAAGTAAAACTGCACAAAGACTTTATGAAAAGATGTAAAAAAAGGGCAATTTCAGTGAAACAATGTGGGGTTCCCTTTATCATTATTTGCAACTGATGACCCTGAGGTTACTTTTGGAAGACACCCCATTGTCTGCTGGTCAATGGTAGGTATTTGTCTCCTCTTGGCCCTGTAGTCCATGATGCTGTAAAGAACATGAACAGCAGTCAGCCTGAAGGTTGCTTCTGAACTATGTGAGACATCCCATCTGGTTCACAAGTCACGTACCCACAGCATCCTCAGCCCTGTAACCTGCACTTCTGAGGGCATCAAAGTGCTTTGGAGCTATGCAAAACCATGGGGGAGATTCATCACCAAAACTCACTGTCCCTTAGTCATCCTGAAGGTGAGGATGTAAGAATGAGGATGATAGTGCATGTCAGTGACTACATACTATATGTATTTCCTTAAGAGCATTGAAAATATGATGCTTTGACCTTAAGCTGAAGATTATGATGCTAACATAGTGATGAGCATTGTGACAAGAATTGATGCCAAACTGTTTGGTCATGACTTTTATTTAAAACCATTTCTTTACCAAAGCAATGTGTAAAAACCCCATAGAAACTGAGCATGCTTCAAGTGCAAATCCAGCGTACCCTATTTCAGCTGCTGCAAAAGAAATGACCTTTACAAGTATCACATGTGTTATGGGAAGGTTAAGATTTGGGTAGTGGAAATAGTTTGTTTGTAGGAGCTGGTGTGGGTGTTAAGGAACTCCATGAACCACATATCCCTTGCATCCCACCTTAGGAATGGGGCCTCTTCCAGCTTCACACCCACTTTCTCACTGTTTCTTCCTGTTTGTAGCCTTTATTAATCCCTACCTACACCTTTCAGCTGTGGGAAGAGGATTTTCCTATCGGCAAACAGGGCAGAAAGGGGAAATCTGCCGTGCCTTGGATTTGCTGAGCCTGACTTCCCCATTCACTTCAGTTGTCCATGCAAAGAGCTCGATGAACTGATGCACAAGCCCCAACAGAACCCAGAACAAACAAAACCCCATCAACAAACCCATACTCAACCGTCCTAAGAGCAAGCCCGTACTGTACTACAATGTTACACTTCGGGCCCGTGCTTGGGGGTACCAACAACACACCCCCTTCAAAGTAACCCCAGACCCCACAGCTGTGGGGAAAAGCGGCTATTTCCGCTATAGGGACATTTAAACCCCATCCGTTCCCCCGCAGCTGAGGCTCACACCGCCCTGGGGGTGGGGAGGCACTTCCAGCGGCCTCACGGGAGTTGTAGTCGGCGGCGAGCGGAGCCGGAGCCGGAGCTTCACCCCAGGGCCGCCTCTCCGCGACATGGCGGCGGCCGAGCAGGTACCGGGCCACAGCCGCCGGGCACCCCGCTGAGGGAGCGAGGCCGGCAGGGAGGGAAGGAAGGGAAGGGGGGAAGTAACTTCGGCGGCTTCCACTTGTTGCTGGGCTCTGAGGGGAGGAGCTCCGCTGGGACGGATGGAGGGGGGCAGAGAGCGGAGCTGCGGCCCCTCAGTGCCCGGCCGGCCTCGGCCCTGTGCCGGGGGGAGTCCGCACCTCTGCCCGCTCGCAGCGGCCTTGGGGTGGCCCATGTCCGGCCAGGGGCTAAGGGGGTGGCTGCCAGCACCCAGGCCCCGTCATCTTAGGGGTGGTTGGTTGTGCCTGGTGAGCGGAGGTTTTAGGCCGACATAAACAGTGTTTTGTCCCCCGTCGTCCACCCCACTTTGTGCAGAACAGGAGCAGTCACCTGGGGCTCTGCTAGAAACTAACACCCGCCCGTGTCCGTGCTCTCACCCGCTATAAAGTGCTGACAGGGAAATACTTGTGCAGCCCTAATCCCCCTCGCCCTTGTGTCGGCAAATCGCCGGCGGACAGACAGACAGACGGACAGGGAGGGTTCTGCTGGCACAGACGGGCCGGCTCTGTGTCCAGAGCAGATGCTGCGGTTGCAGCCAGCCCTCCTACGGCTTGCGTTGATCGCGGTAATCCAGAGCCAGCAAGGAAGGGGGGGGAAAGCGAGGCTTTAATGAAGTGGTCATTTGCTGCCTTTGTGCTCTGGATCCTCGTCGGGCAGAGGTGCTGCGGTGGTAAGTGGGGCTGTGGAGGGGCTGTGTGGGTCTGTTGCTGCCTGTTTCGGAGCTCAGGGCCCCGGTGTTTGCCTTCCCCGGCTCATTGCACCCAGCCTCCTGCTGGTGTTGGCCTATGGAGGTGGTCATGCTCCCGGTTCAGCCTCTGGCTGGAAACGCAGTTCCTTTTCCAGTGTAAACAGAGAGGGAGGATACAGTGCTGAAGAGTGAAAGTGGGTGTTTGTTTTTAGCCAGCTCTGCCTTCACACACCCATAGAAGCAAGCTGGAATTAACCTTCTAGCCTAAAACACTGTTTGCTGGCCACATGGCGACATGTTCTCTGTTACTGGCTCCGAGGTGATGTTGTAGGACACGCAGCAGAGGGGATAAACTGCCTTGCAGGACTGCCTGTTCTGGTTTCTGGGTGTTACTCTGGACAAGGCAACTTTCTGGAGTCTTCCAATGGTCCTCATGGGAGTGCTTGTATTTAAACAATGTTCCTGATGTTCCAAACAGTGTTTCTGAATGTTCAGGTTTAGAAGAGAGCACTGTAGTTAAAAAGTTGTATCTAAGATACTAGGATGGAAAATGAGTGATGGTCGATTTTGCTCTTCTTGCAGTATATATATATATATATATATATATATATATATATATATATATTTGACAGTGTTTGTTGTGAGCAAGGTTTCACTACTTCTGAAAAGCCAGTTTGGAGCCTGATTTTCCTCTAGAAAGTAGCCTTTTATGTACACCATCTGGTAACAGTGAAAGGGTGTATTGTATTTGCAGTCACTCCATTGCTGCATAAAAGGAAGACATCCTGGAGGCCTTGGTTGGTATGGGGTCAAGACATAAAGGAACAAATAGGGAAAGCATGCTATGTGTAAGTACAGAAATGATGTGGTGGACTCCAGGCAAAGAGAATTGTTTTCAGTTTAGATTGTTACTTGTTTTCCTTAGTTGATCCTATTTAAAATGAACAATTGCCTGTTTGTCAAATAAATGCCAAATCCTTCTGGTATTCCTTAGATGCTGTTGAGATGATTAAACTGGAGGGAACTTTAAGAGCCCTAAGTGTTTTTATTATGACACATTCTTATTTCTTTACATTCCTATGGTTTTATTTCTGTTTGGCTTTGCCAGTGCAAAGGGACTTTTTAGCAGCTCATACCTAATTTAGTTCATATTTTCATGTAGGGTTTGTCCAGGGAGTGATTGGTCTTGGTGTCCAAAAATCCTATAATAGCAGTAAGTTTGAATGCTTTGTCCAGGTGTATTCAGAAGAAGGCCTTACAGTTTGTAACACTGGCAGAAGGAGCAGCACCTTTTATATAGAGCATAACTCTGGGAAGCTGTTGCTCCACAGGGCCTTGACTTGCTCACCCTTCCCTTTGGATTAGTGTTTTTGTCCATCAGGTGTTCTGTGATTGTGGATGATAAAGTGATCTCAGCAGAGATACTTGTAAACGGTTAAGCCCTGAATGTGTCCACTGTGACACTGAGTTTACAGTTCAGTGGTGACAGTCTCATACAGACCTCTTCCATAGGTTTTTAAATAGTTGGGATTTGTGATTGAAATTTCTTTCCCCTTTCCCCCCAAATGGTGACCTTCACAGGAGAAAAGAGGGAGAGAGAAAATACTCCATACTTCCTGCTGCAGAGGAAAGGAAACAGGATATTTTGCTGTTGGCTCTGGAGTAGCATGATTCACTCAGTGGCATGTCAGTTTGGGTTGTCTCAGCATCGTTTCTGCTTAATGTGTTTGCCTCACCTCCTGTTTGATTTATGTGTGCGTGCCCAAAACCTATAATTTTCCATGTTGCTTGTTGCTAGTTCCCTGGGAACTACATATGGGCTAGGGAGCTACTGCTGCTGTTGGCTGGATGGAGGACAGATGGAGTTCTACAGATGAGCAAGTCTCAGCATCCACCTGCCAAGCTTCCCAAAGCCATTAGTTGGAGGCAGCCTTTTCAAGTCCTTCTGAAACCTCTGCTTGGAAGGTCAGTGTGGAACGGGAGATGCAGAGGTAACAAAATCCTCCTAAGGAAAGCTCCCATTCAGAGTTAGGATGCAGTGGTTGTTGCTTTTAACTATCCCAAAGGCCCAGAGGTGGCTGAGATGCTGTAGGCAGGCCAAGCTTGCTGAGGAAGTTAGCAAACTTCAGAGACCAGCTTTGGAGACCTGAAATCCTTGAGATTTGTTGAAGACTCCAAGCTTGTACAATGAGCAAGTATGGACCATCAGTGCTCCTTTGCAGCTGGGAGACCTTTAGTGTTTGTTTCTGTAGGTGTTTATATGGTGCTCCTCAGTAGCATCTGATCATCAGGAGCCTGGCTTGAAAACATGGAAGAGATTTAGATAGTTGGGTGAGTTATGGAGAGGAAGAGCAAGTTTTGTGGTAGGGTGTCTGTAGGTGTCTATATGGGTCCCATCAGAGTATCATTTCAGCAGCAGGAGCCTGGCTTGGAGAACATGCAAGAGGTTAGAATAGTTGGGTGAGTTATGTAGAGGAAGAGCAGGGTTTGTGGCAGGGCAGGTACATAGGGACATGGGGAGAATGGCTTGGAAGAACGAGAGTGTAAATGGGAGCTTTTTTAAATTTTGAATGAAATCTGTCTTTTAAACCAGCCATACAGGCTCTGAGGCAGCAGGGTACATTTGAGGGGAGTGAAATAGGATGGGAGCAGCAGAGGAGAAGCAAGTCCCTGGGAGTTAGATGTTAGATCTTAATAAACACAGTGGAGCATTCCTGACACAGGGTGAAGTCTGGGGTGTCCTAAGGGAAAAGGGCAGATGTGTATGTTAAAAGTGATACCAGTGCAATTCCTGTTATCAGAAGAGCTCTCTTCTCCTTGTGAGCAGACTGCTTCCTCAAACAGACAACTTCTTTAGTCATAAGACAGGGCTAGGACAGGCTTGACCTTGTGAGATACGTACAAGCTCGTCCCTATGATGGTGGTGGCAGGAAGTGGTCATTTGAGTTCATGTTGTTCAGCAGTTATTGATGTGAGGAATATCAGACAAAGTACTGTATTTTTCCGGTCAGGAATCTGTGTTCCTGGTCTAATGCGTCTGCCCTTAAGTCAGGTCTTACAGTAGATACCCAATTTGGGAAATGCAGCATTAAAAACATTGTTAGGGTTGTCAGCTTTCCCCAATGTGGGTTAAATATTATCTTATGGAATTGTCATCATACCACTTGTATACTTGATTCTGTTGCTTAGTTTTGAGCTTTTCCGAAGAACAACTTGCAAATATAAGGAATAAAGGGGGAATGCAGGCCAGGTGTCCATAGAATAGAGAAGTTTGCACAAAGATTATACAAAACTTTTCCAATTCTTTTGTGTCAGTCTCTCCTGTCAGGTTAGGGGTTAAAGCAGGATTTTGTGTATATCATTAGTTTGTGTTCTTAGGCTGTTAAATGCAATTATGGCTAAAGCACAAGGGCCTCCCCACAAAAGGTCTTTATTGTAGGGACTCCATAACTATAACATGCTACTTTTTCTGCTAGGCATCTGCAAAATATGTGATTGGCTTTGTGCACTTTGTCTCATTGCCTTGTTTTGCTGAGCTATACTCTGTGAATTTGTTTCTCTGGATGTGTATTTTCTGCAGGATATGTGTTAGTACTGAATGTTAGATTAGATCTAAGGCAGAAGCTCTTCCCTGTGAGGGTGCTGAGGCGCTGGCACAGGGTGCCCAGAGAAGCTGTGGCTGCCCCATCCCTGGCAGTGTTCAAAGCCTGGTTGGACACAGGGGCTTGGAGCAACCTGGTCTGGTGTGAGGCCCATGGCAGGGATCTGGAACTGGGTGAGCTTTAAGATCCATTCCAACCTGAACCAGTCTGGAATTCTATGGGTCTAGGTTTATATGCTGGAACACTTCAAAACAAGGTTTGTGTCTATAAGTGTGTGGAAATCCAGTACAGGTTTGCAGCATGGTCTTAGGTTTGAAGTGCTAAAAGAAAGAGAAACTATTCCTCCAAAACATTAGTTTTATAATTGAAATGTAAAGGTTTGTTGGCATAGAAAATGAATGGGGAAGGTTAATTCAGCAAGAAAATTTCACTTCTTAGAATGGAAACCTTGGCTGACATTCAGGCTGTGCTTACATTTTGTTTTTAATGCTCCTATTTCACGTAGGCTTGTGTGTGTTTTCATCAGATCCGTATCTTTATATGCAGTGTAGAGCCCAAAAGGTTGGGTTGCTCAGGAGAAGCATGTGTGTGCCTGACAGAAGAGTTGTCCTGTCTCTTTTGGAGTTCACCTCAGACCCTTATTTCCAGCGTAAAGTTCTTTAGATTTATGATTGTGCAGCTTTGTGGTACAAAAGGAGAAGAGCTAGCCCTACAGCTGTAGTGAATTCCACTGGTGCTCTGATGTTCTTTGTCAATGGTTCTTTTAGCACTGTATGAACAAGTAGGTTGTTTTTGTCCACACTCTTTCCAGAAGTGTGCCTTGCAGTACCTGCTTTTATGGGACAAATCAAGATGCACATTACCCAAGAGAATAACACAGTTGCAGTTGTTGGGACTTGTGAATGTAGGATTTGGCTGGATACCTTCACTTGTCTGTTTTGTTTCAGTGTTAGAACAGGTATGGAATTGCAGGCACCAGATGAAGGTCTGGTGATAGTAGTGGGTGCCAAGTGGTGAGTTGTCCTTGTTTTGTGTGGCTAGACCAGAGTAATTACGTCAATGTAAAGTATTTTTGCAAGCAGTAGACGGTTGTGGCCTTAGTTTCCAATGAATTTGCCTTGCAGATATGATTTAAATCATAGAATCCCAGAATGGTTCGTGTTGGAAAGAACCTTAAGATCATGTAGTTCCAACCCCCTGCCATGGGCAGGGACACCTCACACTAGACCAGGTTGATCTAAGCCCCGTCCATCCTGGCCTTGAACACTGCCAGTTTGAACCCATCACCCCTTGTCCTATCACTGCAGTCCCTGATGAAGAGCCCCTCTCCAGCATCCTTGTAGCCCCCTTCAGACACTGGAAGCTGCTCTGAGGTCTCCACGCAGCTTCTCTTCTCCAGGCTGAACAGCCCCAATGTTCTCAGCCTGTCTCCATACAGGAGGTGCTCCAGCTCCTGAGCATCCCTTATTGTTTGATTTTGAACTGAGATACACCACGTCTGAAATGTGAGCTCTCTCCTTAGTATACACTGAAAATGACTTGGGTGGTGGGTGTATTCTCTGATACCAGGCTGTAACACAGGTCTGGCTGCAGCCTTTTTATCAATGAAGAGGAACTCTGCTTATGGACTTCCTCCAGCTTCCCGTTGTGATTGCACATGGAGGAGTGTAGTATTTTGAACACCTCTACCTTCTGCCAAAGGTTGGCTAGAACTAACCAATGAATTAAGCAAATGTAGCTGCTGGAAATGCAGATTTGCCTACAGAAACACAAAGAGAAATGTTATGAAATCAGATTAAAAGTGGGTCATTGCAGCTGCCCCACTAACCAGTTTAATTACAGTCATTTTGTTTCTTGTTTTGGATGTGTCTTACTCCCCTTCAGGTCAGTCTTTTCCTGTAAGTGGGCTGTTTCCTATGTGCTTCTTACTTAAATCTCCAGGATATCCTGCTCTGTAAAGAAGATTGACACCCCCTCACCAGTACTTATGCCAGCAGGGAAGGGAGCAGCCACCTTCAGACACCAGCAGGCACAGCCTGAGTGCAAGGAGGGACTGGTGACATGGCCTGTCTTGTTTCCTCTGCCTTCTGGGTGCCAGGGCCTTAGTGTAACTGCATTGATGTCATTACAGCTCTGCAGCTTTGTGCTAGTTAATGCCCTCCCCCTTAGTCAAATGCTATTGCATAAGAGGTAGTGATGCATCATCTAAAAAGCTTTTGACCCACAGCTGGTCACTTGTGCCTGACACATGGGTGGTGCTGTTTTCACCTAGCAAATATTTACAGGCCTACATAATAGGATAGGAAGAAATGCTGGGGAGGAACAGGGTTGTGCTCTAAAGGCAAAATGTTGTGTGGTCAGGAAGGACTAGATCAGGTGTTACAGAAGCTCTTCCTGTTTTGAAACTTCAGGAAACCAGTTCAGGCCCATTGTCAGCTTTCTTTGCCATAGGAAGTGAGAGCTCCGAACCTTTCCATGAGATGGACTGTGTTTTCAAGGACCACGTCTGGAAGGACCATGGAGGGGAGAAGTACCTTTCTTCCCATATTGCAGAGAAGGCAGGTAGAAAACATTTCAGCACATTAAGGTGTCCCTGCCTGTGGCAGAGGGTTGGAACTAGATGATCTTTAAGTTCCTTTCCAACTTAAACCACTCTGTGATTCAGTGATTCTCCTTGTGCAATTGCCCAGGTCTAAAGATCCCTTTTACATCTGGAAGAGAAAGGAGGAAATAAATGTTTCATGGGTGGGAGCTGATGCAAGGGAGGGGGAAGCTGTGAGATCGTGCTCCCTGTACTGAGGAAGGGGGTAACTGGGAACAGACAGGAGCTCAACACCCAACTGCCTTCTTTTCCAGGATCTCTGTTCATGCCTGCAGTTGGCCTGTTCAGTTTCCCTAGCATGCCTCTTGCATAGTCTTTGTGCCTCTGCAGCCTTGAACTGGGGCTTGTTCCAGCCATTGGGAAAGATAGGCAGGATACCCTGGTTTGTCCTTGCTCTTCTCTCCCTTTGCATGTGGAAGAGCATTTTGTTTGGCCACATATTTTGGTTTTCCAATGCTCCTATTGCACAGTTTTTCTCACTTAAGCTCCTTTCTGTAACAGTTGCTGAAGTGAACAAATACAGCTGATATTAATGCTCATGTTTAGACATGGAAACATTGACTTTCTGGGTTCCCTTCTTGCTTTTTTTCACTGGCACCCAAACTCAGCAAGGAAGTGTGGTGCTTTATATGATCACTCAGTAGAATCAAGATAGGAATCCTGGGTAAGTAATATTGTTGCTTTAGGGTAAAAGCCTGTGTTTGGCACAACAAAGGGTTGTGCTGTGCTGGCCTCCTCTCCCTGAAACAACTCAATTGTGGTGGGGATTTTGCAGGCCAAGACCCTTTGTTGGACACCATATGGTCCATGAGACACTTGTGTCATAATAACTGCCATCAAAATACGGAAACAGAAACTAGCAGGTAAAAAAACACAGGTATTAAGATAAACATTGCACTAATAGGTTATTTACAGCTTTTTCCTTATACTTCCCATGTTTCTATCTCTATGGCTTTGTTAAGGTTTGCTTTGTCTCAAATGGAAAAGAGTACAGGCTTACATCAGGGTAATTTCCAAACAATTCCTTGGTACGTAGGACAGAGGGATTTAAGTTTTATTCATTCAGACACCTGCTTCAGCCATGCCAATGTAGTTATTTTGGGGGTGAAAGAAAGGAGGAAGATGTAATAATTTGACCTTACTTCAAGAGTCTGTCAGATTTTAATTACAACTTAATTTCACCATTGTTGAGCTTGAATGATAACAAAAGCACAGAAGTATAACAGCACACTTTGTGAAGATTCAGTGCTTTGTCAGCAAATTTGGCTGTACCATTGCAGGCAGAATGCAGAATTCTGAACAGCTTCTGAGGCTTTAGGTTAATCTTAGTTCATTAAGTTTAATGAAGGAAAGATTTTCTACAAGAGCTATGTATAGAATAGAAACACAGAACGATTTGGGTTGGAAAGGACCTTAAGATCATCCAGTTCTAACCCCCTGCAATGGTATAAGTCACTCGTCATTGTTCTAAGCAAGGGAAGTGGTGCAAGGTATATTTATCCAATCAGGGATGCTGCTACAGAGCTTAAAATAGAGTAGTATCCTCTTACACGTGTTGGGAACAGTGGGTTCTGAGGAGAGGATGTTTCTTACGCTAAAACCAGTACTACCTTTTTAAGTAGCTCATTAAATATGCTTCAATGCCAGAGAATCAAACACACATCATTTTTTGACTCCTTGGCCTGTGCCTAGTCTGTGTCTTGAAATAATCTCTCTGAAAAGCAAAAGTTATTGTGCCAGTTTAGTCTGCAGCCTGTGGGGAAGATCTGGCAGAGGGTCTGGGAGGGATAGCCCCGTGTCACGAGAACCACCCTCAGGGTCACAAGGTGAATGTCATGAAATGCCAGCCTGTGTTGGGCTGTCAGACCAACTGTGTTGTAACTGCAGTGAGGGAAAATTGCTCTCTGAGGTTTGCTCAGGAGTTTTGAAAGATCTAACTGAAGAAATAACTGAAATGGAAACTCAAATCTAGAAGGAAATAGGAAGGAGGTTCCTGGAAAAGACTTGGCCTTATGGGAATTCATTACTAACAAGGATCTAAAAAGCCAAAGCACCTCTCTTCTGCTTCTTGGAGATTATAAAGTCTTTGTTTTCATTTTGACTTTTACAGAATTGCAGGTATCACAGCGAAGAATCATCTTCATTAGCCCAATGATCATCAAGGACATGAACTCTGCTGTTTTAACCTAAATGGATGAGAAGGTCAACGGCCCATAAGGAGAGTTCCTTTGGTGTTTAGGATGGCAGCAAGCGGTGGTGAAAGCCAGTTGCAGCGGATTATCAGGGACTTGCAAGGTACAGTGGCATGCTGGCAGCTTCATTCTGTAGGCTGGAATACACCTCTGTGTTTGGAAACAGAAGGAGTTGTGTTTTCACTTGTGTAACTCCTGTGCAGCTATTGTACCAGCATCGATCAAGGTGTGTGATGTGCTCAATAGCATGTGGCTGATGTTTCTCGTGCGAGATGTGCTGTACCTTCTGCAGCTCCTTACATGCTTAAATCCTGCAAATTTAAACATGCAAGATGAGAAATAAGTTTTACAGTTAAAAAAAGTGTCTTTGGGGTGTGTGGTGTGAGACAGGACTTTGTTGGCTATGCTGTTACAAGACTTAATGTGACATAAGGAGGAGGCCTGATTTTTACACCCTCCCTTGGTGGGAAGCTGGTGAGGAGTTGTTGCTAATGTGGGAAGGATAAAAAACAAGAGGCCAAACCAGTCTTGGAATGGAGACACAGAGGAAGAGTGCTGAGTACTGGATCTGCTGTTCTTGGAACGTGCTTTCTGTGCACCTGACTTGTCCTTTGCTACCAGTAGCCAACTTAATTTTCCATAGCTCTGTTGCAGGCAGGCAGATTCATAACTGTTCTGCTTGCTCTGTCTCTGTCCTAACCAGCTGTCTACACCAAGATCCAGATATTTCTCCTTTTAATTTTGGTTAAATGTAGAGTGTGATATGCCCCAAAGCTGGAAATCTAGATCTTCCCTTAACATAATAAAAGAGATATGTGCCTGCTAACAGGAAGCAGTTTTACTTCACAAAGGGGATCAAGTGGGACTGTGAGTTAAGGCTCACTCAGGCACCTGAAAAACAAGTGGAAAGCAAGCTCAAACCCAGCAATTCTGATGCTGAGAAGTGCACCCTTTTGGGGCCAGAGTGTCCAGGAAGATTACAGTTTGCTTTGACTTGGGATTTTCTCACCCACTAAGGGTGTAGGTTTTAGGGAAGAGCAGTTGCTGTCTGCTTATTTTAATGTAAATTATTTTCCCCGTTTGTGTTTGTAACCAGCACAAGCTGAACCTTCCTGAATAAAGCATGGAGAAGATAAATGTGCTGACTGAGAGACTGTTCTCGTGTTACTGATCCCCTCTAGCAGATGACATGCTTTGTCCTTTCTAATCAGAATCTGCTTTGTCCTGTGGCACTACCTTAATGTGCACATGAGGCAGCAAAAAGTTATTTCTCTTTCCTCTGCTGAAGAATCAGTTAGCAACTGTCTGTTACTCATTTTTGCTAAGTATCAGAAGGAGGTTTTGCTCTTTTCAAGAAGAATTAGCCTGTGCAACCAATTGCTGTAACTTGAGCTTTATATTTTTATAGGTCATCTTAAATTGCAGACATATCAGGAAGCTTTTTGCACTGTCCTTAAGACATTTAGACTGAAAGAAACTGAATACATTTGTAATGTCCACACAGAAAAGTCATTCATTTAGTCAATTATGGATTCAATGCTATATATCTATTGCAGTAGTTAACTGTTTTGCTGTCTTGTTTTCAAGATGCTGTGACTGAATTAAGCAAAGAATTTAAAGAAGGAGGGGAACCCATCACAGATGACAGTGTCAACTTGCAAAAATTCTCCTACAAACTCGAGTACCTTCTACAGGTAAAAAGTGATGTGTGTCACTTGTAATCCACCATCAAAGCTAGGCCTTGCTTTCTCTTCTTGCCACTTCAGTATGTGGGATTCAACTCAAATAATCCTAAATATCCAGTTGAGTCTCCCTCTTTTCAGTAACTGTGTTGCTTATTGTACATACTTCAAGTGACAGTAAATAAATGTGATCAAAAGGCAGTGCTGGCATTCTTTAATTGGTCTGAAAGATTAAAGCTTGAGTTTAAAGGCATCTCCTGATAAATTATTGTGGAAGAAACTATGGTAATGAGATCTCGACAACATTTTAACACAAAATAAGCACTAGTGAGGTATTAACAGTGTGAATATAGTGCTGTGAGTAACTGATAGAATTTGTAGCAACTTCACTTTGGAGATTCATTTTAACTGTATGGAAGGCTTAATACAAAAGGCTGATTATTCATCTTGGCATACTGCTTTTTGTCCATCCTCAGAGTTTAAGTAAAAAGAGGAGACTGCTGTGCACACTGAAATCCAGTTTGCATATGTTCGTGTCCACACATAGTGCATCCATATCACTGATTGCGACAAAGACATGCTAATATAGCCTTGAGTTTTAATTGGGTTGTAGAGGCTTCACCAGAAGCTCTTCAGCTTTCCTTTGGGATTTAGATGGTCCAAGCTGCAGTCCATGCCCTCACTGCATTGCTGCTCTGAAGGTGATTTAGATAGAGCAGGTTTTTCTGGTGCATACATGTGTGCTGTTGCCACACTTGATTCCATGTCTCTCAGCAACTGATTGTTGCTCTTAGACTGCTGCTGAATCTGCTGCGAATCTTTGTTTCAGCAGTTTTGAATGAATGTCTGTATTTTTAACTACACCCAGAGCATTATTATCTGTTACTGTCTGTAAAGTAGATTATGGATCTGCTGGATTCCATCAGTGTCTCTTTCCTTTGTGGATACATTGGCTAAAACAAAGTGGAGGTATGAAAGCACGATGCTGGGAGAGAATTCCAAGTAGCTAAATATAACTATATTTGTATTTAAGTTTTGCTCATTGCATTTTCTCTCACTTCAGTTTGACCAGAAAGAAAAGAGCTCGTTGCTGGGGAACAGAAAAGACTACTGGGATTATTTCTGTGACTGTCTAGCAAAAGTCAAGGGAGCTAATGATGGAATCCGCTTCGTCAAGTCTATTACTGAAGTGAGTATATCCGTTCAGCATCATAATATGTGGCCTTACATTCTGCTGTGTCTTGGAGAGCAGTAGAAACCAGAAGAAAATGCACTGCTTTTAACATACAGCCAAAAAAGTTGGGAACTTGTATTTTAATTTTCATGTAAAGCAGCATGAGCAGCAGGTCAAGGGAGGTGATCCTGCCCCTCTGCTCTGCTCTCGTGACACCCCACTTGGAGCACTGTGTGCAGCTCTGGTGTCCTCAGCATGAGAAGGACATGGAGCTGTTGGAGCAAGTCCAGAGGAGGCCACGAGGATGCTCAGGGGCTGCAGCACCTCCTGTATGGAGACAGGCTGAGAACATTGGGGCTGTTCAGCCTGGAGAAGAGAAGCTGCCTGGAGACCTCAGAGCAGCTTCCAGTGTCTGAAGGGGGCTACAAGGATGCTGGAGAGGGACTCTTCATCAGGGACTGCAGTGATAGGACAAGGGGTGATGGGTTCAAACTGAAACAGGGGAAGTTCAGGTTAGATCTAAGGCAGAAGTTCTTCCCTGTGAGGGTGCTGAGGTGCTGGCACAGGGTGCCCAGAGAAGCTGTGGCTGCCCCATCCCTGGCAGTGTTCAAGGCCGTGTTGGACACAGGGGCTTGGAGCAATCTAGTCTAGTGTGAGGTGTCCCTGCCCATGGCAGGGGGTTGGAACTGGATGATGTTAAGGTCCTTTCCAATGCTTTCTATGATTCTGTCAAAATACCAAGTTGCTGTTTTTACTAGGGCACTAAATTATATAGGATCAAATAATCAAATTTTTACTTTAAGACCACTTATGCAAGTGATGGTCCTGTTTGTCTCTGGTTCTGCCTTGCCTTTTCATAAACTTAGTGCCATTTTCTCTTAAAAGGAATATAAAATTAAGTCAAGCCTGCCATCCTTAGCATAGCTTACAGCAGGGCTTGGCGCTAAGTAAGAGGAAAGATTTACCATATTTGATATTTTTAAAGGCTTTTTCAGCTGATCAGTAGAGTTGAGGATGACTGGCTGATTCCTTTAGAATTCAAACCAAAAAGCAGCCAAGGGTGCCTTTTGCTCCATATTTATTTCCTTTTTCCATTTATAAAGAACGTTTTTGTATATAGTGTATCACCGAGTTAAATGAGGAACCTGAGTCTGACTTGAGTGCAGAAGCCCAGTAACAGCATGGAATGCTGCTGAAGAAGGAAGCAAAGTGTGGCCTTTGAGCCTTCTTTCACACTAACTGTTCAATCAATATTCACAGTAACCTACTAACCTCAGCCCCTCTAGTGTTGGATTCCATTTCTGGGTCTTGAGTATATTTGGTTTGTTAGTTGGATGAGCAGTTTGGTCAGGAGCGTGACTGCCTGGTGAGAGATTCTTTCATCACTATCAGTTTCCATTCCTGAACTGATCAGTGACTTTGATGGCTAGGAGAAATAAAACACTGCTGTTTAGTGTTTCACTGTTTTGCAGGACAGCAAATAGTTCAGATGTAAAAGACAACCCAGAATCTCAGTTCCCCAAGCCAAGAGCTGTAACCAAGTTAAATAAATACTGACTTTTGTGATGCCCTTTATGTTGATTTAACAGCTGTCTTCATGGAAAGAGCCATTAATTTTGGTCATGCAGCTGCTCTTGGTCTGAAGTAAGAATTAGGTTTTTATTAATTTAATGGTTTAAGTGTTAAGAAAGGGTTAGTGGGTCTGTGGGGATGTGTATTTGTGTATGTGTACATCTTTGTTCTATGACTAGAGCTGCTCTAATGCTCTTCCAGCTGTGGCCAGACATATCCTAAGTAACCTAAGCAGTCACTTCTGGCTTTGCTGGGCACACTGGGATTTCGCCTTGTGTTGAGAATCATCCTTAGCATAGTCTATACTCATGTACTCAGAATATTAAATGAATCATTGATCCTGTGATGTCTTCTACACTATTATAAAGTGGACGTCAGCCACAGCCAGCTGTAGGTGCACATTCATCATTCAAAAAGGATTCCACCCAGTGACAGTGTTGGAAGAAGGTGTCTCTCAGTTCTTACTACTTCCTTTACAACTAGTGGCTTATTGTGAGTGGGTTTGTGTTGATATGTAGACTGTTCTGGCCATGTCTCTACATTACAGATGATACTTAGGATTTTCTTTTCTTGTGGTTTCTCCCTTTCAGCTACGAACATCTCTTGGAAAAGGAAGAGCATTTCTTCGTTACTCCCTGGTGCACCAAAGGCTAGCAGACACCCTGCAGCAATGTTTTATGAACACCAAGGTGACCAGGTGAATAGCAAAGTACCTTGTTCACTGATGGGTGTTTGCTCAGTGCGAACAGGCAGCATCACAAAGTAGCTATTGAAAGGAATTGAAACCTTTCCAAATGGCTGGCTTAGAGAGCTGGTAATAGGATAGGAAGGATAACAGACCTTTTGACTTGGGTCACTGGTTCATACCTATTTTAGGCTGGTAAAGATTGAAAGTTGTTACAGCTAAATGTCTGTGGAGTGGGTGGTGCTTATGCTTCTGTCTTTTGGTTTCAAAGGTGATGTTTTTAGAAGCATTGAAGATCCTAGGTTTGATCTTCTGTGCTGGACATCATAAAGGAGGATTAATGTGGATGTGTTGCTCAAAACCTCAGAAACATTTACGTGTATCCCTGAGTTGTCACACAGAGGAACAAGGCCAAGGAACAACGAAGATAGATAGTTTGTAGTTGTTGAGGGGGGCATTGCTATGGCTTTTAGAAAAAGCCATCTATTTACACAGTGTATTTAACTCTGCTACATTCTGTCCCTCATTTCTGATGTTTTAAGTGTGTGCTTTAGGTATCTACTATGTGATTATCCAGTGTATAGCAAAGCACTAGAGCAATTTGTGTTTAGAACAGTGTATATTTTTATACATGGATGGAGTGAAAATGATGCTGTGGGGCTTTTTGCAAGTGAAAAACTGCTGCTTCTTTTTGACTTATGAATGAGTTTTGTGAGTATTACTTACTTTGTTTTTGTGTCTGTTTTCAAGTGATTGGTACTATGCAAGAAGTCCATTTCTCAATTCCAGGATGAGTTCTGACATTGTGGGTCAACTCTATGAGCTGACTGATGTTCAGTTTGACTTGGCATCAAGAGGCTATGATTTAGATGCTGCCTGGCCATCATTTGCCAGGTACGATAGAACACTACTTTGTCATTTAGTATTAACAGGGCCATAAAATGTAGCATAACATTCTTCAGTCTGTTAAAGCTTCTGCTTTTGAAGGTATGAATATTCATGTTAGAGCAGTATATGCTTTCTCCATGTAATTAGTCTATGATCAAATTGGCCTTTATTTCTTTCAATATACTGTGTACCAGAGATCAGAGTTGATGCTCTGTAATGGAGTACTTCCAATAAGGGCTGCTTAGGCCACATCCCATGCTATTCTCATCTTCACAGGAACAAGAACAAATATTCTTAGCTCCTTTTGTTTTAAGAGCTGAGACATGCGATGACTGAAAAGCCAAGCAGTGTGCTTCACTTGCAGCAATGGTAGAGATGACAGGATGTGGTCACTTACAGCCTGATCCTACTTCAAAGAGGGGGATAACTTCTAGGTCTGATCCAGATCCATTCTCTAGTGGGTGTTTTCTAGGGCTGCATGCTGCCACCACCTGGTTGAGCCGCCACCAAACAATTGCTTAGAGCAGAGCTGCGTTGTGGTTCTGGACGTGGGAAATCATGGCTGCCAATCCCATAAGCTTTCTTGATATCCCTAGTTTGTTTTCCATCCACTTCAATGGTTGTTGGTCCCATAACAGCAGGTGCTGTTATGTCTTTTGGTATATGGTAGTTCCAACTCAACAAATGTTACATGCATGTCTTCCTACTCTCACATGTATGTGCTTAGACTTCTCTTATAGCTCTTATTTCTCTGTGTGATCAACAGGAGGACACTGTCCTCACTTGGATCTTCTGCGTATTTATGGAAGCCCCCAAGTCGCAGTTCCAGCATGAGCAGTTTAGTGAGCAGTTATTTGCAGGTAAGCATATTACAAAGGAATGCTCATGTGACATAGTAGATCCTTAATTAATGGCATAATTCCAGAGCACTTCATAGCTTTATGGTGAGTATGACTCGTGTAATGGTAAACTACAAAAGAGAGTTCTTAGTTAAAAGTATAGGGAATTGTCCAGTAGCTGGTTCAACTGAACGTGCAGACCTTGTATCTGCCTGCAGATAGCATCATAAAAATCATAGAATGATCTAGGTCAGAAAAGACCTTTAGGATCATAAGTCCCACCATTACCCCATGACTTCCAAGAACACCACTAAACCTTAGGGCCTGATCTACATGCTTTTTCATTTATCTTTTGTGACAGCAAGCCCCATTTCCTGGGAGCTGATATCTTGTAGTGCTGTGAGTGCAACATAGAACATCACTGTGCATTAAAAGCCTGAACTTGCTCTCATCTGAGCACACCATTTAAATGCATTCTCAAACTTTCTGCTTTTTCCCCTTTTGCTCGTTTAGGCCCAGGAGTTCCCCTCCAGCCCTGATGCAAATAACTCCCTAAATGTTGAACACCTTGAGGGCTTTGAAGAGATGCGTGTAGAACTTGACCAGGCTGAGTTGAAGCAGAGGGAACTTCAAGATCGTATTCACCAGCTAGAAATGGAAAACCAGGAGCTGCAGGCAGCTGTCAGCCTTCAGAAAGAACAAGTACAGGCAGAAAAGGAGAAGAGCAATAACTACAGTGAGGAGAACTCCCGGCTGACAAAGATGATCACAGAGTTACAGAAACAGTGTGAGGTCTCACACTCCACTCAGAGCACTGTTCATGACCTGCAGAAGTGCCTACAGTCACTGGAGCTGAATGCAGTGGAGCAGCAGAAGGAATATTCAACAAAACTGGAGCAGCTCATGGCCACCAAGGAAGACTGTGCCTCAAAACTGCAGGTGTTGAATCAGGAGCTGGAGGCCTCTAAGGCTTTGGTTGCTATGAAGGATCATTGCATTGACGAGCTCAAAGCCAAGCTGAGTTCCACAGAGCAGAAGAACCTCAACCTCCTTGCAAAAGTTGATGCTGCCTTGGAGGAGAAGGGACAACAAGCCACAGCCCACTGTGATTCTGCCCTGCAGGTACAGGCACTGTTAGAGAAGCTTCAGGAATCAGAAAAGGAAAAGGCAGGCATGCAAAGACTCAATAATGAGCAAGCATCTCAGCTGAAAGCAGCAAGGGAAGAGCTGCAGCTGAAAGAAGAGGCACAGAAAGAGCTGGAATCTAGATACAATCGCCTCACTGCTGACTCCAAAGAAGAGAGTGAAAAGCTGCTTGGGAGGCTGGAATCCATGGCAAAGGAAACGGAAGCACTTCAGAAGGCCCTGGCCCTGAAAGAAAAGGAAGTGTCTGAGCTCCAGACCCAGGTAATGGGGTCGCTGGCTCAGGTGGGGTCACTGGAAAAAAAGCTTGAGGAAGCAAGGAAAGAAAAAGAGAAACTTGAGGAGGAATATGGTAGGAAGGAAGGAGCACTGAAACAGGAAGCCCAGTCACAAGCAGAGCAACTTGAACTGCAGGAGGGTCGCTTAGCAAAGGTGAGTCAGACTGTGTGTAGCCTTGAGGAGCAAAACCAGAATCTCTTGTCTGAGAAGGAGCATCTGAGCCGGAAAGTCAAGGAGCTGGAGGAGCAGATGGAGCAGCAAAACTCTGCAGTGAGTGAAATGGGTGAGGAGAGCAGGAAGCTCCAAGCAGAGAATGTGGACTTGCAGCAGTCCAAGAAGAAGATGGAAGGGAAGCTGAAAAACTTGGAAGCTTCTAAAGCCTCCCTGGAAGCCGAGGTAGCCAGGCTGAGAGCCTCTGAGAAACAGCTTCAGGGTGAGATAGAGGATGCCCTGGTGTCAGTTGATGAGAAAGAGAAGAAGCTCCGGAGTGAGAACAAACAGCTGGATGAAGACTTGCAGAACGCCAGGAGGCAAAGCCAAATCCTTGAGGAGAAATTAGAGGCTCTGCACTCAGACTATGAAGAACTAAAGCGAAGAGAAGAGGCCACCAAGGAGTCTTATGCCTCCCTTGAAGGACAGCTGAAGAGTGCCAAACAGCATAATTTACAGATGGAAAAAAGCTTAGGCACTTTGAAGGAAAGCAAAGAGTGTCTCCAGACACAGCTCTCTGAGAAGGAACTAAAACTGCAAGACATGGAGAGCCAGTGTGAGCAGCTAAGAGCAGAAGCTGAAAGACATAGGAAGAAGTCGGAGGCTCTTGAGGTAGAAAAGTTCAGTGTTGAAAAGACATGCCTTCATCAGACAAAGCTTATAGAATCCCTCACATCAGAAAAGGAATCAGTGGAAGAACAGCAACTACAGCAGGCAGCTTCTCTGGAGAAGGAGGCAAAGGAGCTGACCTCCAGACTGGCCATGAGTGAAGAGCAGTTGGAGGTCAGCCGTGGTGAAGTGTCTAGGCTGCAAGCAGAGGTCCTGGACCTGCGAGTCAAGCTTCAGCAGACCACTGATGAGAGAGAGCAGATGAGAGGTGAGCTGGCAATCACAGAGGCTTCCTTGGGAGAGCAGAAGGTGCTTATCCAGCAGCTTAAAGAGCAGAGTGAGTCACTCAACAGAAACCATGTGCAAGAACTGGTGCAATGTAAAGAAAGAGAAGAAGTGCTGAAGAAAGAGCAGGAGACAACAGCCCACCAAAAAGCTCAGCTAGAAAATGATTTGCTGAGCATGAAGGAAGAGCTATCCAAGGTTAAGCAGTGCCTGGAAGTTGCTAGAATGGAAAATGAAGAAAACAAAGATCTCCTCCACAGGACCAACACAGATATGGCTGAACTTGGTATTCAGATTTGTGCCTTGACCTCTGAAAAGGTGGATGCAGAAGAGCAGTTAGCCCAGGCTACAAAAAGGCTTGAAGAACTGGAAGAACAGGCAGCCAAGCAACAGGAGAAGCTGAAGCTTGATATCTCTAATCTCAGACAGGAGAACAAGAGCCTTCAAGAGAAATTAGAGGAGGCTCAAGTATGTGCCTCAGCTGTCCCAGGTCTGCAGTTGCAGCTGGAGACAGCAAGGAAACAGGCACAGAGTTTCCAAGAGACCAGCCAGGAAGAGTTGTCTGCAATAAAATTTCAAATGAGCACAGAGATTCTAAATTGTCAGACAAAATTCAAGGTAAATGGATGTGATGATTACAGCTGAGGGAGCTGTGCAGGATTTCCCCTGCTTTACCATCTGCTGCAGCAATAACTGCATGAAACCCTGAGGTTTGTGATCGTCAGGCTCTGGGACTAGCACACAGCTAGTCTTAACCTGGGAGTCTTAAAATGCCTCTATGCTTATGACCTAGGATTATTTGAGGTAAAATCACAGAATCATTAGGGTTGAAGTGACCTCTGGAGATCATCTGGTCCAACCTAAGTGGACTGGGGCCAAGGCAAGGCCACTCAGAGCAGGTCACACAGGAACGTGTCAGGTGGGTTTGAATGTCTCCAGAGAGGGAGAATCCACAACCCTCCTGTGCAGCCTGTTCAGTGCTCTGACACCCTCAGTGTCAAGAACCATATGCCACTGGTGGTATCCAGAAATCCCACAAGTTTGACAGAACAGCCCACGCTCACCTATGTTTCATTTCCATAAAGGTTTCATAAACCTTGGTATGATTTGGGTTATCTCCCTCTTTTGAGCCAAGGCATTTTGAAAGTTGATCTGGCTTTTTGTTGAGAGCTGTAATGGGAACAGTAAACCACAGCTAGTCTGCCACAAGAGGGGAATTCCTTGCATCCATGAGTTGTGTTTCTCCTTAGCTGTCTGCCACAAGGCTGACAGTGGTGCTGTGTTTATCCCATACATGGCATTAGGAGCACTCTTGATTTACAGCTAGGAAACTCATAGAGGTTCCCAGTGCTTCTCATGCGTAAGTGCTTCAGCTGAGAATATCACATCTCAGGTGGGCACATCTAAACAGGAGGCCAGTGTCCACAGAGCAGTAAGTGAAGGGGAAGGTGGAGGAACGTGAAATAGGCCTTTGCAACACCTCTGGTGGCCACAGAGGAGGAAAAATAGCTGCCTGGAGAAAACTGGCCAGAGGGAGACAACTGCTCTGTGGCATCTGTGGCAGAAGCAAAAGGGAATTCATCTAGGGTTATACTAACAGGAGCACTCCCAGGAGCACAAGGGCAGTGATTATCCCTCTTTACTCAGTACTCATAAGGCCACATCTGAAATATTGTTTGTCCCTTCAAAACCATCAGTAACCTGCAGCTTGATCACCAGAAAGCCCTCAGGATGGTCAGTGCTGGAGCTCTGTGCAGGGAGGCTGATGAATGGGGCTTGTTCAGCCTGGAGAAGACCTAAGAGCATCCCCCCAGCACCTTCAGAGAGTTACTAAGAAGAAAGCTGGGCTTTTTACAGGAGTGCAGAGATGGGGGGGATGAAAGACAACAGACAAATGGGAAAGAGCAAGGGTGGCTGCTAGAGGAATGCTAACTCCTGGCTCCATCTCTCTGCTAGGCTGCCAGTGAAGAGTGTGGGAAAGTAAGAGAGCAACTGGAGGAGCAGAAGCGACAACAGCGTGCTGCAGAGGAAGAGATTGCAGAGTTACAAGTAGGTGCTTGATCTGATTAAAAGACAGAGGTGTTTGTGTCAGCAGGCATTAGTGTTGTGGCTGAGAAGGCAGCAGCATTTCTGGTGACTGGATGCAAGGCTGGGAATGTTCCTGAATAAATACAGGTGCTGCAGACAAAAAACATGGCCACTGAAAGTTAGCCACTGAAACAGATTACAAAAAGCACAATGGCATTTAGGATTTGTCCTGCAGTGAAAGCTAGTTAGGGTTTAAGTAAAACCTGGCTATGTGTACACTTCTAAATGGGGGTGCAGGTTTAAAAGGTGTCTGTCTTAGGCCCTGCTTGCCCACTGCACACAGCCATGTGTGTGGATCCAGCTGTTTGCAGGCTGCAAAGCACACTGCATCAGAGAATTAATCTGGTTGAGAAATAATCCAGCTGGGAAGAAAACGTGATTTTTGCAATGCATTTATCAAACACTTGAGGGAGGAGGGTTGTACGGAGGTGTAAGGGCTCCAGAAATAAGACAGTTCAGGTTACTGGACCTGGCCCTGCCTTCTAGCGGAAATATATGAACCTTTAGATACAGCTAGGTATGTTTCCTGAGGACTTCAAGTTTGGCAGACTCCTCTGGAGAGGCTGTCTGTGAAAGAAGTTTTTGTTTCCATTATAACTCATGTGCCATATAGCTTTAATAATCACAGAATCACAGGCTGGTTTGGGTTGGAAAGGACACTAAGCTCACCCAGTTCCAACCCCCTGCCACGGGCAGGGACACCTTCTGCTAAGCCAGGTTGCTCCAAGCCCCATCCAGGCTGGCCTTGAACACTGCCAGGGATGGAGCATTATCACTTCCTTGGGCAGTAATAATTTTCTGGATATATTTGTTCTTTTGAAACTTTCAGGTGGTGAAAAAACTTCCAGGGCATATTCTTTTGCTATTATCTTTGAGAGATTTTGCTTGATAAGGAGGCAAAAGCTCGGTTGATATGAACTAATAAGAATTAGAGACTTAATACTGTCTCGCTTTAGAGTCTGTCCTTTATTCAGCGTGACAGGAGTAATCAGTCACTAGTACACAACTAATTAGCATCTGCTTATACAAGAATATCTTAATTGGTGGTTTGGCTTTAACAGATTCTGTTAAAGCATTGTTTAGGTGTCTTGGTAATTGTCCTATACTTGGTAAAGTGTTGTTTTTCTATGTAAAGAAATATAGTCATTTATTTCACTAGGCTGCAAACACAAGTTTGTCTAGAAAGCTGGATGAAGCAAGAGAGCTGCTGTCTGAATCAGAATCTGCTCGGCTGCAGAAGGAAGAGGAGGTGACATCTCTGAGAGAACTCTTGGAAAGGTGGGAGTTTGGGTTCTTTACACCATCAGTTGTAAGCCAAGTAAGGGGCCAGTAACCAGAGCATCTTGAAAATGCTGTGGCTTATGAAGTGGCATATACCATAGGGTTTATATAGGGCAAATAGTGCCCAGGCACTGATCTAAAACATCAGGTTGACACTTCAGATGAGAAGTCTGTAAATTGCACAGTGCACATAAATGCAAGGTTTGGGTTTTATTATATTGTTAATGTAGCTGATGACGTAAATTCGTTGTATGACTTCCTTTATGAGACTGAAAGACACTTTACAACCTCTTTTTACCTTATAGCATAATAACAAAACTAAAGTGTCAATATTGGCTTTGTTTTCATAAGGAATGGAAAATACGTGCTTTTTAACTCTTTTTTTTTTCTCTGTTCTTCTTAATATTTCAGGGAATCAGTAAGAATTATTTGAATGGGACCACATCCTGCATGTGTTTCTCATGTTTCTTATCAGTTTAAAGTATCTAACACAGGTCTGTAATGTGAGCCTGTGTGGTGTGGATTAGTTGGCAGTCCAGAATAGATCGTCATGGGGCACGGGCTCACACAGAGTTTTGGTTAACCAACTTTGTTTATGCTTTGTTTGCTGATACCATCTCTCTTTGTGGGAAAACTGATGATTCTTGATCTGTACTGAAGGTTGTCAGTGCAAAATCTGACTGGTCAAAATGTGTGAATACAGTTGAAATGGCTGAGTGAGTTGAGAGCAGCTCAGCCGTTTGGGTTGTGTTGCTGTAGCATCTTCGATCTGTTGCTGGGACTCACAGGATTGAAGTTGCCATATTGTTGACATTCTTGGAAGCTTCCTGGGAAAATTTCCTTCCACTGACTGTGCAGTGAACTGAGTTGTCTTAACCTTTAGTTTGTTCTTCTAACACTGATTCAATTCACATAGTGAGAAACTGGTTTGTTTCCCTTTTGTGAATGTGAAGCTCCGTTTGCAGCTGCTGCTGATCTTAGCTTCCAAGAACAGCTATTTTACTCCCAGTGTGGTAGCCATCATAAGCTTTGTAATAAGCAGGGCATCCAAGAAATTGCTGGTTGCTGAGTGTGTTCACTAGATAACAGATCTGTGTGCACTTTCAGTGATGCAGAAAAGTGGAGAGATTCTGACTAACTATAAAAACTATGCACTGAGAAAGTACCTGTTTATGAGGGTGGAGGACCCCTTTCCGCCATGGGGAAGACTTGAATGCACATGAGCTAAAAACTATTCTTAATTGCCTTTGTATTTGAGCAGGATTCAGAAAGAAGCTGAAGAAGCAAAAGAGAAGGTCCTGGATTACAGTGAGAAGCTCAGCAAGGTGGCAGCAGACAAAGACAGAAGCGACCAGAAGTTATTTGCTGAACTGGATGATCTGACAAGAACAAAACAGTTCCTTGAAGAACGTTTGATAGAACTTATCAGGTTGGCATTAAAATAAAGAGCAAGAAGCAATTGAAATCCTAGCTTAAGATGTTAGGGGTGGTTCAGTCTTGTATTCCTCAGTGGAAGATATAAGTAATGGCCGAGTTTCAGAATGCAGCTGAAACTTTGCATTTCCATCATGCAGTCAAAAATATAACACCCACTATTATTTCCTCCTTAGTTTGCTGTCTGTTTTGCAAATAACATAGTTCTCTCCATGACATGTATTTTTCTCTGCTCCTCCCTAAGAGCTTTGGTAGGTTTCTGATCTATCTTTATTTCTGAAAGCTCCTCAGAAGTTTCAGCAAAGCAATTTTTACTGTGAAACTTTCACCAGCGTTCAAATTGAGGTTGGTTATCAGTAAACCAGCAGTAATCATTTCTATGTGTTTCTCTCTCTTTTAACTGTGTCTCTGCAGAGATAAGGATGCTCTGTGGCAAAAATCAGATGCTCTGGAGTTCCAGCAGAAGCTTAGTGCAGAGCAAAGGTGGCAGGGGGACACAGAGGTTAACCACTGCCTGGACTGCCAGAAAGAGTTCTCATGGATGGTGCGCCGACACCATTGCAGGTCAGTTTGTTCAACACTACACACTGCTCAAAAGCAAAATCCAGTTTAAATGTTTATATGGATGAAGCACTTCTTAATGTTCGCAGTTCATTGGTCAAAATCATGAATACAAGTCATTGTAGAGGCTGAAAGAACACATGAGCTCACAAGGGGGAAAGAGACATTAATGGAAAAGCCTTTTGACATGTATTAAGGCAAAGATCTGCATGCAACTTAGTTTCTTGTTTGTGGAAACAAAGATAATCACACTCTATATAGTGTGTTTCTGGGGTTTAATATATTCATTATGCACTGCTCTATGCATGCTGTAAACAATATTCACTAAAATGATTTTGCTATTGTGATAGAAGTATTTCAGAACAAAAGCAACATGCTGTGCAATTACAAATTTGATTCCTTACACTAGGTATGTTGAGGGGTATTTACTGACTGCACAGTAACCTCTAAAAAACCTGAACATTAAATTACTTCCTATGCAGTTAGCCTGCTTGGAGTTAACTAATGACTAGATCTAGATTTGTTCAAATGTATTTAAGTGGATGCATTGCAGGGTCTTAGTCATATGTCTCTTTACTGTTCTTTATTTGTGATTCATCCTCTAAGGTAAGTAGTATTGGGACTGTTTCAATTGCATATGAATGTAGGGAACATTCAATGAGGATTAATGAATAGTAAAGTCATTTCCAGTACCAATTTCCAAATCACTCATTTCTACTAAAATCTGCAAAACCTGCTTGCGTTTTCACCTACTAATGGTTGATTTAAGAAACCAAACCCACCAAGACTTCATGAAGAGCAGTTGTCCCTGCTGGGTGCTTTTCTTCAGGAAAACCTTAACGCGTTCATTAAGAAGCAGTTGTCAGGTTTAGTTCTGAGAGGCTGCAGAGCTGAGAGAGCAGGAGGGGTGGATGTATGTATATGTGTCCAGTGTTGGTTTTTCTTCCCTGTCCTAAGGGGGAAAGGGTGGTTATTGATAGAGACATCTAGATGTGTTCTTATAGGCCTTACAATCAAATAGAGTTTGGCTCTGAGTATGAGATTTGGCCTGTGTAATATTGTTAAGTATATTTTCTTCCTTAATACGTATATAATATTTATTTGTATTGCATATTGGTGAGTATTTTTTTGGTCTTTATGTTTAAATGTGCGTGTAATTGGGTTTTTAGTATTTTTAGGGTTTTTTCTGTTTTCCCTATTTATTAAGGCAGTAAAGTATGAATCTGTCCTGTGTTTGTCAAGAAAACTTGCTTCATCTGAGAAAGCAAGCACAGTCTGTATTGGTTCTCCCATGGATACAGCCTTTGGGCTTTTGCAAAGAACAAGACCATCATGACAAAGCCCCAGGCTCTGTCACATGGATGTGTTCCACCTGGATGTGGTACTATTCTAACACCTTTGGGTTTGACTCATTTCTAGAATGTGCGGTCGCATTTTCTGCTACTACTGCTGCAACAACTACATGGTGACAAAGCCTGGTGGAAAGAAGGAGCGTTGCTGCAGAGCTTGCTTTAACAAGCCTAGAGTCATTGTGGACAGTGCAGACGACTCTGGATCCAGTGCCACCCAGGAAGGATCACCAGCTTCACTGGAATCACCCGTGTCACCATCCGAGAGGGGTTTTGGTTAGTTTATTGTGTGTATGCTCTGGGGAAACAAGCAGAGTTCTTAGGTATTCTCCAAGAAGCCACATGGCCACCTCCTGCTCCAAGGACCTACGTGTTCATGGAGTGCTTTCAGGGTGGGACTGGTCCAATTATTGGAATTTGATGAGTATTGTCAGAAATTTGCATGTATATTAAATGAGTGTTGATCAGCCTGAGGTTTTCGGTTGGTTCCAATAGGGACCTAATGCTTCTGTAAAGGTAGAAGAATGGCTCAGGCTTCCTCTGTAAGGGTTTTGCTTGTTTGTTTTCCAGACAACCAGCTAATACTCTTTTATGTTTCTTTTCATATCTTTGAATGGCCCCATTTCAGGTGAAGCCTCTAAAGCACCAGATGATGCAGCATTTGATATTATAACTGATGAGGAGCTGTGCCAAGTACAGGAATCAGACTCTCTCCACAGTGAAAGTCAGATGGAGCAAGATTCTCTGGATCAAAGTGTGACAGATCTGTGAGTAAACACTGCTTCGTGGAGTGGGGACTAGTCTGGGTTTTATTTGGAGTACTGGGTTTTGGGTTACTTCTCAATTAACTGGGGATAGCCAACCTCTGCATACAGAGAGGACACTTCTGTTCCCAGCCACATGTTCAGTAGACCAACACAAATTGATTTTGGCCTGTTTGCACAATCAGCATCAAGTCTAGTAAATCCAAACAGGTCCACCTGCTTCACCACAGCACAGAGGAGTAATCCAGTTCAGTGCATGTCAAAATTAGCTTGCAGGCCACACTGGATCACATTCACACTTAACTTACAATAGGAGCAAAGCAATACTCTTTATCAGACTCATCATTACTTAATATCAAGCCAACAAGGAGGTGGGGAAAAGATAAGGAAAGATGTGCTCTTTATATGATAGGCTTTATTGAACTGAATGTGAACTAGCTGGTCTGTGTCTGTAGGATTCCTTGCTGCTTTAGGGATAAGTACTTACAAAAAGCAAAAAGAACAGGAACTGCATAGCTAAATCTGACACAAGTTTATTCTTTTTTCCTGAAATGAGAACAAATGCAGGTTTTCAGTTGTGTGTTTTACATCTAGTTTACATAAATGAGCAAGGAAGAGGACCTAAAGCCATCCGAATATCCAAGTACTTGGTTTGCCAAATACGTTGTGGCGTTAGAGTTTAAATATATATCCATATTTAGACAAAATATTATTAAAATACTTTTAAATGTTTTCCAAAGTTTCTGTTCTGTAATATATAGTCTTTCAAAAACTCCTATATATTTGAGAATCAAAGTAAAAAGAGGGCATTTTCACCTCAGTTCTGGGCTTGTTCTGCTTCTGAGCAGAAAAAGTATGATAAATGAAAAGGCTAAGCTGAAAATAGCCACAGAGTAACCAGCCTGCTGCTGAGGAAGCAGACTTTGACTCTTTTGCCCTCAGCAGACCAGTTTCCAGCACAAAGCACAGCATTTTGCAGTTTGGGTATAAGGCAGACTGTACAGACTGGTTTAGTTGGGGAAAAGTCCTACTCTGTGCTTGAGACACTGAACACTGGAGAGGAGAATGGCTTGGATGGAGAATTACACTATGGATGACTTGAGCATCTCTGTGGTTGAGATTTTCACACTCACCTTACCTTATTCTGGGTGTGGGTCCTTGCTGGCCTGGAAATGCAAGTTGTGCCCAAAGCAGTGAATGATCTTGAAGGACATTTTCCTTTCTACTTGTGCCCCTTTTGGTGTCTACTATACTGCGCTTTCCTAAAGGCTAGGGTTAAAGAGTAGTCACTTCATGCTTTCAGGTCTGTTATATGAGTTTGATACAACCTGATTGAAATCTGATTGTGGGAAGCTGAGATAAGTTGTGCAGTTGCAGCACATCCTGCTTCTTCAAGGCTCACGGGTTCTCTTTTGAAGTGTTGTATTTTGGAGGTCTTTTATTTCTAAAGCATTCACCTTTGCAGACTGTGTTCCAAAACACAGGTCAGGAGGATATTATATAACACTGGATCAAAGTCCCCAGAGTAAACCAGTGTTCCCATTTTCACATATTGTAGAAATCCCATGCCTGCAATTAAGGTTGCAGCAGCAGAATCAAGATCAAAGCAGACGTGTGAAAAAAACCAAAAGATGCTGCTACCCTGGTATGGAAACAGTGACTTTGTTCACACCTTTTTGTGTGTATTCACACCTTTTGCTGCTTTTGGTAGAAAGCACATCTTGGCCTGTCTGCACTGTGGTTGCTTTGGTTTGGATTCTTGTTTTTAGTGACTCATAACAGTCTTTCCTGACCTGATTACAACTCACATGGCTGGGAAGGGTGCCAGTGTAGGCAAAAAGGAGAACTGATTGTGGTCTGAAGCATTCTCTGGTCTGCACAGAACCAGCGAGAGAAGTGGGGACAAGAGAACTTCTCGCCACCCTCTGCTGATAAAAGCAGCCTTGTTCTAGCAGCTTTACTTGCCACACAGCACTTTCCTTCCTAGTTTTGTTCTTAAGGATATTGCGCTATTTCACTATGGGAGAAACAAGAGAAATTGGGTAGTAAGGAAAGGATTGCCTAAACAGCTGTTTTCTAAGGGGAAAAAGGTGGTATGGGCATGGTGGTGCCAATAAAGGTTAGATACAACTGAGCTCCAGTCATCTGGTAGGAAGGACCGAGTATGGGGAGTAAAAGAACATCCAGAGTGAACATGGCTATTGCAAGAATGGTTTGAAACAGGTTAAACCTGGTATCTGAAAGCTGTGATACAAAGTACTTCCAGCCTTTGGGCCAGACCCAGCCCTGTTTTCATCATATGTATCCCACAGCTCCATAAAGCTCTCCCTCAGCTCCTCTCCAGCATCCCTTCTTTCTTTTCCCTAATCCAGTCTTCACCCTTGTTCTGCCACTCTCTGCAGGAGCTTTTGCATACTTTCTGCCCAGTCTGCACTGCCCCTGTGCACCTTTTTGCCTTCCACTGGGAAATTAAAAGGCTAGAGATGGAAAAGAGGGTGTGTGATACCACTTGGTTTATGTACCCACTATAAAACTGCCTAGAAAATCTGGCAACTATTTACAGCTTCTTTTATTTTCTTTGTAAATGCTGAGATAGGTAACCTACAGGAAAGAGGAAATACAATCCCACTAGTAAAGACATTGTGATCACTGTTAGGTGTTTCATGCTTTTCCTGGTCAGAGTTGATCCTAAGCCAAAACTGGTTGCTGAATTACATATATCTTATAATATATAAGACCATCCAGTGGAGGGACAGTGACCAACAGCAGATACCTGAGGAAAAGCATAAGAACAGGACAACCATCAAGTAATACCTCCTCAAAATGCTCCAGCAGCCTCTGACAATCCTTGTCTCAAGGACTTGCTGAACCAGAGCTGTTCTTTTCTTGCTGTAGTGTCTTTTCCATGTGTCAGTTCTTCCTGCTTTTCAGACCCACTTCACTTTCAGAAGACAAGGGAAACAGTCCAGACTGCTTTAATAAATACCAGAGGGTGCATGTTCATAAGCTGGGGACCTGGTGAGCTGCAGGAACATCCTTAATGCTGCCACCTGGTGTAAAAAGCCAGGCAAGAATCAATTCTGTCAGGGGACAAGAGCTCCTGTTAAATCTTGAGACTGTTTCTTATATTTTCCATATAGGCTACCAGACCTCAGCTTAGACCATTGGACTCAATGGGATATCATAAAGAGAAAGGGGATTTGCTTTGTAATTGTAATGCACTTGGGTTTAAGAGACAAAGTAGAAGACTTAGTGTTCCCTTAACCTATAGTGAGTAGGTCTGCTGAATTTATGGATTAGAGCAGCCAAGTGGCAAGCTAACCACTGAGCCATGTGCTTGATTGCAGCAGCAGGAACAAGGACAATCACATTTTACAGGAGAACATGGAAAATATATTGGTCCGGGGATTTAATTTACTTTTCTGGGTCCCAAAAGAAAGGTGAAATAATGGATTAAGTAAGGAACTCTAATGGCATTGCATAATAGATCGTGGGGTTAGACACTTCTGGGAAGCCTGTAGTCATGTAGTTCTCCTGGGCTGTATAAATTCAAGGCTGCAAAATGAAAGCAGTGTACCTGTCATGGTGAGAAGGGAGAGTTCTGTGGATCACAGCATAGAGACTGTTGCTGTTCCTACTGTGCAAACAAAATATATGCATAGGTTTGCAGGCTATAGTTTAGTTTTCTAAACTGTATCATGGTGGGGAGGAGGCATCCTGCTTTGTCCTCCTGGAACAGCTTGTTTGAGGTGTTTGTGTTTGAATGACCCAGTATTTCTTCTATGAAAAGAAGATGCATGGTAGTGATTCTACAGCAGTATGTCTGGGGCACCACTGTCAGAGTAAGGAACTGGGTAATATGTCTGTAAAACACCTCACAGATTAAATCCAGGGCAAATGTCATATCCCTGTGGAAGCTTTGTTTAAAGGACAAGACTTCCTTGTGACTTGCTTGTGCCTGCCCTCCATCAAGATTTCCACCTGCCAGGGAATCTTTAAAACCTGGCAGCATCTCAAGATTATCTTCAGACTGTAGGAGAGATGTTCTGGATGTATGTGCTGCTACCTCATGGAAACGGGATCAGAAGTGTTCCATTTGTGCACAGTGGGTAGCAGAATGGGGCTGCAGTTTTGCCCAGTTTTGTCACTAGAATGCACAAAATAATTGGCTAGAATTGGGCATCATGACTATCAAAACACTTCTGTTTTAGGAAGGCATCAGCATGCAGATGATATTTGACCACATATTACTCAGAGAATCACGTCTTTCCTCTTTTATCTTGTCCTAGAAACAGCACGTGTAATTCTTCAACCTTTGATGAATCAGAAGAGTGGCAAGTTGCTCAAGATGCTGAGATATACTTGTTGAAGTCAGGAGAAATCATGTAAGCAGAACAGTTTCATTACTACCAGCCTGAAAAAATAGACTGAGCTCAAGTATCAGCCATGCAAGAATAAGTTACAGACTCCTGGGAGAGCTGATCACAGTAGAATTTGGTCTGAGGAGGAGGAGCAGAGAGTATAGCTTAGCTACACAGAGCAGGAGCAATGAGTGGGGCCCTCTCTCTTCAGCCCTGCAAAACTTCAGTGCAAGAGGGAGCAAGAAGGAAAGGTTGGGGTCCACATGTATAAATAGTATCTGGAAAGGTGAACAAATTAAGTGACTATTTTTTGTTTCAATTTTTGTTTAGGAAGAACAGTAGAGGGCAGCAGACTTTTTTTTGTCATATTCTATATGTTGTACTCTTTATGTTGTAACTCTATAAAGCTTTATTCAAGCACTACATTTTCCTAGTCAAAATGAACTAAATAAGTGAATAATATCCACATTTTCTAGAGTAGTGAAAGTGCTTGATATCAGTCATCTATTCTGTACCTCTTGCCTTCATCCCAGGCTGAATTTTCCTGCATCTTGGGAACATGTCCCAAAGTTTCTGTGGAGTCTGCCTCAAATAGATGGAAAATAAAAGACAATGATTATTGTTTCTGGGTAGTTAGACTGGATCTCTTCAAGTAATTGCATTTTCTCCTTCCCAGGGTCAGATTACCCCTTACAGTGGAAGAGATCTTAAACTTTGGGGAAAGCAACAGAGAGCTGTTCATCAAATCCAGCACCTACAGTATCATTCCCATCACTGTTACAGAGACGGGGCTAACCATCAGCTGGATCTTTTCATCAGACCCTAAAAGCATATCCTTCAGTGTTGTCTACCAAGAATCAGAAGACACACCACTGGAGCAGTGCAAAGTAAGGCCTTTGTTTCCTTGTTACAAGAGGTTGTAGTACACGACAGTCAGCCACCAGAAGAATCAGCAAGTATAGCTAGGAGGTCTCCACAAGAGTACCAGTTGCTATTGTATTAAGGACTTGATTCTGCAGTTAACTACAGTTCTGCTGAAGGCAGAGCTACATCTTCGTGTTGCCTGGAAATGTTGAGCTGAAAAGCAGTTTGGCTTCTGTAGGTCACATCTAAAATTAACCTTGTTATTAACCAAAGATAAAAGTCCAAGTCTCCAAAATACTTCTTTTTCCCCCTCCTCTCTCTGCTCTTAAGCAGAGGCCACAAGGAGACAGGGGAAGCAGTGAGGCACATACTTAAGTGCCTTGATGGTGTGCAGAATCACTTTGCTAGTGCCCAAGATACCAGGTTTTATATGTGCTGTCTGTATTTCCTGAGGATTATAGATTAAGTGAATCAATGTTATTCAGCTAATTACAAAGTTTTAATGAAGACAGGGCAGCTGTTGGTTTAATCCACTGTGGTAAGGGGGGACCCTACTTGCAGCACTGTGTGCACCTCTGGTGTCTTTGATGTAAGGACAAGGAGCTGTTGGAGCAAGTCCAGAGGAGGCCACGAGGATGCTCAGGGGCTGCAGCACCTCCTGTATGGAGACAGGCTGAGAACATTGGGGCTGTTCAGCCTGGAGAAGAGAAGCCGCGTGGAGACCTCAGAGCAGCTTCCAGTGTCTGAAGGGGCTACAAGGATGCTGGAGAGGGGCTCTTCATCAGGGACTGTAGTGATAGGACAAGGGGTGATGGGTTCAAAGTGAAACAGGGGAAGTTCAGGTTAGATCTAAGGCAGAAGTTCTTCCTGTGAGGGTGATAAGGCACTGCCACAGGGTGCCCAGAGAAGTGGTGAATGCTCCATCCCTGGCAGTGTTCAAGGCCAGGTTGGGTAGAGTCTTGGGTAGCATTGTCTGGTGTGAGGTGTCTGGGTCCATGGCAGGGGGTTGGAACTGGATGATCTTAAGGTCCTTTCCAACCCGAACCATTCTATGGTTCTATGAATTCTAAGGCAGTGATTTCTCTGGGGCAAGAAGACATTTATAGTGTGCTGTTAATTCCCTCCATAGTTACTAACTCCATGTAAAATCTTTTTTTTTTTCTTAGTCTGAAAGCTGAATGAAGAGTGAATGTTGCTTTTTGATACATCTATTTGATATAACTTTGGGGTTTATAGGCTTGTCCTTGATCTGTATCAGTTGCTGTTCTGACAACTGTCTCTGATAGGGTTTTACAGCAAGATAGATGGTAAGACATACTTTTGCTGTCAGCTTAGATAAACAATTCAGATTTGCTGAGATAGCTTATTTTATAATGCTGGGAGTATAAAACCAGGTATTACAAGACATGCTTAGCTAAATCATGCTCTTGGATATATTTAATGGAGCACTGCTGATGTTAGTCAACTTGCTTAGATTAACATTAAAAAGATGCGGATTTGATTCTGTCTCTAAAGCAGAGATTTATAGCCATGGTTTAATGCTGTAAAGAGGTTATCAAAGGAAAGCAGATGTCTCAATGCGAGATGTTAGTTTGGCTGAATTCTGAATGCTAATCAGTGAAAATAAGTAGTCTTGCAGGCACAGAGGGACTTTGGGAGCTTCAAGATGGCTCAAGTCTGGATATGAAGGCAAATGTCAATTTATAGGGCAAATAGCAAGTTTCATTTTAATTTGTATTGAATTCCAGGTTCTTATTCCTATGACCCGCTGCAATTCTCATAAGGAAACTATCAGAGGACAGGTGAAAGTCAGAAACGCTGGAATCTACACACTGATATTTGACAACACATTCTCTAGGTAGGTCCTGGCTGGGTGGAAAAGCTGAAGTAAGCTTGGTTGTACAGACTGTGGAACTGATTGTGGACGTGAGGGGTACTCTGTCCATCATGGGCACAGTCTGAGAAAGTCTCCTTGTGAGATCACTGCTGTAACTCAAAGCAAGGGCAGGCTGGATGTGGGGAAGAAACTCCTTACAATAAGAGTGGTAAAACCCTGGCACAGGTTGCCCAGAGAGCTGGTGCGTGTACCATCTCTGGAGACATTCCAGGCCAGGCTGGATGTGTTTCTGGGCAACCTGGTCTGGTTGAAGATGTCCCTGCTCATTGCAGGGGGTTGGACTGGCTGAGCTTTGAAGGTCCCTTCCAACCCAAACCATTCTATGATCAGATGTACCAGTATTCTGCCATTCAGAAGTAAGTATGAGGAATTGATCCCAGCCTGCCAGAAGATCTTCAGCCTGAGTTTTGGTTCTTGGTCTTGTTTTGTTTTTAAACTTCCCCCCACCAGCATTCCACCCTTCTGTCTCAACATCTGGGAAGGTAAACAGAACTAAGCCTGTCACTTGTGACTATTTCCAAGACAGTTAAGTCAGGATTGTCACCTTACTTAACAACAGCCCTGACAGCCCTTGCACAGGCATGCTTTTTGTTAACAACAGTCAGTGTTTTGCCTGTGTATGAGCTGAAAGCCTGAATGGATTTTTAAGGCTTCCTGTCTAATTGTCTTCAGCTAACATGGTTATCTTTCTCTCTTTTCTTCCCTTGCCAGGTTTATCTCAAAGAGAGTGTTCTATCACTTGGCTGTCGAGCGACCTGTCATCTATGATGGAAGTGATCTTCCATAGCCTTGACTTACACTGTGTTATTTTAAATGAATTTTTTAAGGAATGGTCTTATTTATGTGCACAGAAGCATTACGATTACCACTGCGTTTGAAGACTTTGAAACTATGCAATAGTTATAATGCACTTAGAATGTGTATACACTAAAAACAGAAGCCTTTTTAGAAACACTAATGGTTCTGTACTGTGTACAGGTTGCTGAAAAGCCATGTACTTTGATTTAACAGGTCGAGAATCAGTTTCAGTGCCGAGAAAACCAAGTGTGGAGGAGTGTTAATGCCAAGTGACATTTTAATTGCTTCCAAAAATCTCCTTCCAAAGGAAATTTAAAGAGGAAAAAAAGTGTATTTTTGTTGACCTCTTCACTGAGGAGTAAATATAACCACTTATGTTCTGCTCTGCTGCTCCTGCAGTCAGAACAGCAAGTATGCCATGCTTCAGTCTTCACAGGCATATAGAGTAATCCATCTGGAAGATTTTATCTTTTCCATGTTTTATAACTAGGAAACATAGGGGATTCTTAACATTTTGGGATAAGATTTGGTAAGTCTTACCTGGCTTTTAAAAATGCTGTGGTACTGAATGCCAGTTGCAAACCAACACAACAGGAAGCAGCAACTCCTTTCACTTTTTCTCACCAGCATCTGTAAGCTGGTGCACTGAAACCAGTGCTTATGGTGAGTACCAGCAGCAGAATCAGGAGTGTCATTTGCAGAATGGACTGCTCACTGTGGTATTAGGAAAAGGAGCATTCCCTTTTCCTGCTTTAGCACCTTAGTCATCAGCATTCACAGAGAAGCACAGTTTCTGAGGAAGTCAGCAGTGTCTCTCTCTCTCTCTGGAACACATGGAACGTAGCAATAATGTCTGAATCAGTCTCAGAACATCCATCCATACCCAAATGCATATCCAGCCCCATGAGCTCTGCACCCATTGTTGGTGTATTCTGTCCCTTCCTACCCCGTGCACTTGCCCTAGCCAGCTGCTAACCTTGTCTCAGATTTGGGGATAAAGCTGGCTCTCAATCCTGCCTTTTAGGGAAGGCTGGGTTCTCATTTATGCAGCATTGCCATGCAAGCCATTTGCTGTCTATATAGAATTTCAACTTTTTGTCAAAATATCCAAAAGCAGGGGTTTTCTCATTAAAAATCCTGTGTTCTAATGGAAAGGCAAAACATTTGACAGGAGAAAGAAGAAAAGCTCTTTCTCCTGAACAGCCTTCCTCATCATTTTAGGTGTCTTTGACTTCTCATGATGTTCTCCCAAGGAAACCTCAGACCTGGAAGGTTTTAGCACAGCATTTAGTAGAAGGCCAGCACAGCCTGCCAGGAACCCTGTAGTCTCTTGGTGGCTGGTATACAAGGGGTCATGGTGGGAGACAGCAAATAAACCATGAGGGGAAAGAACAGCACAAGCTGAAGCAGACAATTTAGGGGAGAGGAAAGGGGCAAATCTTACAAGTGCAAAAACAAGGGCAGGGATTTGGATCCATTAACTATAGGGATCTGACTATAACTATAGTTAGGCTATAACTATAGGGATCTCCTACACCAAAAGGTTGTTTAAAAGGTGGAGTTCACAGGACAAGTATTGGAGATTCAATGGTTGGACTTGATGATCTTTAAGGTCTTTTCCAACCAAGTTGATTCTGTGATTCTATTTACCTAGCAGCAGCCAAGGTAGAGGGAAATTCTGATTATAGGAAAGAATACTGCAGGTGAAGCTGAAGGTTGCTGATCATTCATTCCAGTTGTTAACAATGCATAAATCCAGTTATCTTGGAAAACATAGTGAAAGGATGGCTCCTTTTCATGGAGCACCTAGCTTTAGGTGTCTGGTTCATCCAGCTCATCAATAGCCTTCCCTTCAGATGCCTCTTCCTGGAACTGGTGGTGTGCACCCAGCTTCTGCCAGGCACCAGTGGAAGGTGCAAACTGGTTTACTCCCCTCCTGAGGGCACAGGCTGCAAGGCAGTTAAACCCTGACCTGGCTGTGTGCGTGGCAGTGAGATGGACAAGAGACTGAAGTGGGCAATAAACAGGCAATAACCGGCACATGGATCGGTTGATGAATTAGGGCAGATTTCAGTGTTGAAGCTATGTTTTATATTTAATTAGACAAGGAAAGATTATTTATTGCTTAAAAATGTGTACCATATGCTCTGCTGCCTCCTGAAGTTTTCCTTTAAGCTTTCAGGTGTGTTTTCTAAAGCATTTTGCTGTTGGTTTAACTAGAATACTAATCTTTCTAGGTTATCTTTCTTAAAATGCCAAATATAAGGTAAAGGGACACTGTCAAGTATCTTAGGCCAAAATAGGACATATATCTCTGCTCAAAAGTATCTGAAATGTCTCCATTCAAAGCTCTTTGACAGATTTGCCTCTTGATTTCGTCTCTGCATCCCAGTTCTTAACTTTTTTCATCCTCTGGCAAGTATTTTTAATTGTTTTAAGTATATTTTAAGTATTATTAAGTATTTTGAAGGTTATTAGCTCTTCAAGTGGTTGCCTCCATGTAGTAAGGCAGGTGTTTCCTTGCAAGCCTTTCATGTAAGCAGTCCTGAGGTTGGCTGAAGCAGATGAGGAGGGGAATAAAAGCACTGGATTGTTTCTAGTTAGTATTTGTGTTGTTATGGTACCTTCAGGTTTTCCTGCCCCATGAGAGTAGTTTTATGGGGCTTTATTGCTCTCTGAAAGAGGACACTAAGAGAGGGAGCCAGAACCTGGACTTTAAAGATGAAAAGTTTGCTTTTAACTAAGGAGATTATTTAAGAGGGAGAAAAGATGCAAAGGTTTAAATACTCAGGCTGGTAAAGTACTTCAAGTGAGCTGGAGTGCAGCTGCTCCGAGTAACTGTTCAAGAACAGGAATCCCATCATGTCAATTAGAAGGAGCCTTTTCCACCTCAGAGGATGTGCAGAGCCAATAGTAAAGCCCTTTTAAAACTGCTGATGAAATTAGTTGAAGGGGATGTCACATTCATGTGACAAAGAGGTCAGCAGAAGCAATTGGGTTTTTTCCTGGGTGCTGGAGCAATGGAGACTAATATTTGTTGTTATGCAGAGGTTTATGTGAAGGAAAGAATGCAGTTGCTTTAAGAAATGACAGTGTTCCTTTACTCAGCGTTACTTCATGTTGCTTTATGACAAGCCACAGAGATGTATTGCACCACAGTGTACCGCGTTACAAGACAGCAAAGCTACAAAAGCCTGACTTTGCTACTGAAAATGGAAATTGCACTATAGTTTTAGTTATGCTCAGTCACTGAGATTGTAACATGTTCAGAAGCATCTTTTGGTCTTAACTGCCAAAGAACTGCAAACCCTTTTCACATCAAACTTCATGCTTCAGATAGGGGAAAGAGAGATTTACATGTCCCAGTGTCTGTACAGTTACAGAGATGTAGACGGTTGTGTACTGGGATGTTTCTTGATGCTTTTTTCCTTCTTTTTTAACCTCAGGAATTAAATAAAACTCTCTATCACTGAGATTGTGTGTCCCTTTTCTGTCTTGTAGGGAGAGCTCTGCCTGGAGGATCCATCAGGTGATTGTATGATTCTGCTTCTGAGCAAGTGAGATAAGGAAAACAGGAACCAGTTTGTGATGCTGGTAGAGAAGGGCCACATCTGTACAGCACCACAGAGCAACAGCAGACCCTTAAATCAGTGTTGCATGAGCTGGACCCCAGGCTAGAGGAAATAGCACTGTGTGCTGCTGGCTCAGAGCCACCAGCAAAGAAGCTCTTCCCTGTGAGGGTGCTGAGGCGCTGGCACAGGGTGCCCAGAGAAGCTGTGGCTGCCCCATCCCTGGCAGTGTTCAAGGCCAGGTTGGACAGAGCCTTGGGTGACATGGTAGTGTGAGGTGTCCCTGCCCATGGCAGGGTTGGAACTGGATGATGTTAAGGTCCTTTCCATCCCAAACCAGCCTGGGATTCTATGATCATGCCACTCACACTCCAAGAAAGTTTCCAAATCACAGTTCAGGCTCAGTTCCAGTTATGGAGAAAACAATGATTTGGGCTTGCTTTTGGATGAGCTCAGCTGTGACTGGGCACCACACTCCAGCATCAGCAGCATGGCACCCCCTTCCAAGGGGAAGGAGCTCGGGTGCTCAACTGCGAAATCCCTGCTAAGGTGTCTCTGTACCCTCAATAACCAGTTGTCATGCTGGAACTCCTCCTGCAGTGTGTGTAGGCTTGTATGTGATGGTACCTCTGTGCAGTGCATGACACATGGCTGCCTGCAAGTGGATCCATGGAAATACCCCTAATTCCAGCCTCAGTGGTAACGCAGTCATTCCTCATTGGGAGAGCTGCATTAACTGCAGTATGGTAAAGGCATGCTCATAGGTAAAGCCTCTTGTGCAAAGGATCTTCATGTCTTTTGGTCTCTCCTTCATGAATCTGAGCCTTCACATTCTGTATTTCAGTGACTTTAATTAAACTTAGCTTAATTCTCCCTGGAAGCAAAGTAATAAATGTAACTTAAGCTACCCACTTCACTTCCACTGGCCTAAGAGTCTCCAGAGCAGAACATGGGCAGCTGCTCATCCTGTTTGTTCCTTTTCTGCCATGTCCCACTTATTCCGTGAACACAGTTGATGCCACCACCATTTTTACCCCATTGGTGGGAACAGAAGCAGCACAATGTGAACCTTACAAACCCTCTTCCCAGATTGGTTCCCTATTTGTACCCTTGCTCAGGGATGTCTCCAGGTAATTCATTTCAAACCAAAGCAGAGACGATGGGCTCAGTTCTTGCACTGCCAGCCTGGATCATGAACCTGTCACGTCCCTCCAGCTCATGTCATTACAAAACTAAGCATCTGTTTGCCTTACAAATACATTGCTTTTGTGCTCACCAAGAGAACTTACAAGTGTAATGCTTCTTTTGGGTTTGCTTTAAGTGGGAAAATGAAAACTATCAGCATCTCTTCTGTGTCTTCATTCACCTTCTACACACTCACTTTTGAGCCCATTTTGGGGTTGACTTTTAAGCTCCTCCTAATTCAGTGTGTGAGCTAATGGCAGAGGCACATGGAGCTCCTTGTGCTGAGCTTAAAACCCAACAGACTGTGCAGAAACAGACCAGAACTGGGGGTTCCACCCTCTGCTGAGGCTAACCTAGAGGTTTACTTTCCTCACTAGATCTTGCACTAGATCTATCTCTTAACGTACCTGTTTTCCCCTACCAAGGTAAAGGGAGGACATTCACCTGCCTCTATCCAAACAGGCTCAACAGCCCCTCTGTGTGTGGCTGTGATCCAGTGCCATAGGATCCCACATTGGTTTGGGTTGGAAAGGACCTTAAGATCATCCAGTTCCAACTCCTTGCTACAGGCAGGGATGTCTCACCCTAAACCCACATCACCTGAGACTCCATGTCCTCTATGAGGAGCACGTTTGCACTTGGTGAGCTCAGTGCCTCCCCCACCCAAGCAAATCCCATTATTTAGGACCTTTCTATAGCTCAGAACCCTGCAGACCAGCCTGCCCACGGCAGACCCCGCAGCTGCTCCTTGTTTCCCCAAGGCACCTGTGTTACTGCCGACAAGCAGGGACAAGATGACCCTGCAGACCATCCTTCCCACCTGCAGACACTTTGCAAGCCATAAACCACGGTTCTATCGATCTATAAACCACCCAATTCCAGCCTCTAAAGCTCCTTGTTCCCTGTCCCATTGCAGGCACCCGGGGCAGGCCCATCTGCGGGCGGGGAGAGGAGCGGGGCGGAGCGGGCCCTGACGAGGCTTTATCGGGGCGGAGCGGGGCCTGACGGAGCCCTCGTCCGTTCCGCTCCGGCAGCACCGCCTTATCCCGGGGCACGGGGCTGAGGAGCGGCCGGTCCCGGCTCCCACCTCCCGTCATGCTGCGGCTGCTGCTCCCCTGGGCCGGGCTGGCCGCCATCCTCCGGGCCGCGGTGAGTGCCTTGTCCTCCGGGGGTTTCCGGGCGGACATGTCTACCCCCGGGGATGGAGGGGGCATTGGTTCGGTCCGTTTCGCGTTAACCGGCTCCGGTGGCCGCGGGTGTTGGTACCCGGAGCCCGTGGGGGCCGGGGCCTGGTCCGCACCGGGGCCTGGCCCGCACCGGGCCCTCGTCCGCACCGGGGCCTCGCTGCCTGCGCTGAGGAGCGGGCGGTGCGGCCTTTGCATCGCTGCGGGGAACACACCGGGATCCCGGAGGATATCCCATGGGAAGTGTGCTCTGATGGGGGGTGTGCAGGGATTGGAGCCTGTCCTGCGCTTCCCGGGTCCCTCAGTGCTGTGCTGGGGGCAGTGGGTGCCATAGCAGGTGCCCAGGCACATACTGTGTCCCTGTATTTGCTATGGCAGCCTTGTGGCTGGGGCTTGAAGCCCAGTATTGATGTTTACTTGGTAGGTGATGGACGGGTAAGGCACAGGTTGTACAGAGAGGTGATGGATGAGCCATTCCTGGAGGCATTCCAGGCTGGATGTGGTTCTGGGCAACCTGGTCTGGTTGTAGATGTACCTGCTCATTGCAGGGGTTGGACTGGATGAGCTGTGAAGGTCCCTTCCAACCCAAACCATTCTATGAGTCTATGAAAATACCTCAAAAGCATATAGAGCCAAATTAAAATACATTGGGTTAATTAAAACCATCCAAAAAGGACCAGGCAAGGATTTGCCTTCCAGCATCCCTGATGTAGGAGCTTTGTCAGCTGGAGTGTGAGGAGAGCAGCCCCAGACAGCGGCCGGGATCAGGTTGTTTCCTTAAGCAGCCTGTATTACTGCTGTTACCCAGGCAGAATGTGGCCTGTTGTCTTGAGGGGCTGTGGGCTCAGACCAGTAAGGTATTCCCTATGCTCTCATCTTCCTGGTTCTGATTCCCTGTGGAGGAACATGTGTAAAATAGAGCAGTTTTGTACCAACCACGAGGGCTGATGATGCTCAACCAACCCACAGCTCCCTGAGCAAACACCTTAAAACCTGGTCTAATCCCCAAAACAGAGCAGGGTTTTATCATCACAGAGGTACTGATGTGCTCTGAAATGAGCTTGGGGAAGTACATGCTGCAGGTAAGCAAATGGGTTTGTAGAGTAAGGGGCTGAAGCTTGCTGCAGGGCACCACGAGGCTGCTTGTTGTGCCCTAGTTCTGAGGTATTTCTGGCTGTAAAGACTGCTTTTCATCTAGTCAAGTGTGGGCTGAGAGAGAAGGGTTTTGATAGTGTGTGTATGCTGCTGTGTGGCTTTAAATAAAGCACTTTGTCATCTCAGCCTTGTCTCTACTGTATGCTGTGAAAGACCAGTAGGTTTATTTTAACTAGAAATGTGCAAACTTTAGCAGAAACCCTATAAACTCTGCACAAAATACAGGGCAAACAGGGAATTGTGGTGGGATTCAAACATAACTGGTGCTTGCTTATTTACTTTCAGCCTGAATCAGATGCGTTAGACTTGGTGCTCCCTTTACTTCTGCAGGAGCAGTGTGTGATGGTTTAGTCCCTTTGCGACATAATTGCATCTGTTAGACCAGGATATGTGTGAGTAGCTGATGAGCCTTGGGAACTGTGCATGTAGTGGAAGTGAGCAGGAGGTGAGTAGCCAAGCACAGTGTGGTTTCACTGGTCCTACTGGTTCTGAGGGCTTTGGGCAAGTGTTATTTGCAGCTGGAGGCAAGGATATGTGTGGCTGCATCTCATAAAGTTTCTGGTCCCACAGTTGTATCTGATGTTGTTCCAATGGGGATTTCACTACATGCATTAGTAGAATCCCTTGCATTCAATGAGGATGATGTGGGGTGATAACTGCTTTTGAGATGGAGCCGGCTGCTTGGGCAGAGCAGAAAATGTGTGTGTATGAAGTTAACAGCAGAGCATCTTAGTCCCAGAACGTGTGTGAGGCTTCCAAATACCGTGATGATTGTTCCCAGACTTGTTGCATCACTGTTGTGATCTGCTGCCATCTACTATAAGGAAGTCTTAATGAGGAAAGAGTGTATTAAAAAGTAAAAGGGGGTGGAATTGAGGGAGGCAGGCAGAGAGCTTGAAAGGGGACTGCCAGAATCCAGTGCTTTCAGTTGTCTGATTTGTTCCACACCAGGAAGTCTCCTCTCTGTCTCTATGATAGTGATTCTGCATGACCCCAGTCTCTTGTAGCATGTACAGAGTAACAGTCCTTCATTGCAGGCTGGGAAAAAGGGAATGTCTGTGCTATTTTAAATGGGCTGATACTGGTTCCTGGTTGCAGGCTTCGTTGACCCAAGGCATCCCTTCATAACCACATTATTGCCTACTGGAGACTCCTGCAGAACAAAAGGGACCGGTTGGGAAGCCAAGATGATCTCCTTCAAGCAAGCATCCCTCGAAGCAAAGGCTGCAGTGGCTGCAGGAGTGGTTTTCCTCTCCATGATGCTGTCGCGGAGTTACCTGTCAGAGAAGCTGGACCTCAGGATGCGGCGCTGGCTCCTGAGGCTGCAGATGGCACTGTTTGCTAATGCACTCATGTTGATAGGATCTCTTCATGTGTGGAGAAGTGTGGTTACCACGTTCTCCAGGGCTTCGGTTGCCAGCTCATTCTGTTTCATGCCCTGGAAAATAGCTGTGTTCATGTTTCTGGCTCTGGCTCATTCAAGCTTCTTTACGATGCTGTTTCTTGTTGCAGAAGAGCCCTATTTCTTTTCTTTAGCTGCCTACACTTGCTTGGGGGCCTATATTATTCTGATGTTCTTCCTTTTTACTCTAGGCTCTGTAGAGCAGGCCTACAAGTTGTTGGCTGGGAAAGGCGCTAAGGCAGGCACTGGCCACAAGAGCAGACCAGCGATGAAACCAGTCTTGGCCGTGCTGCTGACTGCTGTACTGACTGTTGTGGGGCTGCTAAATGCCTCCCAGCCTCCTGCTGTGAATTCTGTGGAGGTTCCAGTTCACAAGCTGTCCCCAACAATGAATAACCTGAAAGTGGTGTTGCTTTCAGATATCCATCTGGGGCCTACAGTTGGGAAGACCAAGCTTGCCATGATTGTGAGGATGGTTAAGGCTTTAAAACCAGATATCACTGTGATTGTTGGGGACCTGACTGACTCCGAAGCAGAGATCCTCCGACCTGCTGTTGAGCCTCTTGGAGAACTCGCCTCCCCTTTGGGAACTTACTTTGTCACAGGAAACCACGAGTACTACACATCAGATGTTAGCAACTGGTTTGAGCTGTTAAAATCATTTAACATTCGGCCGCTGCATAATGAGAATGTGAAGATTGTTTCACCACAGAGCACTGAGGATTGGTTCTGTCTGGCTGGCGTTGATGATATCGAAGCAGATGCCTTGCGCTACTCAGGACATGGCATGGATTTAAAGCAAGCCCTGGAAGGCTGTAGCAGTGAGCATGCGATAGTGCTGTTAGCTCATCAGCCTGTTGCTGCCAAGTGGGCCCTTCGGGAGAGACCAGACATCAACTTGATTCTCTCTGGCCATACTCATGGAGGGCAGATTTTCCCACTAAATGCTGGAGCTTATTTGCTGAATCCATTCTTTGTTGGCTTGTATCAAGTTGGGCAGAACACCTTTGTGTATGTCAGCCCAGGGACAATGTACTTTGGAATACCCATGAGGCTGGGCAGCAGAGCTGAAATAACAGAGATAATTCTCCGTTCTCCTTGAGGACTTTTCCATTTGACAGACTTGGACCATCCTTTCTGGTCAGTATCTTGGCTCTTTTGCTCTGGAAGCCCACCCTGTTTCAGGGAAGCTGGAGAAGATGCATTGGGGTGGACTTCAGCAGGTTCTGTTAAGTGTGAGCAGAAAACACCAAATGTATCTTGGGCCTATGAAACAAAGGGGGGCATTTTAAAATACTGAAGAAATTAATTCTTTGTGTTTATTATTATTATTGAGGTTCTGCATTTAAAGATAGCACTGATGTGACAGAGACAATGTGTCCTTTGCGTGTTCAGCAATATCTGTGTCCTGCAGCTGCTTCGTGTTCCAATGTTTGTTATCCATCAGGAGCTGCCTTCTCCAGTATGAGGCAGGTGAAGTTCTGATCTCCTGCAGTGACACCATTTGTGCATGTTTTGCAGAAGCAATTGAAGAGTATCCACAAAGTCTGTGAACTCAAGAGGCCTTTTGCTAGGAATGTTCTGGGAAGGGAATGGTTTTACGGGTATTCTCTCAGTGCTAGGGCTTCCAGTCTGTTGTGACCAGTACAGTAAGGTGGCACGCATCAGTACTTGAAATCCATTTTGTTTCTAGTTCTAAAGCTGGGGAGACTGATACCAAAGGGTGAAGCAGCTGTGTTTCTGCAGGCATTTCCCCCAGAATAACTGGGCATCTGATCATTACTTGCCTAAAATTGCTCTCATGAAAGCAAATAAGAGAGAAAACTTGGAATTACCAAACTTCTCTTGCTCTCTGTGCATACAGGACCTCCTATGTAAAGCAGAAAATCCAAAGCTGAAATAGTCTCTTTTCATTCTGCACGTTCTTTGTTGATGCTTAACTGATCTTCTGTGATTTTTCTCTTAACAAGAGTAAGGAGATGCTGTTTGAAAACAATGCAAATGGGTTAATGCTTGAACTTTGAGGTTTTAATATTTCAAGTAAATGCTGCCCTATTTGAGAATACTGAACTCTGCAGCAGGTGACTTCTCCTTAGTAGCATTTGCTTATCAATGTCCTGGTTGTCTGATAGGCACATAGCAGAACAACTGCTATGGAAAAATGAGGGATAGAGATTTTCTGTCTTTCCTAGAAGGGCTTAACACAAATCCATATAATTCTGCGCATATAATTCCATGCAATTCTTGCTTTTTAATCTCTGTTTTCATATAAGAAAGCCAGGATGTAAATTCATGTGTGTGTATCATCCAGGATGATGAAGCAGTTGACTTCTGTACATCTTCCTCTCTTCTCCCCTTCAACGCCTGTGTTGCTGTATGAAAACCATGAACTGTACAAGTCTGGGAATCCTGCTTCTGAAGCCTGTAGCTGTTGCTACAGGATGTCCCTTGCTCTGCCTTTCTGCCCACCAGTACCTGGGTTCCTCTCAGGCAGACCCATGTAGCATGTGGTGAAAGAGATCTGTGCTTCTACAGGAGACTGAGGATGGCAAAACCAGGTGGTGCTCAATCTTTTCCTGCTTTCCTTGTGTTCCTGAACCAGACACACTGCTGGTTTGTTCTTCAGCTCCTGTCCTCCTTTTGCAGGAGGAATGTGGGGTGTATTTAAACCACAGGCTTTATGAAGTTGAGCTTTTCTGTCTGTGACATTTCAGTTTTACTTCATCCACAGCCTTCAGACACCCCTGCCCTGGCAGAGTTTCTAACTGCTAAGCTGGTTTTGTATCCTCTTCCTCTCTTCAAAAGCTTTCCTTTTTACTACAGGCCTATTGAGAAATAGGGCAAATGTGTCATGTGCTGGAAGGTTGGTGGAAGGCTTGGAGGAGTCCATGAGAGCTGAGCACCTCATCAGCCAGGCGCTTTACTTGCTGGACTAGGTAATTATTGTTCCCCAGCACCTATATGAACTTCTTTATGCTTGTGCAGTAATATCTACTTAATTATCCTGAAGTTTCCATGTGTATTTAATACTACCCATATGGGATCCAGCTGAGGTTCTTTCCCCTCTCTTATGTAGAGAGAATCTCGATAGCCTGTAACCCTCTCTTTACTTATCACCATGCCTTCAGTTAAAAGCAGTATTCTGGGCTTAGTAGTGCAGAGTATTCACTCTAGGCCAGTGGTCCAGGAGGACAGCTTTTCACTCGTTAGGCGGAGGGTTGTTACTGTGTTAAGCTTAACACAGTGAATAATGTCATATTTATTAGATGGAATACATTTTTAAGCAAGTTTCCTCATCGGGATGCTTTTGTGGGAATGGTTTTAGGTAGTATTAGTTTCCCAGTGAGCTGCTAGTATTGTTTTTCTCTTTTTCCTCCCTATCCTTGTTACTTTGTCCATGCCTCTCTTAGAAGATCTCTGTGTATCCTTTCAGGACCAGATGCGCATCCTTTTAGGAGTGGTCATATTATCATTTCATGAATCTATTGAGTACTCCCAGTGGAATTTAGTTCTTCTACATTAGTTTCTTTCAGTCTCTCCCTCTGAAACCTTGATGATTATCACTTCACATGGGTTTTGTTTTTCTGTGCCAAAATACTTCAAAGCCTTTTCCTGATTTGCCTTTTTTAAGCATGGATGGAAAGGATTCTAGATCAACTTTGGTTTTGATAGTAAGAGGAATTAACCTCTTGTGCAATCTGACAGCAATCCCTAATTATCCTTCAAGGCTTTCTCCATACTTTTCTCCATTTGACTTGAATATTCACCATGCAGACCTGTGTTCAGTATTCCAGATGGGAAGAAAATTGCTGTGCTGCTTTATTTTGTTTGTAATGAAGTTTTATTTGGTGTGTGTGGAATGTATTTGAGTTGGAGAACTGAAATGAATATATATTTCTTCCTAAAAAGGCCCATTGAAGGGTTGGGAGGAAGTTAACCACTGCAAGAATAATACCAGAATAGAACAGTATCATCACTCTGTGGAAGTTATATTTATTACATTAAATACTCAATATAGAGTGGATTTGAAAATATGTAAATTGTGGTATAACAAATGCTTTAAATGTTGGGGTTTAATAAAACTTTATTTGCTTATTAAGAAAGATGCCTCTGAGGACCTTTTTCTTTTGTACCAGTATTTACTGTAACAGTTCATGGTGGATTGTTCTAACACACTAGTTCTGTTTGCCAACGGGATGGTACTGACGATAGATGTGAGTAGTTTGGGGATGTCTTGCGCCAGCACTGTGAGGCATGGTGGGAAGTGGGAAAGGTAAGGCCACTTAAATTTGCCTCATGCCTCTCCTAGGGGGAAGAAGTGCAGTTTGAAGAGATGAGGATGTGGTGTAGAAAGAATATTAAGGCTGATGCAGAAAGAATATTAAGGTTGCACAAATAAGTTCTGGTTTGATTTAAGAAAGGACAAATTCTGTAGTTCTTTTCCACGTGGGTATGTTCTGAGCATGTAAGATACAACATTATACCATTGCCTCCAAGGGTCTGGATTTTCAGCTGGGCATTAATGTGATGTGGCATGAATGACCTGGTGTCCTAAAGTACACACTGAGTTTGTGTCTGTTGAATGTGCTTACTGGACTAGCAGACCTGCTACCCCATCTTCTAGGGAGAAAGAGTGGGAAGGAATTCCATGCATATTGATAATGGTGAGTACACAGCATTAACAGAGCCAGGCCTAGATTCATGATGAGAACGGGTTTGGTTGTAAGCCCTGGTCTGCAAGCAATGGCTAGAATCATGCACTGACAATAAAAGAATGCTGACTAAGTGAACCTGAAGGGATGTTTGTTACAATGGGCAATAAATGAAATGAGTCACAGCAAGTGTTCTGGAAGTTTCATCCTTCTCACCCTGTAATACTACTGTAGCAGGTAGTGTATATGTAAGAAAGGGGAGGTACAGTTATGGTCACAGCTTTAAAAGTGTGGCTTCTAAATGGCAACCGGTTGAATGATGATAAGCATAGTTAATACCTTCTTCTTATAGTTTTATGACAAGTCTTATTGCTCTGACAGAGGTGTGTGTCCCCTGAGGATGTTGGTTCAACATTCATAATCTCCCAGCAGTTACCTGCCATGAATGGAGCAAAGTGTCTTTTCCATAGGCCTCTGTAGGTCGTCTGAATGAGGGGGCTAAAATCCTCTTTCAGAGGGAAACACCAGCAACTTATTTTTGACTCTCCTCCTTTATTTCCAAGGATAATGCTCTTTCAATGTGCTTTTTCCCTAATGCTGCTTTATTTCTTCTAATAGCATTGCAGAATTGTGTTGCTGCATCTAAGATACTTTCCATAGCTTTATTTTAGGTTTTCTGTGAAGAAATGCCTTTGTCACAGTTATAACCTCCTGTAGTCTTCCTCCTCCTTGGAGCTTGTAGTGTTCAAGTGTTTGTAGTGTTATGTCACTCAATTGCTCTGTTTAACAGCAGTCTAGAAATAGGCATGTTTGCTCAGCAGTGTCATCCTCCAGCTCTCAAGAAGCTTTCTTTGCTCTTTGTACTGTGCCCAGTAGTTTGTGTTCTTGCTCTTTTGGCCTGTGACACACTGCACCAGCTCCCTTTTGCTCTCGTGTTGCACTAAGGATATGCTCTCAGTCAGCAGCTGCACCCAGTTGTTGGCCAGGAGTTTGTCCTGGCAGCTTGCAGCTTTACATGCCTGCTGTATTCCACTCTTCCCATTCCCTTCTATCTCCTTTCCCTGTAGTTGTACCCACTATTGTAACAAAGCAGGTCACCACTTAACAGAAAGAGGAGCTTTCATGGGAAGGTTCTTCAGAACTGTGTGGTCTGTTGGTCTCTACTTGACTGTTGGGCAGATTTCCTCTGTTGGTGGATGCTCTTGTGTAGTGGGGATCACCTGGGGTTAAATGGTGACCTACCTTTACCTTACCTTTCAGTTTCATTGCTTTTACTTCATAGAATCTAAGCCTTGTTTTCCATATGGGACAGACCAAGGTGTAGCAAGGCCAGTTTCCTTCAATAGCTTTACATTTACACTAGTGAAAGGTGTGTTTCGTTTGGACTAGTATAACATTAACTTCCAGTGAATCATGAGGTTTGTTTGGCTGACTTCTGACTTATTTTCTGATAGCTACAGAGCACTAACTGATTATTTGCCTCTCATTTTACTTTGTAAACCCCCACTGATCTTTCCTTGCTCAATAATGAATCTGATGCTAAGTCATCAAACATGAAGAAAAAACCCCAAGTATTCAGTGGGACATAGAGGTCAAACGCAGTATGGGGATGCCAAAGATGTATGCAAGATGTGAGAGGTTAAGGTTTGTTTAAGTAAAGTTCAGATTAATAAAGTTAAAGGTTCTTAAAGACATAGGGCCAGGCACGTAGCAAAAGTCCTTTTGGTTTCCCTTCTTTTTGAAAGCAAAAGTACTGCTGTGGTCATAGTAATTTGAATCTTATTAAGATCTTCATCTCACTTGAGGAGTAACCCCATGCTTTTGAAGTGAAGGTGTTTTTCTTGTGGCTAGCAAGTGCAGATGCTTACTTTCAATATACCTGCTTCTTTTTGAAGTCACTGGTTTGTCTGTGCTCAGCTGGAAGGTATTTAAAGTAGGACTTTTCCCCAAATTGCTTATTTTTAATGACTTAAATGTCTGCAGTTTACCAGACTGATCCATCAAACCTTTTTATACTTGTTTGAAAAACGTCCTACAGATGTTGCATAGGCTGTTCTCCATGTCTTTCAATGCAGGAAAAGGTTATATTGTGTATTATCTCTTTTGGTACACAGAGTATACCCCCAAGGAGTTTTGGGATTGATTATGACTGCAACTGCTTTGTCAAGGATGGGAGACCTTTCCGTTACATCTCGGGTAGCATCCACTACTCCCGTGTGCCCCAGTACTATTGGAAGGACCGTCTGTTGAAGATGAAGATGGCAGGACTGGATGCCATTCAAACGTAAGTATTGACTTTCAAAGTGATTTATAGTCCTGTAGGACCCAGGGTGCAAATATAACCTGACATAAATTGTTGGACTGTGAACTTTGACAGCCACAAAACAGTTGTATGTTGTGGTGGGTTGACCCTGGTTGGGCACCAGGTGCCCACCAAAACCACTCTGTTGCTTCCCCTCCTCAGCTGGACATGGGAGCAAACATGTAACAGAAGGCTGGTGGGTTGAGATAAAGACAGGGAGAGATCTGTCACTAATGACAAGCAAAACAGACATTAATTTATTACCAACCAAATCTGAGTAGGGTAATGAGAAATAAAATCAAACCTGAAAACACCTTCCCCACATCCTTCTCTTCTTCCTGGGCTCAACTTTGCTTCTGAATTCTCTGCCTCCTCGTCCACAGTGGCTTAGGGAGATGGGGAATGGGGCTTGTGGTCAATTCATCACACATTGTCTCTGCTGCTCCTTCCTCCTCAGGGAGGATTCCTCACACTCTTCCCCTGTTCCAGCATGGGGTCCCTCCCATGCGGGACAGTTCTCCATGAACTTATCCAGTCTGAGTCTCTCCCAGTGGCTGTAATTCTCCATGAGCTGCTCCAGTATGGGTCCTGCCATGGTGTGCATCCTTCAGGAACAAACTGCTCCAGTGTTTGTTCCCCATAGGGTTACAACTCCTGCAGCAAACCCAAGATATATGTGCTCTGCATTATAATCCCTGGAAAGCAGAAAAGGGGAGAGGAGCCAGTAACATCTGAATACAGCCTAATAGCTCCCTGAAGCCTTGAAAATACTGGCAAAGGCTGCAGTAATATTTAAAGCTGCTTCACCAGGAGTGGTTAAATTTAGAAGAGTAGTTGGGAACTAGGTGTTTAAACAGCTTTCATTTGCATATACCAAATCTCTTCCTTGTCTTTACTTAGTTCTGAGGCACAGATTACACAACAACATGCAGCTTACTCTTACACTTTAATACTGCTCCTCTTCCCTTGTCAAGGAAGCTTGGCAAATGTAAGGGACAGTCTTTTCAAGCAATGATTGTAATTCCCAAACACGTTGATTTTTCTCTCCTAAATCATTCCAAGGCTTAATGCTTCTCCCCCAAGGAGCTGCTTGTGTGCTATGGAGTGCCAGTGTTTGCTCAGCAAGTCTTGCACCATCTTTCCTTCCCTTCCCTTCCCTTGAGGGTTCTCTATGTTGGGGTGGCTTTTTCATGTGTTAACCTTCTTCCCTGTCTTGTGATGATGTAGTGACTGTTTGGTGGGTGTATTTTGGGGTGATTTCTGGCTTTTTTTCTAATAAAGCAAGTCCTGTTTTCCCTTTCATCAAGTAAGAGCAATGGAGTTGACACACTTGCTCAGGACATGGAATTGCCCATGTAACTATTTTTTGCTGCAATAAAAGTAATCTCACATGGACTTGAAAACTATACTTTTTGATGTCTGGCTTGGAAGATCAGGATCCTGGCTCTGTGACTTATGATCTGTAGAGTCTCATATTTCCCTTATGTCTCTGATTTCTTTTCCTCTTCCTTCCAAACCCCTTATATCTTCAGTGCCTTCTGTTCACTTCCAGCTTTTTCAACCAGTCCCTTCCTTTTTCCTTTGAAGTTGCCTGTTTGTGTCTCTGCTGTATCACTGGTCTTTTCAGATTCCTCCCTGTTCACCCCATCACTGTTGTTTAACAGCAAAATTGCTGCAGGGCTGTGGGTAGTACCCCCTGCCCTTGCTTCCTTCTTCCTTTATAATCTCCTGCTAACAAAGTTGTGGGTTTTCCTTCTTCAATTTGTCTTTTTTCACTCGTTGAGATCTCTTACTCTCTGCTTTACTGTTTCCCATTACTGTCCTTCCACTGTGCAGGAAGGAGTGGAAATTGCCTCGTGTTGCTGGTCTCAACCTGCTGTATGTTGGTGGTTTGTTTCTGATACAGCTATCAAATATTGCCCTGTAGTTACATGACCTGTGGCTTTAGATGTTGTTGCTGAATCACTGGTGACAGATAACAGGTTTTTACATGCCTTCCTGCTCTCGGTTATTGAAGATAGAGCAATACTTTTTTCATGCTACACGAAACATAAACTGCCCCATGATTTTGTGTGGTTTTGGTAAAAATGGAGATCAGTCTAGGTGATTATTTAGTTGTTTGTTTCCTCTTCTGCCTATTCTGTCCTGGGTCAGTAAAACTATTAGCAAGGGACTGAGATCCCAGCTGTGTGAAGTTGTTGTGCAAAGGGCAGTAGTACTGCCAGACTTTCTGGCAGAATGTGGTACTTGGACTCCCAGCCTTGGGGCCACCTCTGAAGGCTGTGGCTTTGTTGCTTGTGGCTTTTCTTGTGTGGCAGGATTGGGTCTTGTTGTGATTTGAAGTATGGGAGCTTTGTTCTTATCAGGGTGGTCCCAGTGAGGCTTAACCACTTCAAAGTAAATGTGATCCTTTTATTACAGGATTGTCCTACATTAAATACCTTGTGGTGAAAGCAAGCCAGACCTGCTCTCCTTCCTGTTCTGCTCCATGCCTTGATGCATGATTCAGCTGATGTGTGAGTCAGCACACAGCTTATCTGGAACTCTTGGATGGGTGAAATCAGTATATGTCTATAGCTCTCTGCACCAGGAAACACAGAATCATAGGGAGGTTTGGGTTGGAAAGGACCTTAAGATCATCCAGTTCCAACCCCTGCCATGGGCAGGGACACCTCACACCAGACCAGGTTGCTCCAAGCCCCTGTGTCCAACCTGGCCTTGAACACTACCAGGGATGGGGCAGCCACAGCTTCTCTGGGCACCCTGTGCCAGCGCCTCAGCACCCTCACAGGGAAGAACTTCTGCCTTAGATCTAACCTGAACTTCCCCTGTTTCAGTTTGAACCCATCACCCCTTGTCCTGTCACTACAGTCCCTGATGAAGAGCCCCTCTCCAGCATCCTTGTAGCCCCCTTCAGACACTGGAAGCTGCTCTGAGGTCTCCACGCAGCTTCTCTTCTCCAGGCTGAACAGCCCCAATGTTCTCAGCCTGTCTCCATACAGGAGGTGCTGCAGCCCCTGAGCATCCTCGTTGCCTCTTCTGGAATTGCTCCATCAACTCCATGTCCTTCTTAAGCAGTAACAGAATATAAGTAGACAGGCAACAGGAAGCTTAGTCTTACATTAAAGCTATAAATATATCAAGGCATAAATCTTCAAATAGGAGGTTGAAATTTGATGTTGCAGTTGGTGTAACATCCCAGAAGATGATGGGTATTGTCCTCGGAGCTCCAGTCCTGCCCACAGCAGGCAGCAAGCAGAGGCATCTGCTCACACAAGGGTACCTGTCCTCATTTGCAGTTCCTGAACATCTGGCATATGAAGACATCTGGAAAATACTGAAAGTTAGTGGTTGGTTTGGGGTTTGGTTTCTTTTCGCATGGAGGAGATAAATTGTTAACCACTAGATGGGGCTAAATATGTACAGGATTAAATGAGAGAGAAAAATGACCCGAAGACAATTAAGTTTATAGGATAAAGCTTAGAAATTGTGTGTAAATGGTGAGTAAATGCTATTACTCAAATACAGAAACTCTGTGTTTCAAGTTTGTGGAAGGAATGTGGCATTCCTTTGTAAATTCACTATTCTGTATCTAAAGCAGTGCAGCATCAACAAGTGCCTGTAAATTTGTACAACATTATGTAGGAATTATACTTGCTAATAATAACAATTTCAAAGTAAAATGGTTTAGTTTGAGGCCATTCCTAGCTGTAGACAATAGACTGGGGATGAAAGGGTGTTAGTAACAATTTTTAGACCAGTGTTTAAAATACGTTTATATCATGATTCATTCCACAAGAAAGCGTTTCCCTACAGTTTTGTCTTCATTTGCTTCCATTCTCCACCAAAAATTGTGGGATTTTTGTGGCCAAGTGGGAATGCATGGGACATAAATTAAAACTGTTTCTGGAAGTGCCTGACAGGAGGATGGAGTGAGGTGGGGTCGGTCTCTGCTCCCAAGGAACAAGGCACAGGACAAGAGGAAACGGCCTCAAGCTGCCCCAGGGCAGGTTTAGATGGAGCTGAGGAACAATTCCTTGCCCAGAGGGTGCTCAGGCATTGGAACAGGCTGCCCAGGGCAGGGCTGCAGGCACCGTCCCTGCAAGTGTTCACACAGCTGGAGACGAGGCCTCAGTGCCATGGGTTAGTGGTGGCCTTGGCAGGGCTGGGAATGGTTGGGCTGGATGGGCTTAAAGGGCTTTTACAACCTTCTTGGTTCTATGGTTCTGTGCTTTTCTATCTTCAACAAAAGGGAGCTGGAGAAACCCTTTTTTCCTCATCTCAGACACTATTAAGCACAGACTTATTTCTAGGAAAACATCATGAAGCTCTCCAATGATTATATTTTTGTAACTAACAAGTTACAAGGTGTAGTTGAATTACTGGAATGCTTTTCTTGTGTTAACCTGTAATTTACTTATGAGTTGTAAATCGTACTAAGGTTAGTACAAACTTGTACAATGAGCTACTTGTACTAAGCAACTAACTTGTAGCTTAAAGATAAAGGAGTATAAGTAGTTGCTGTCTTTCTGTAGTAGTATTTTAGGTAGTGAGAAACTGTTATGAAGTTAATATCTTGTCATCCTGATTTAGCTGAAACAATTGCAGGTGTCTGCTAGAAGCATTTTTCAGTGAATGAGTTGCTATCTAACCTGAACTTCCCCTGTTTCACTTTGAACCCATCACCCCTTGTCCTATCACTGCAGTCCCTGATGAAGAGCCCCTCTCCAGCATCCTTGTAGCCCCCTTCAGACACTGGAAGCTGCTCTGAGGTCTCCACGCAGCTTCTCTTCTCCAGGCTGAACAGCCCCAATGTTCTCAGCCTGTCTCCATACAGGAGGTGCTGCAGCCCCTGAGCATCCTCGTGGCCTCCTCTGGACTTGCTCCTTATGTTGAGGACACCAGAGCTGCACACAGGGCTGCAAGTGGGGTCTCAGGAGAGCAGAGCAGAGGGGCAGGATCACCTCCTTTGTCCTGCTGCTCATGCTGGCATACTGCGAAATACTAAGCCTTATTTCAGTATTAACACTTTCTGCCATCTGAAATACCTCACAGCAGAGAAGCCGTGGGGATGTTCTTGTATTTGACTAATCTGAAGACCAAGCCAGCATTACAGATGTGAGGTGCGTGATGCAGGCAGTAGTTATTCACAGTTCTGGTTAAGCCTCAGTTTCCTAATGGAAGGTGATCTGCTCTTTTCATAGGTATGTGCCATGGAACTACCACGAACCCCAGTCGGGCGTGTATGATTTTTCTGGTGACAAAGATCTAGAGTATTTCCTGCAGCTTGCCAACGAGACTGGTTTGCTGGTTATCCTGAGAGCTGGACCTTACATCTGTGCAGAATGGGACATGGTACAGCCTTTTGTAATGGTTACCTCATTTGATGAGTAAATCTAATGCAAGTATTTCTGTCTTAAGTAGGCAAACATACTTTGGACAAGACTCTTGGTTTAGTGTATTAAAATCCATGCATACAAGTGACTTGTTCCAACACAAGCTTACTTTGTGTTTGTTTTTTGACTGGGAGCTATTACTTGTTGAAAATCAATTTTCAGGTATATATTTTGATAAAAAGCTACATTCTTCTTACATTTCCTCAAAGAAAAGTAAAAGCTCATGGATGTGATTCCCTTTCTTTCCCAGGGAGGTCTTCCCGCATGGCTGTTGGAGAAAAAATCTATTGTTCTCAGGTCTTCTGATTCAGGTAAAGGCATCAGAAAAGACTAGCAAAAATACACTTTAGCAGCAAGGTGACTTGCTGTTTGGGGCCATTATTAGGTAATTCATATTTCAGCTTAAGTCGTCTTGTAACTAAAATGTGTAATACTTGTAATTAGAAGTGTGTGATCAGAAGTATATGGAATGAACAAAGTAGGGTAGAATGTTTCCAAGGTATTGACAACCTTCATGGAAACTGGTGCCAAGAGAGAAATCATTGTCACCACTGAGGAAGAGACAGGTAGTCCTCAGCTTTGAGGGTTTTGGTTTTACAACAGCCAACTGGTCTGGTTCTCATGGACATGGAGGGATTGAGATGAGATAGGGGATTAACACAGTTATGAGAGTGTATATTAGGATATCATATCTGCTTTCAGTTCTGCTCATGATGGGGTAAGTTATCTGTTTAAAGAACACAGTACACATTAGCAGCATGCATGTTGCTGTTGAAATGTGTTACAACAACCTGTGTGAGGCACACTGGTTTTCAAAGTTCATCTGTTTTATTTTGTAGCTAACAGTACTGGGAATAGCTGTGTATGAGCAGGTATAAGAGCACATCAGTTTGTTAAATGCTATTGCGTTATACTTTACATATTTAGAGCACTAGGTAAAAACGACACATACAGAGTTTAAAACAAAGGCAGAAAAGCTGTGAGACATCTCTGTTTTGTGTATCACAGATTACCTGGCAGCAGTAGAGAAATGGATGGGTGTCCTTTTGCCAAAGATGAGGCCTCACCTCTATGAAAATGGAGGTCCAATCATCATGGTGCAGGTAACTCCCTGAGAATTCAATGAACCCAAGCAGTGTGGGTGCTTATATTGCTCTTGCAGACCCTCCATGGGTGCTGGAGGGTAATGTCACATGCGTTCTTTAGCAGTTTCAGGGAGCTCAAAGATTCTGGTGAATTCCCTTATCCTAAAGAACTGCATTCACTGTTTCCAGAATCCAGAGAGGGCTCATCTGCTCTATCAAAGTTGTTTCCCATAACTATAGGAAGCAGTAGAGGAACCTTGTGGAGCTTTTTAGATCAGAGTTTTATGCTATAAAGCCAAAACACATTACAATTGCCAGAAATTCTCTGTCAGGGAAGAAGGGAATAGGGATAATTTAGGATGCAAGGTTACCTTAGGGTAAGGAATATAGGTAGAAGCAAAAGCAGTAGGGAGTAAGGCTAAAACTTGTGACAAAAAAGAGCCTCAAAACATAGGGGTTTTAGTTCTTGGCTCCTAACTTAAGCTGTAAATGATTCAGGATCCAGTGTTGGGTGTTCATGGCGAGTAGCTGGTCTCTTAAACTCCTTCTAGATGTGCAGTGATGATTATTCCATATTCTTAGTATTTGACCATAACAAAAGCTTTGGTTTAATGATTCTTTAAGCATCCTGGTTGGCACAGGATAAGAGTAGGAGACCCTTCTTACAGGATGTCCAAGATGTTGAACGATGAATTATGCACTGTTCTTGAACAGTGTATTGTATCTATTGAGCCAAACCACTGTCAAAATTATTCTTTGGCAGAAATAAGGTGCTTATAACAAGAGTTTTAGGAATAACCTTCAGGTGTGTGTAGCATTGGGTCTAGGACTTGAAAATCCAGCCCCTTGGGAAAGGGGCAAGGTGCATACTTCTCAGTAGTAGCAGGGTTGTCCTTATTCTTTCAGTCCTTTCAATCCATTGTGGGGCATTGCTGTTATGTGAGCGCCTTGTAGGTGTCTCTGTTCTGAAAGTCCAGTTTTGCTGCAGTTTTGATCATGTCACATCCTGTCCTATGGTTTGACTGTTGTGCTTGTGCTCTCCATTTTTCACTGCTGTGAAGTAGCTAGAGTGGAGACTTCTGTGTGGAGGGTGGTTTTATGGGAAAGTGCCTTACCTCCACTGAATGTTTGCTCCACTGTAAGATACAGATAAAAGAGATGAGAACCCAAGTGTTGTCTTCTCATACCCCTCAGGTCTGGAGTTAAAATGACATTTTCAGCGTTGGTGCCAAAGAAGAGGGTTGGATTTGGGCTTTCCATTGTTAGATTGGATATAAGGAAGAAATTCTTTACTGTTAGGGTGATGAGGCACTGGAATGGGTTGCCCAGGGAGGTTGTGAATGCTCCATCCCTGGCAGTGTTCAAGTCCAGGCTGGATGAAGCTTTGGGTGACATGGTTTAGTGTGAGATGTCCCTGCCCATGGCAGGGGGTTGGAACTGGATGATCTTAAGGTCCTTTCCAACCCTAACTATTCTATGATTCTATGATATCAGATGCAGACAAACTCCCTACTGCTTTACTGACTTGCTTTAACTGTGCAGGTAGAGAATGAGTATGGAAGCTACTTTGCTTGTGACTACGACTACCTGCGTGCCCTTCTGAAGCTCTTCCGCCAGCATCTTGGTGATGAGGTGGTGCTGTTCACAACTGATGGTGCAAGCCAATTCCACTTGAGATGTGGAGCTCTCCAGGGTCTTTATGCAACAGTGGACTTTGCCCCAGGTTGGAAAATGCTGTTTGATACTGAAAATTGCTGCATGTGTGTTTGTGGCAGGACAGACTGACCTGACTGCTCGACAGACCTGCCTGCTTTGTTTAAAGGGGGTAATAGGCATTTAGGTGTATTTGATATACTCTTAAATGTACAAGAATCACCACAAGTACCCAGTTAGAGAGTCATAATCGCTTCCTTGCATCATGAAACCATGAATTAGGAAATGACACTGCTCATAGCGTGTATCTCCTAAATCTTAGCAGTAAAAGCTGGCATAGGTTCCATGGATTTTTAATGTATTTTTTGAATGTCCTCTGTCTGTCCCAGAATCCAGCCCTCCTTGTTCATTTCTTATTAAGCCAGTGGTTACTGTAAAAAAGTGACTGCTGAAGATCACTAGAAGTGTGCACACTACCACAGTTGGCTGGGATGCAGGCCTGAAGCAACCCCAGTGTGTTCAGACTGCCCTTTTGATGGAAGAGGAGTGTTAATTTAATGATGGAAATGTTCATACGTTACATGTACTTGGCAAAATAGGCTTAAGGCACAAGAAACAAACTCCAGGATAGATCTTTCTGTATTTTCTTATATCTGGCTTCTTTTGTACGTTGTTCTCAAAGATATTTGCTTAGCAGGAATCTGTTTTCTTAGAAGTAGATTTAAACTGAACATCTTCATGCAGATCATTTGTGAGATGGAAAGCTTCTAATGGAATTATTATTTCCAGACTATATAGCTTCAGCCAGTAGGTTGATGAAGAGTCTTTAGAGACTGCCTGGCTTCTGTTCTTCACCACAGTCTTGGTACCACAACCCCAGCCCTCAGCTTTCCAGTGACCAAGTAGTCCTTTTGACACACCACATTTTTTGGTGCTAGGATGTCATTCCTGGGGAAAGTTGGGGTTTCAGAAGATGTATGTGTGTATTTTAAGTAAGTTCTGCAACTTAAACACTGGAATCAAAGGTGTTGATTCCTTCCCTTCTCCAGGCTGAACAGCCCCAATGTTCTCAGCCTGTCTCCATACAGGAGGTGCTCCAGCCCCTGAGCATCCTCGTGGCCTCCTCTGGACTTGCTCCAACAGCTCCATGTCCTTCTCATGCTGAGGACACCAGAGCTGCACACAGGGCTGCAAGTGGGGTCTCATGAGAGCAGAGCAGAGGGGCAGGATCACCTCCCTTGACCTGCTGCTCACACTGCTTTTGATGCAGCCCAGCACATGGGGGGTTTCTGGGCTCAAGCTTACACTGAAGCTGCTCATGTTCAGTTTCTCATCAGCCAGCACCCCCAAGTCCTTCTCCTCAGGCTGCTCTGAATCTCTTCTCTGCCCAACCTGCAGCTGTGCCTGGTATTGCCCTGACCCACCCACAGGACTTTGCACTTGGCTTGGTTGAACTTTGTGAGGCCACCTCTCAAGTGTTTCAGGGTTCCTCTGGATGGCATTCCTTCCCTCCAGCCTATCAACTGAACCACACAGCTTGGTGTCATCAGCAGACTTGCTGAGGGTGCATCAATGCCACTGTCCATGTCACCAACAAAGATGTTGAATGGGATCAGTCCCAACACTGACCCCTGTGGGGAGATAAGACATCTGTTTTGGTAAAATAAAGCTGGACCAAAAAAGCTGTGGATGTAACAACTCAATTTTATTTCTATCTGTTTATAGGTGGCAATGTCACAGCAGCATTCTTGGCTCAAAGGAGCAGTGAACCTACAGGCCCTTTGGTATGTCCTTTCACTTAAATCTCCTGTATCATTCTTAATCTTGCAGTTAATAGGAGAGGAGTTGACAACAGTGTGTTGGACAGTGAGGGACAGGTTTACAAAGATGTAATCTCCAAGTCAGACAAACTGCATAGAGGAGCTTCTGTGTGTGTCTGAAATCCACATTAACTGCTGCTCTGCAAATACCCTTGTAGTCAAAGGTAATGATTTTGCCTTGGTGCTTTCCCTTGCAAAGACAAATGTTTACAAAGCTGTGGAAACAGTGAGGATGGTGAGATGAGTTAGGTATGTGTGTGGGTGGACGTTAAAAGCAAACTTAAAAGGGTAGATTAGAAGTTGCTTCCTGTTTTCAGCTACCCTAGAGGTTTTACACAAGCTATAATGGGGGTTGAGATCACTGGAAGCCTTTTCAATAAGGGGAGAAGGCCCATTGAGGGTGCAAGATTATCTCTGTGCTGTGAAGGTGTTTAGAATGCCATTTGATATTGGAAAGATCTACTTTAATATAGTCTGTGTGTGCTGTCCTGCAGACAATGTATTAGTTCCATTGTTGATTTGAATGTCAAGCCTCTGCAGCATGTTTGTGTTGACAGTTCACAGAAAGCTCATGCTGTTTGGTACTTCCACAGTTATTTTCAGTGTCCCTATAAAATGATTGGAACAATCCTTTAGTTTATTTGCCCATTAATCTGCTGGAAAGAACTGACTTAGTGTGTACTTTGCTGTATTTATAGTAGTTCAAAAATAGCTCTAATGAGTCAAGGTGCCCTTTTTCTTTCCCTCTTACAGTTAGTAACCTGAAATCACATTGCATTCTGTTCTTGTTCCCTCTTCATATTTTCCCTTCCTCTTTTGCCCTTCCTCCTTTCAGGTTAATTCTGAGTTTTACACTGGATGGTTGGATCACTGGGGGCACCGACATTCTGTTGTGCCTGCACAAACTATAGCTAAAACACTTAATGAAATCCTGGCACGTGGTGCTAACGTTAACCTGTAAGTGTGTGCTTAGTAGAGGGTAATTTGGGGGGTGGGGGTATTTTTTTCCCCAGTTCAGCAAAACCTGATTTAAGTGGATGGCTTTTTTCCCCTTTTTAGGTACATGTTTATAGGTGGGACCAACTTTGCCTATTGGAATGGTAAGAGATTATTTAAGTGATGCTCATGATGCAGAAGAGCTCTTTATGAATGAGGTACTCTGTGAAAGAATGAGCTCTGCTTGCTTTCACATGCCAAAATATGACTGCATTAGCTGTTGTCTGTCTCTTGACAGCATGTTGTCCTAAGCCCACATGGTATTTAACTTTGTAAAGGCTACTTCTGCCTCAGTCCTGTGAAGCAGTTGAAACACAGATAAATTTGTTTCTCTTCAGAGTATTTCTAAAGACCATAATAGAGCAGTGTGAGCTCAGAAGGATGTTGTCCTCCATCAGGAAGAGTTTATCTGTGTTAAATCCCAAATACCACTGTTTATAATTGCCTTTTTTCCCCCTTCTTAGGTGCTAATATGCCCTATATGCCACAGCCCACTAGCTATGACTATGATGCTCCACTGAGTGAAGCAGGTGATCTGACAGAGAAGTATTTTGCCTTGAGGGAAGTCATTGGAATGGTGAGTATCCCCAGGCCATGTTTCCTGGAAACATCACTGGTGTATTGCAAATGCTCTCATTCTTGTGTTGGTACAGGTTACTTCTGAATTTACTGCTTTCTGCAGGGAAGGGAAGTAGAACAAGGCAATTAGGCCAGCCTAACTGCTCCTTGCTACAAAAGGGGAAAGATCTTGCACCTCTCTGGTTACCCCTTCGGTCCTGATGGGGAGTGAACAGAGCTTTTCCCCTTGCAGCATCCATCAGCCACTGAGTCAGCTCAGACTTATCACTGCAGCTTAGTGCTTTGGCTGACGGTATCCCAAACTGTATGTTGTGGTTTGGGGTCTCTCAGAAGGAGTGTGCTTGTCCAAATGAGCACTTACTTGGGTTTTGTCATGCCACAAACTGTAACTGGTGCGTGGGACCAGCCTTGCCTTGCTGTAAAAATGCACAGTATCTTTACAAACTGGAGATTGAAGTGAAACATGGAACCTGTATCTGGATTTTGAATATCTTTGCATTGGAGGCTTCAGATGAGGCTTAAAAACAGATTCAATGGGAATACCAAGGCTCAGGCTTGAACCCGCTATCCTGTTGCATGCTTGCAACATTCCTAGTGACTAAAAGACATGTTTCTGATGGGAGCAGTTCTCCCAAAAGTGTACTACACTTTCTCTAGGATTGAGCATGCCTTTGTCTCTGTATCTGTGGAAGGCCTGCTGTGGATCACTCCATTATACCTAAGCTTTCCATTGAGAGCATCATTTAGATAGCCTTTCAAGGGTCTTGATACTGTTTGGACTGAGATTTCCTACTTTTAGCACCTTCTCTTGGCTGAATTACAGTTTTCCATTTCTTTAAGCCTGAATGACCATGGCAGGGGGTTGGAACTGGATGATCCTAAGGTCCATTCAAACCCAAACCAGTCTGTATTCTGTATCTTGATTATTTTCAAATACAGAAAGAAAGAGATGAACTTGTTACCAAAAATATAGATTAGGTTTTCATCAGTCCTGTTGATAGGAAGGCTAATGGTTCCCATATTGAAGTGCTGCTAAGGAAGGCTCAGCTGGAAGTACCACCCTCCAGACTTGGAAAGGTTCACTCAAGCTCCTGTGGACTGAGAAGAGGACTGCAGGAGGGTTTTAGAAGACAGCAGTGCAGGCTCTAGCCATGGGAGGGCTCTAAGGGCATTGATTCTTCAGCAGCTCAATCTTACACTGTAATCCTTTAGCACAATGAGATTACCTACTTAAGTTCTGCTTTTGTATGTTGTGAAGTGGAAAGTGAGGATTCCATTAAAGCATGCTTTAATCTGTTTCATGTGGGTTTTTTTCCTCCTTCCCTTTCTAGTATAACCAGTTACCAGAAGGTCTTATCCCTCCAACAACACCCAAATTCGCGTATGGGAAGGTTCGCTTGCAGAAGGTAAATTGTACCTCTAATACACTGGGTTTTACCTGTATAGAAAAGATAATTCTTACATTATGCAGTTTGTGCATGAAGTTTTACTAAACTGGCGTTAATATGTTATTAAGACAACAGGATCATAGTTGTCCAGGATAACTCATGTGTGATTAATGTAGCTGGGGGAATGCTGGCATCAGAGCTATGAGCAGAGTGTTTCTGCAGCTGGTGATGCCTCTGAAGTAGCAGCAGCAGGTAGGATATACATATCTCTGAGTTATTTCTAGGTGTTTAAAGTTTGAATGTGGAACACCTCAATGCATTTGAAAGTCTGCTGGATTTGTGACAATCTGCAGCTGGTGAGAGAAATGAGTTTCCTACCAAGGGAAGAGCATACAGATATGTTATATCCTGTCTGACACAGTGGTACAGCTGCTCAGCACATGAGTAGCTGGGATTTGCCCACAGCACCATCATTTTACAACCTGGGACAATTATCTGCAAAAGATGGTTGAGAAATATGTTCTTGCACTGAGTATAGGGGATGGAGGCGACCACAGGTATGAATTTGTCTGTATTCATTCTGCTGGGCACAAACAAGTTGCTTTGGTTACTGTACTGGATGCTGTAGTTCAGAATGCATTGATTTTGTACTTTGTAATTTGAATGTGGTGGGCACCTTTCCCATCAGTGTTGTATCTGCTCTATTGTGGAAAATTGGTAATGCAGAGGCTTTGCAGGTGCTTTCAAGTCATCCCACTCAAGTCGTGGGCAGAAATACCTCTTGTATCAAAGTGATAACGCCAAATCTTCATCATTTTCACCAACCTTTGAGTATCCTCAGTCATTTTAGGTTGGAGGCTGCCATATGAGGTTTCGCTGAACAGGGTAGTGACTAATTTTATACCACTGGCAGTACACCCACCACTTCTGCTGTTATCAAAGCTCATCACTATAAGCACAGCAATCAGATTTTGACTCTTCCATCTTCTCATGGTTCATGGCTATCAGATAAGGCTGTCCAGTTTCAGTAGAATGATGAACTTTCCTGCCTTCAAGAAATGAGTGCTGCAGAATGCCCAGACATCTCTCTTACACAGGATGAGTCAAATTGCTGAAGCTGCTCAAGTATCACAGTTTTGACCTGGCCATCACACTGGGAGCCCTGTTCTTGTGCCTTCTCAGCTTCTATACTCCCTTTTACTCTCTGCTTAGTAGTTGTAGCAGTCCAGATGGCATGTCTGACCTGCCAGGTGTGAGGTTCCTCTTGCTGCCTGTACATGTGCTGCCATCTGCACTGAAAGCCTCTAGATCTGTTTTCTGGGAGGAAAACTGCTTCTGTTCTGTGAAACCACTGCTTGGTTTCTGCAGCACTTTGTTCCCCTGCTTCATTACCCTGCAATGCAGGATGAGTCTTAAATTGCAGAGCGTTCATACCATCCCAGCCAAAGCCTTCCTCCCAGCTCTGCAATGCATTCTAGCCCGTCAGGACTAGGTCCAGTGAACCTTGTTGATGGAGAAGCTTGAATGTGTTTGGGAATAGCAGAGAGGGGATATTCCGAGTGATAGGTCTTAGCTTTGGTAATAGCAAACTTCCCAGCTGTATCATTTGCAGTGATGGTGCTAATACAAGTACTGTATAAAGCTTCACTGTACAGTTGAGATCCAGCAGTCAGTCTGCTATATAGACCATTGAATCTACCACAGTGAATTCACTCAACACTTGTGCAGAAAGGAGGAGGGAAGGGATACTCCAGTGTGTTTTCAGGGAGCATATGGTGCATTTTACATTGGTATGTGTGACCAGAGCAGATTGTTTCTTCCTCGCAAGATATTCTGTGACAATTCAATCCTTAAGTGCCTGATCTGTTGCTCAGGACCTAACCTGGAGGAAAAGAGAGCTTTGTCCTTAGCAATGTTCCCTGTCATATTTGCTGGCTTTTGGAGGTCTGCAAATAGGTTGCCACAGGTGAAAATAACTGGCAACCTAGGCTAGTTGGGGTGGGGTAAAAAAAACCCAACCGACCAAAACCACCATCAAATATAGGACAAGGGGTGATGGGTTCAAAGTGAAACAGGGGAAGTTCAGGTTTGATCTAAGGCAGAAGCTGTTCCCTGTGAGGGTGCTGAGGCACTGGCACAGGGTGCCCAGAGAAGCTGTGGCTGCCCCATCCCTGGCAGTGTTCAAGGCCAGGTTGGACACAGGGGCTTGGAGCAACCTGCTCTAGTGGAAGGTGTGCCTGCCCGTGGCAGGGGGTTGGAACTGGACAAGCTTTAAGGTCTCTTCCAACCCAAACCAGTCTGGGGTTCTATGCAGCCCAAACCCAACAACAGCAGCAGCACACCTCCCTGCTGTTCCCTTATCAGACACTTGTTCATTTTGAGCTATTGAATTATCTTAAAGAAATCTTGGTGGGATGAATTTGTTAAAAGGTGCTGGGGACACTCACATTGCTGCAGAAGACATGAAAGCAGGTGATAAGGAGAAGATCTTGTTGCATAGATGCAGAAAGTGCTTTGGAGAAAAGGAATGGGGGTAGACAAAGGCAGAAGGGCAGTAGATGGGCTCAAGATATGTGAGCAAGATCACAGCGTTTAGGCATTAGGCAGAATGGGGGGAGCATCATTTCCAAAGGGAAGTGAATGAGTCTCGGTGCCTGCAGTGTGTCCGTACAGGCTTGTGAGCAGGTGGTAGTTTCTGGTCACCACTGAGGAGGGCTTGTATACAAGTGCCCCAGCCCTGCAAGCTGCAGGCTGATAGGTTCTAGAGATACACTCACTCCTTGGGATGTGCAGAGCTCAAGCAATTGCAAATAGCGAGCAGCACTGGCATGAGCTGGGACACAAATGGGTTAAGCAAACAGGATGCTGGTAGTTGCTGATACCATTCCTGTTGGAGCTTAGTTTTACATTGCTCCTATGCTTTGGTTCTGCAGACCTTGCTCTGGAGGATCAGAAGGTATTTCTGTTTTTCAGTGAGTAGTTGTCTGTTATTTTACAGATGAAATAACAGATTTTAATCTGGTTTCAAATGTTCTTGACAGTATTTGTGATTTTTCACTTTACGGTTAAGTTTCTGTTGTGAACCCGATTGTCCACGGAGTAGCAGTCAACAGGAACTTGCAGCAAGAGCAGATCATACTTTTGGAGGTTCCTTTTGCATTCACCACTTCATGGTGAAAACCTGAGCAAAAATAATCCATAGCAGCTTCTTTCTTTGAAACTTCTACCAGCCCAGGGCATGTATGAATCATATGTGGTCAATCTGTATTTAGAACAGAAGCCTCCTTGATAGCAGGAACTTAAAACCAACAAACCCAAACAGGCACATAGCCAAGCTGCTAATAGCAGTTCAGCAAGGCACAAAGCAGCACTTGGTTGACAGTAGCTTGTTCAAGTGACCATGTGTGTCCTAATACTGCTTATATTCATTTCTAAGTTCATTTTCCACCTCGAGCCAGTACTCTTCATGCTCATAGGACTGTTGTTTAGTTCTGTAAATCAGCTCTGTCAGTGTCTGTGCAGAGATATTGATCTCTTGCTTCACAACCACTGTACAAGACCTGTGGTTGAGTCTCTCTTGTGGTCTGCACATTGCTTTAACATTACTGGCTCCCTTGGAGGAGCACAAGATGAGGAATGGAGCACATCCAGGACAGAGCATTTGGAGAATTCTGGTTATCAGCTCAGGTACAATGCTTCAGCTGCAAAAATAAGAACAAGCTACTATCATCCAGGTTTTGCAAGCCATCATTTGCCTGACAGTGTTCTTGCCAGAGTTACAGTCTTAGCTATGGACTAGTGAGGGTGACCCAACCTCCAGGTAGTGATGGCATTGCCCTTTGTATGCTTACAGCCTTCTTTTGCTCCATCACATCTAACTTGGGAAGACAAATGCCATAAGTCTGAACATCTCCCCCTTCCTTGTTTTTTTTCCCTTCAGTTTTTATTGTTGGGTATGATATTACATGATGTGAAATATCCCTTGGGTCAGTTAGGGTCAGCCATCCCCACTGTGTCCCCTTCCAACTCCTTGTGCATCCCCATCCTGCTCACTGGTGGGGTGAGGAGCAGCAAAGGCCTTGATTCTGTGTAACCACTGCTCAGCAGCAGGTAAAACATCCCTGTTATCCACACTTTTCAGCATGAATCCAAAGCATAGCCCCATACATTATGAAGAAGTTTAACTCCATCCCAGCTAAACCTGATACTGTACTGAAGAAATAATTGCGTGTACACAAATTATTCCTGCCGACTTCCATCACATACACCATTTTGCACAGTGATGTACATTTTAATGTACAAGTTAGTATTTCATCACTACTGACTTTGATCTGTGCTCTGCAAAAAGTCAGTAACTTGCTATTGAGATAGCCTCAGAAGTTTGACTTGCTGTGAATGCTCTTAAGAATATACAATTTTACATGATTTTAAATGCCTACAGTGGGGTTTTGTACTGTTTTTCTGAAGGATTTATAAGTAAATCTGAATTTGAGAACTATTTTGAATGTCTAATAGGTTATTACCACAGTGCAATACTTCTTGTGGAACAGACAAGACATCTTGCATATGGAAAACATGATTGCAGTTAGGTTTTCTTAGCTTGCAAGGCATATAGTGTGCATCCTGACTACCATAAGATTGATAGTGGGCATTGACAGAGAATTGTAGAGAGGAGAGAACTAAAATCACAAAAGGAAATTGTAAATGGCAATGGAAGGAAATGAAGTTGTACACATACAGGTCCTCATTCAGCAAGGTACTTGTGCTCAACCTTGCTCCAGTCTCACTAGAATCAGTGCAGCTACTGAAATGTGACACTGAATCACAGTGTTAGGGTTCATAAAATCATTTCAAACTAATAGGGTAAATGCATCTTGGATAACTTGTGATGGAACCAAGTGAGATCCTTACACACATGATCCTCACAATGATTCCAATGGAACTCATTGGAAATCAGTAATGTTTTCCCTACTTGGATTGTAAGTCTAACTGAGCAAAGTTTAGATAACACAAACCAGTTAGATGAATTGTCCAGAGCAGCTGTGTTTATAGAACCTTTGTGATAAACTCCTGGGTTAGTTTTCATTCAATGATAAAGTGTCACATTTATGAATGTAGAGCAAATCTAACACATCTGCATTTATAAAACATCACTGCAAGTGGAACATGTTTCTTTCAGGGTTCTTCAATTCTCTGTATTGTATTATTATCTGTAAGGATGATGTAAGGGTTTGAGACTTCTTTGCTTTCTGGAAAGAGGCAGGTAGGTGGCAGGATATGCAAGCTGTTACTTTTGGATGGATATTTACTGACCTTCATGTATCTGCATTTCCTGTGCTGCAGGCGGGTGCTGTGGTGGAGGTTCTTGACAGGCTGTCCCATGCTGGACCAGTGAGAAGCACTTACCCACTAACCTTTGTTGAGCTAAAGCAGGTGAGGATCCTTTCAGTAAGCACTTGTCAGTAGTTTTGTCAAGTTTACTTGAACAACCCTCTGTGATATTGCTCTTCTTGCATCCAGTGTCTTAGACCATTGGTTAGCAGGTGGTGAGTAATTGCATTGTGTCTCACTTGCTTTATGTTATCATTGTTATTATTTTCCTTTCTTTTTCTTTCCTATTAAACTGTCTATCTGAACCCATACCATTTCTTCTGGTTCTGTTCCCCATCCCATTGGGGAGAGTGACTGAAGGGCTGGGTTAAACCACAACAATCCTTTTTGCAAGCAAGGCACAACACAACTGCTCCTCACCCACTGCCTGATGCCCAGCCAGCCCCCAAGCAGCAGGATGCCAACTCCTCCCAGCTTTACTGTTCAGCATAATGTCATATGGTGTGGAACATCCCTCTGGGAGGTTGGGATCAGCTGTCCTGGTTGTGTCCCCTGCCAGCTTCTTGTGCCCCCTGTGCTGTCAGGGCAATATGAGAAGCTCAAAGTCCTTGACTTAGTGTCAGCACTGCCTAGCAACAACTAAAACAGCAGGGTGTTATCAGCATTATTCTCATCCTAGATCCAAAACACAGCACTACACCAGCTATAAGGAAGAAAATTAATGCTATCTTAGCTGAAATCAGGACACAGGGTTAGGTTCTAATCCAAGCCTAGAAGATAAATGGTTTTGTGGCTACTGAGTGAAAGAGGTGGTCCATTTTTACTTGTTGTGTTTCACTTTGTGATGAGAGCAAATCTAATCATTATGACATTTGTTGTTTTCTGATGGAGAACTTACTGAAAAATATAGGACAAGGGGTGATGGGTTCAAAGTGAAACAGGGGAAGTTCAGGATAGGTATATGGAGGAAATCCTTTACTATGAGGGTGCTGAGGCGTTGGCACAGGGTGCCCAGAGAAGCTGTGGCTGCCCCATCCCTGGCAGTGTCCAAGGCCAGGCTGGATGGGGCTTTGGAGCAGCTTGATCTAATGTGACGTGTCCCTGCCCATGGGAGGTGGTTGGAACTGGATGAGCTTTAGGTTCTTTCCACCCCTAAACATTTTATGATTCTGAATTATTCCAGATGTAAATTAGGTAGTTCTTAAATAATATCATGATGAATATGTCAATTATGGGCAGTGGGTGATGGAGTCTGTTACATTAACTCAGTTGGGAAGGGATTTTCCAGCTATGTTTTCATTGGTTTCAGTGAAGAGATAATACTATCAGTTATTAATTGCTTTGTTTTAATAGAGGAGATAACTTTATAGGCAAGACCCTTATCTTCTAAAGTTACATAAATGTTTGTATGAAACACTTAAAAATGGAAACTGGAATTTACACCCGTTACTTAAAGGTCAAAGCGAGTTCTAATCTGGAGTTGGTATCTGATAGATGCTATCTGAAGTGAATGAAAGTTAACATGTCAGTCTCAGCATGTGGGCAGGAATGTGGGATGAATCTAATTCATGACTTGAACTGAAGCTGTGGAATGACATGGTTCATTAATCTGTTTTGGGGTTTTTCCTTTCTTTTCTTAGTATTTTGGATTTGTACTGTACAGAACTGCACTACCCAAAAACTGCACGGAGCCAACGCAACTGTCTTCACCTTCAAATGGAGTCCATGACCGTGCCTATGTCTCTGTCAATGGGGTAAAGTGTTTCCTGGTATTAATTTCTCAGTGGGTGGCCTCATGAAAGTTATTCATGTAACTGCCTTACCAAACTAACTGTATAAGGTAATCTTATTTAATCAGATGAACAAGTAAGAAAGTATACCGTTGATTCTCTTCATCAGGGACTGCAGTGACAGGACAAGGGGTGATGGGTTCAAACTGAAACAGGGGAAGTTCAGGTTAGATCTAAGGCAGAAGCTCTTCCCTGTGAGGGTGCTGAGGCGCTGGCACAGGGTGCCCAGAGAAGCTGTGGCTGCCCCATCCCTGGCAGTGTTCAAGGCCAGGTTGGACACAGGGGCTTGGAGCCTAATGTGATACATCCCTGCCCATTCAGGGGGTTGGAACTGGATGATCTTAAGGTTTTTTCCAACCCAAACCATTCTATGATTCATGCTAAATGATCATATTTCAGAAAATACTATTTTATTTCTAAGGAAAATGTAATTGTTTCCATTTTTGACACATTTGAATGTTGATACAGATTCATTACTTCAGTAAAAACAAACAAACTAGAAGAAGAGTTTACTTGCAAGTTCATTAAATATGTTAATTATATTTATGCTTGGTGGCTTTTTACAGTCTTTGCATAGGTTCTGGGGAATTTTATTCTCTTTAATGGTGAGGGAAGTGGAAGCCTGAGCTTAACTCTTGTCTTAAAAAACTGATTTCTGACTACAGGTTAAAAAGACCCCATGTTTATTGTACAGGATGTAAACTTTACCTTTCTTCCCTTAAGAAGGGTTTTACTCCTGCTTAATGAGAATGGATATGAAATCACAAGCTTTGATAGCCTTTTTTGTAATTAATCTTTGACCTGTGCTGGCTCTCACAACCTTTGTGTCCAGGTCAAGCTTTTCTTTCCTTACATTGTTAAAATGGGGATAAATAAAACTCAACATTGAAGCAAGTTTAGTTGGAAGATGAAACCCCTTTTTCTTTCCAACAACTCTGCAGTCACTAGGCTCAGTTTGAGAGCCTGCTTTTTGTGAATCAGGTGCATCAAAACCCACTAGGGTTTCTAACAGCTGAGTTAGTTGAAACCAGGTAAGGAAAGAGATGGTATCAGACAAATGCCACCTAGTAGCACTAGTTGGTACACTGAGATGTGAGTACTGATATAGCAGCTTTTGTGTGCATGTGTTCTCATGTGCAAAAGGTGGAAAGGAAAATAAGGGGTTTTACTTATTTTGTTTCCTTTTCCCCCTTTTTTCATGCAAGTTGAAGAGACAAATAACAGGGCTTTGTTGGTTTTCACTGGTTGTCATTTTCTTCCTCATGGTATAACTCATACAGGTTCCTCAAGGTGTACTTGAAAGGGACAAATTGCTTTCAATAAATATAACTGGAAAGGCTGGAGCAAATCTGGACATCTTGGTGGAGAATATGGGCCGAGTCAACTTTGGTAGATACAACAATGACTTTAAGGTAAGTGAAATCATTTGAGTTCCTGAATTGTGGTGGGTTTTCCTCTTTTCCACAGGTTAAAAAACACGTAGTGGCTTAGAACAGAAAGGATTACACAGTTCTAACTGTACCTCAGGATACAACTATTGGGAGTTTTCATCTAAGGTTTTTTTTTCCAGTCCCCAAAACCTACATGGAATTAAAAACTGACAAGCATAGGTTAAGTTTTGTGGTGGTGATGGTCACTTCTGTTGTCAGCCAGTGTCACCCACAAGACGTTCAGGTTGTCGAGTCTGTAGCTAACACTTCAAAATGTGTGAAGCTGTTTGGATGAACTCCAGATCTGAGCTGGGAAATCGGTTGATTGCCAGTCGATCTTGGTTGTACTTCAAGGTTTTTGAATCCTTGTATTGCCTTCGTGAGTGTGTTTATGTGCATGTAGAGATACACTTCTGTATCTCTCACCATGTCACGTTTCCTTTGTCAGCAGCGTAGCCTTGCAGTGTTTTCAGTGTGGCTAGGAAGGGCTAGACATGAGCACTTCACCATGTAAAACTGCCAGTTCAGGATTGGACTGATCAGGTGTTGGAGGTAATGATCAAAAGCCTTCTGAATGCTTCTGAGTCAATGCTACACTTTGGGACTGTCACCTTAAGTAGCTGTGGTGGGTTGACCTGGGCTAGACACCAGGTACCCACCAAGCCACTCCATCACTCTTCCATCAACAGGGCAGGGAGAAAGTACAGAAGGGTTCACGTGTCCAGATAAGGACAAGGAGACCACTCACCAGTTACCATTATGGGCAAAAGAGAGTTGACTGGGGGAAATCAGCAGTGGGTCTGTCATGGAACTGGCTTGGTCCAACACAGGGGCAGCTTCTTGCCTCTTCTCACGCAGGCTGCCCTTGCAGTCTCCTTGCTGCCAAACCCTTGCCATGTAAACCAAATGCAGTGGAGGTACCACTAAGGTAGGAAGGGCAGGGGCAAAAAGGAAACCTTTCCTGTTTTAGACTCAATGGGATCCCTGGTGTGATATATGTGAGGGTATTGTAGAGGCTAGGCTTATTATGTTTCATGTTGGCTATGTTCAGTGCCAAAGCAAGCTATTTGTGTTTAGGTTTTGATATTAGTAGGCCACAAGCAATAATGAAGTAATTGCAAAGCTTTAAAATTAAGAAGAGATTTGAAGATGTGACTTGGCTTATATTGATTCCATGGTGTTCTTTCAGAAAGCTTGTCAAATGTTTAGTGCCTGTCCAGATTGACTGGTTATTATGGTGCCTTTTGGTGCTAGGGTGATGCTAGGAAAATTAGAGCTGCTGTTTCCCCTCGATCTTTCTGTGATAGGTGTCGTGGAGCAGAATTTAGACTTCTCCAAAGTGATTCTTGGTTAGTTTAGATGCAGGAGCAGGAGAAAGATAAACATCACAGGAAAGACATGTACCTGAAGAGTACCATTTAGTTATCAAGCAGAAGCACGAGTGCTGTGAGGAAGCAGGACTTTTAAGCTTGTAAATAGAGGAAAGAGTAAACCCAAGTGAGGATGTATCTCGAGTAGCCTGGTTGATGAGACCACAAACTGGTACATTTTGGGCCTGTTGGAGAATCTAGCTCAGTCTGTCTGAAACATAGACTGGGAAAAGACTTGAAAGATTGACAGTAGCAGAAACTCCCATTCTGACACTTGTGTTGTGCTGCTATGAGTTAGGATGGGCCTGTTTGTGTTGCTAAAGAAGGATATGTATTTGTTCTGATTAAGCAGCATAGAAGATTTGGAGCTGAGACTTGGTTTAAAGGAGTGTGACTGACCAGTTGTCTTGTTCTGAAGTGTGTTGTGCGGAGGATTTCTAGGTATATCTCCAGTCATGCTAAGACTCTATCCAAGGCAAAGCAATACAAACTCTAAGCATATGTGAAGCTGTTAGCTGACAGGCAGCAGTAAAAGCAGCTCCCCCTGCCTTACACTTTGGGAAGCATGCAGTTCTTTTAAATCTTAATCAGAACAAGCTAAACTTGTTCTTATGGGAATTTTTAGGATGTATGAAAGCCTCTGGATTAAAACCATCAGCAACTGAGGCTTTTCTGTGCTTGAGGCATATAAATTCAGTGGGTAGCAGCAGTGTTAACTCTGTTCATGCTGTTTTTTCAAGGTACCTTACCTTATCTGAGTGGCAAGAGAGGGCAGCTAGTACCCCAGTGTGTTGCCTTTGTGTTGAGGTAGCAGAAGCATTGTATTCAGTTATTTAATAACAGGCTAGGTGATGAAGAAGCCAATGTGCTTACTGTGAAAATAAGGTGACAGAGTAGAGGGTTAGATGTTGGATCAGGAAGGTGCTCAGTGTTGCTGTGAATGTGCTGAAATTCACACTTACACCTACATCATTGTTTCACTTGGAAAATCTGTATCTGTATCTGACTGTTGACTGAGTAAAGTCTAGGTTGTGTGGAAGGATTTTGCCACTTAATTCCATGTAGATACATTATTTTGCTATGAGAAAAAGAAGATCCTGTTCTGTGAAGTTGGCATCTAGGTAAAGGAATTGAAAACCAGTTAGTGCTTGAACTGATGATGAGGCTGGTGGAGTCAGTGCAGTGCTTACTAGACATCAGAAGCAACACACAACATAGATCAGTCCTCCAAAGCCATAGAGAAATGTGGTTTTGCTTGTTCCTGTTTGACATGTGGTATTTGCAGAACTTAAGTTGCACTGATAAACAACCTCTCTGCAGGGGCTGTTCAAGCAGTTCTATGGATGTAGCAGCATTGGTTTGAAATCAACCCTTTGTGTTGCACTAAAACACCATTTTGGAAACTTATTCTAACACAATGAGGATTTGTGCAGGGTTAACAACATTCCTTCTTATACATGCCCATACTTTGCTTTCGCATTCATTGTGGGAGTCCACTGGAGTGCTGCACACTTGGTTCCACCATAGAAGTGAAACAGAACGCTGTGGTCTTGAAGCTGACTGTAAGCTTTAGAGTATTTCACTGAACTGGGTCACAAAGCATGTGCCTTGATTTTGTCATACTGTACCTTAGCTGGAGAGGGTTTGCAGGAAGGAAATACTGCTTTCTCTGCTATTGTGCAGGTTGATGTCTTGGGTTAGTGACTCAGTGTTACCAAATCTCTTGATGGTATCGCAGACCAATGGTATTAGATGCTTCTTCCACTTTATATTAAAGCTCAGGTTTTGGAATCATGTCCATGTTGAAGCAAAACAGAAATTTTCCACAGTTATGATGAAGAAGGTTTGAGGGAGAGGAAGGCACAAAACACCCCAGCACCAGAACCACAAACAGACAAACCACAGGCAAAAACCCTTTGGGCATCAGTGAAAGATCAAAACTTAGAAGAGGAACAGATCTTTCACAGTGAAAAAGCTGAGCTCTTTATTCTTAGGCAAAGCTTTTAACGTGGTGAAGACCAGATGTTAGGGGTTTATTCAGATACAGGTTGGCAGCTGTTGCAAGTGGTTTGATGCAGTTTTTATTCCTGACTCGTTTATAGTTGCAGCTAAATAACTTCAATAACATGAAGTTTATTTATGTTCTCTTTTGGGTCTGGGTTTTTGTTTCCTCCTAGGGTCTCGTTTCAAATTTAACTCTTGATGAAGATATACTTGCTGATTGGGAAATCTATCCTCTGGACATAGACGGAGCAGTGAACCATGGTATTAACAGACACCTTGATCAACCAAAGAGATCTGTTGATGATCCACTGAGTTATGAAGCACCTACTTTTTACACTGGAACACTTGTAATTCCTGAAGGAATTCCAGACTTGCCTCAGGACACCTATGTCAAGTTTCCTGGGTGGACAAAGGTACAGTGTTTTGCTGTAAGAAGTTGGAAGTCCACATAGAATGCTTCTATGGACAATCAAAGTCTACCTCTCTTGGATGGGTAGAGGTTGATTGTAGTGATGGGGTAGCTCAAATCTATTTAAGCAAGTAGGAAATTGGTTCCTTGTTTTAAGTAAATCTGGAGAGAAACTATTAGAGAAGGGAAAGGTATATTCAAATGATACATAGGTGGGTGTAGAAAGTGGAGCCATCATCAAAAACTAAACCCCCACTCTTTCAACACTGAGAAAGACGAAATGTCAGGCTATTTAGAAATGCCTGTCCATGGTGAAGGACACTTTCCTGGTTATATTAAGAACATGTTTGCAGTGCTGTGTGAAGAAATATGGATCCCCTTAGAAAACAGAGTGTTGGGCACAACTGCTGGTGGTGTGCCCATAGATACAGATCCAATGCATGGAATATGTCACTGCTTGTCTTCTGGAGGTTAAGTGGACTGAATGAAGTGCCACTCTTCTTAGAGACCTGAGCATTTAAGTCCAGGCTTCTGGGAAGTGCCTGTGATAGTGTTAGGTAGCAGAATTACTGATTTCTGAAACAACTCATTTACTGCTATTAAAATAGAATAGGAGAAGGAGTTGCTGGTGGTCTATTTACAGTATTGTAGTGGTTAAAGCACTTCCCAATATGCAGAAGACTCTGATTTGTTGCTGGCACTGAGCTTGGATGAGGAAGCTTGAGTTATCCATTCCTATATATGTGCATGTCTTAATCACTAAATAAAATCCAAAAATAGCTGGAATCTGAGACCCATGAATCTCAAATCTTCTTCAGAAAGTGAGATGTCCATACCTGTCCATACCTGTCCATACCATCATTGAAATGGCAAATGAGTCCAAGAATTCTTATATATTGGTGAAAATACTTTCCTCTGATTTGTAGAAACCTCTGTTTTACATAGTTTGTCTACCCTCTAAAGCAGTCATGGTGAAGAGATTCCAACTGAACTGTAAGTAGGGCTATTGAATTGATTCTTCAAGCTTTATATGGATCAGACCAGAGTTTTAAGGCACCCAGGAGTAAGACTGAGGTGATGCTGGGTGTTGAAACCAAGACTACCAAATAAAGACATTTGCTTATTGGTAAAGTTAAGGTCGAGGGCCTTAAGGGTGCAAATTCCACTCAGCTCCCACTGTATCTTGGCCTTAATTCCTTGAGTGGCATTATATGAACTGGCTATGCCAGGATGTGGAGAGGGACTCTTAAAAGGGGTTGAAATTGATGTGTTGGAGTAGTTGGAAAACTATGGAAACAAACACTTGGCAAGAAAACATCAAGTTCTAGTGATGGTCCTGCATATAACTTCTTCCACCCTCACTTGAGGAAGCACAGTGGCCTGAAGTATACATGCCCTGCATGTATGGTTAGATTTATCACACTATTTCCCTTCAGCAGAATAGAGGATTTGGAGCCAGGACAGTTCTTGATTTCTCTGGAATCATGGGTTGTAGTTGCTGACCCTGCTAAAGGAACTTTTGGTATTTAAGATAGAGATCCCTCCCACACCTTGATTTTGTCTGGGGCATATTGGTTGGTAGTGTATATAGTATTGGGATTTGCTGGTTAAGGGCATACAAATTCCTGCGTGTGCAGTCTCTGGAGATGGCAGTGTTAGTAATATAGTTTGGAATTGAGCAATGACATCCAGAGCTTTACTGGGAAAATGAGTTTACAACCAATGACCAGGATCAGAAACAAGAGACCTGTCTGATCATACCATCTGCATTGGAACTGTAACGCAGTTGATTCCTACAGTAAACTCCTTCTTCCCAGGGGGTTACAGTCACTCTCTGTAGTAGGTGCAGTCACTCTGTAGTAGATAGGCTACTGGATACACTCACTAATTCAGTTTGGGTCGGGAGGCTGCATTAATGCCATGTTTTCCTTTAAAACTCTTCAAGCTCACTCCTTTGCTTCTGTAGTAAATAGTTCTTCCTCTTGCCTTTTAATGCAGCAAAACCAAGCCACAAAGCATGATAAACTTGATCAAATAATGAACAGACATTGACCTCAAACCTGTTCTTCAATGAACACCTTAACAGACCTGTGCAAGGCAGGGTTTTGTACCACAGAGCTGAAACAACTCCCCTGCATTTGCAGATGTGCCAGCTCCTGATAAACTTTCTCTTGGGAGTTTTGTAAGACTTTGTTTCCATACATACTTGAAAGAGAAAACACAAGAAAAATGCCTCCAACCCAGCTTGAACATCGTTATTCACTGTGTTCAAATTGCGCTGCTGGAAGCCTTTTGAACTTAGAGGTATTTATAATGTTAAACCAGGATTTTGAGCTAGGGATTCTGGCCATTTCCACTATGACAAGTAACTCAAGGGATTTTACATGCCAGGTAAACCACAATTTCATTGAACTTCAGTTAATGCTTGCAAACATTCAGAGATGGTAATGGTTGTAGGTAGCTACAGCAAAACACAATACTCCCTTGCAGTGTGATTTCACAAGTTCTTTTGATTTGGCTATTACCAGCATAATACAGAATCACAGCATGGTTGGAGTTGGAAGGGACTCCACACACCCCCTGTGCAGCCTGTTCAGTGCTCTGACACCCTCAGTGTAAAGAAGTTCTTCCTCATGCTGAGGTGACACTTGTTGTGTGTTAGTTTATGGCCATTTGCTCTGCATGGGGAACTCCAACTGGATTCTACTCTGCTGATCACAACCCTTTGAACATGAATATGAATTAATAAACATCTTAATTTCAGGTGGTTTAGATAAGCTGAATCTTTCTTTTGAAACCATGCAATAGGAAGGGACTACCAAGGCAATGTGGTCTTACACTCATACAGAGCCACAACAGAATTTGAGATCTGCTTTTCTCTTTTGGGAGTGCTTTCTCCTTTTAACAATCAGCTCCAAGCAAATGTAACTTTCAGGTTTGCTGTGCTCTTAAACTTGGTGCAAAATTCAGTGCCAGGAACCTGCAATTGTGTTGTCTGAAGTGTTGGCATACATGGAATTACTGCAGTATGTGACTGCTTTCTTTTGAAGTATTAATGATGGCTTTAACTCATCAGGTGATTTAGATCCTTTTGTCTGTTATTAGTATTTCCTTAGACCAATCTTCTCTCCTTGTGTCCTGTCAAACAGAAGGATGGAGGAAATTAAGTTACTATGTGAAGAGCATTATACTTAAAGCAATTGCTCTGCTTAAAGCATCACTTGTTCTCTGTCACATTATTAACCTGTTGTTTTTCTCTCTCTCAACAGGGGCAAATCTGGATCAATGGCTTTAATCTTGGTCGCTACTGGCCGGCCCGTGGTCCTCAGCTGACCCTTTTTGTTCCAAGGAACATACTTGTTTCATCAATGCCAAACAACATAACAGTGTTGGAGCTGGAGCATTCACCTTGCAGCACCCAGGAGTGTGAGATAGAGTTTGTAGACAAACCTAGCATCAATGGAACCACACAGGATCAAAGTCATGCACCCCAACTCTTTGCTAGAGACTTACGGCTGAACCATCTATACTGATTTGAGTGTTTCCTTATCTTCCCTATTCTTCCCTTTCCCTCAACCCATACTTCCCTTTTTTAAAGCCTCAGCTTTAATCAGTAGGTTTTCTTTTCTAAACCTGCCAGAGTTGAATACTGAAATCATCTCAAACAATAAAAGCTGTAGCTTCAGAACGTGCCTTGGACTGTGAAATTGAGCTTCACTGGAAGATGTGCAGCAGACAGGTGAAAATGCAGTCCTTGTAGGCTGCTTACAGCCTCTTACACTTTCTTTACCATGTTTTGCAACTGGAGAGGAGCATGCAAAAGGGGTATGCAGTCTCCCTAGCTCACTGGTTTTACTCATGTGGGCTGGTAGGCCTGAGCTGCCAATAGACTAGACACTTCCAGCTGGTTTTAACCCCTGGTTAGTATCAATATCAGTTGAGTCTGAGTGGGCTTACTGCTGGTGTTGAGGGGATCTCACCTCCATGCAAGTGACCTTGGAAACATTTCAGTTGGTTTCTTACAGGGACAGTGAGAATGAAAGAGAACAAGGTGGTCCAAATAACAGTAGCATGGAGAAGGACCTTGTAGTCTACATCTGGGAAGCCAACTGTCACCTCTTGGAAAGCAAATTCACTGCTTCCCTTCTGCTTTCTCTGAAGGCTTTAAGTAAATTAAGTAAATACAAGGATGCATGTAAAATTTAGGCTGTTTTGGCTGGATCAGAACAGCCTGATTAACCTGCCTGCAGGGTATAGTCTTAAAATAAGACATTTTTCCTTTAACAGATTAATGGATCCTGGTTTGGGTTTATTTCCCTTCTTTTTGGGGTCTGGAGTATCTTTTTCATAGGCCATCACTTTGGGAGCAGAAGGCAGAATCTTCTTTTTGATTCTTATGGCTTTGCTGTCAATCATGCAAACTCTTTGGTGAGATTTAAACAACACACAAATAAGATGGAATCAAGTATTTTCATAATGTCTGGTTTCTTCCTTTGATTTGTCTGACGTGATTAAAATGGTTCTTTAAAGATAAAATCAGTCCTGTGTGTTTGAGAAGGAAAAGGGAGATGGGGAAAAGATAGGAGTGATAACAGTATTAAGGGAGAAATGAGGTTGTAAGTCTCTGATGGACAAGGAGTTCTTGTTGATGTCTCATTTGTTTCCCTATGTTATGAAGATGTGTGCAAAGTAAAGCACAAGTATCTGTAATGGGCTCTGTGGTCTCTGGAGGTGCCACCCTTTGCTGAGATGGCCACTGTGAAAACCTATTTCTTCTCAGCTGATGAGGACTGATACTTCCAGAGGAGAAGAGAGTGGAAGGCAGCACCACATACATGAGTATCTACATCTCTGTTACGTGGTTGACACGTTTGGGCTTTCAAACACGCAGTTCACTTGAGTCAGAGAGCTTCTACTCTTAAGTTCCTACCCCAAATGCACAGTCTAATGGTTGGGAGCTGTGTGTTCAGTACCAGATGTGCTCCATTCTTGGAATAAAGTGGCCTGCTCTGACCCCAGATGGGTTTTTTCTTGACACCATTCCTTTGTAGACCCTGGAACATGCCCTGCAAGCAGTTTATCATCAAGTATTAATTACCTGAGAGCCAGGCCTTGAAGGTAAGGAATGGAACAGAATTAGTTTCATACCAGCTGTGGGTTTTGTGGCTTGAAGTGTGCAGAACAATGGTGGTATTTGGGTATTATTCCTACAACAGTTCAGTGCTTTAACTGCCAGGAGGACTTCTATTTTTCTGGTTTCTAGTGCTGTAAGAGGAGTGAGACTCTTGGCTCTTATTCCAACTTCATTGGGGTTTACATTGTACTTGTGAAAATGTAGTGTAACCCATGAGACATCTCTTTTTGCCATAACTCTGTAATATGACAAGCAGAAACGCTTTGCATCAAGGTTTGCAAACATGCATCTGGTTAGATGCAAGAATTAAAAGCATAACAAGAACAACACAGGACTTACCCTAGGTTTTCTAGCCTTGGCATGCAGTTCTCCTGCAACTGAGTATGTGATACAGAATGGGACAATATGGCCTTTCTTCCTTTGCCGTCTCAAGCAGGTCAGTTATTTTAACCTCAAATGTAGTTCATTTCTATGTCCAGGGGTGAATGAAACCTTCTGACTGAGGGCAAATGCATAGAAGAGGGACTGTGGGGAGTTACCTTGGTCACCTTGACCTAGTGCTCAAGGCATTGGTGCATCTGATGTTTCTGAAGGCCACGGTGTGGAATTGTCAGAGCTGTGCAAGGTCCTACACTTGGGTCAGGGCAATCCCAGGCACAGCTGCAGGTTGGGCAGAGAAGGGATTCAGAGCAGCCTGAGAAGGACTTAGGGGTTTTGATTGATGAGAAACTGAACATGAGCAGCTTCAGTGTGTGCTTGAGCCCAGAACCCCCCCGTGTGCTGGGCTGCATCAAAAGCAGTGTGAGCAGCAGGTCAAGGGAGGTGATCCTGCCCCTCTACTCTGCTCTCCTGAGACCCCACTTGCAGCCCTGTGTGCAGCTCTGGTGTCCTCAGCATCAGAAGGACATGGAGCTGTTGGAGCAAGTCCAGAGGAGGCCACGAGGATGCTCAGGGGCTGGAGCACCTCCTGTATGGAGACAGGCTGAGAACATTGGGGCTGTTCAGCCTGGAGAAGAGAAGCTGCGTGGAGACCTCAGAGCAGCTTGCGTATTTACTGGTCATTGTACCAGCAGGAAACTACTTGAGAATGGTTGTCTGACGTGGCTTTCCCATCACTTATCTTCCCTTTTTTTGCTTGCAAATGCTCTAACATAAGGTCCCAAAGGAACTGCTGATGGATGTGCAGTACCTTGTCTTTGACTTGTTCTTGTATGTATCTTCTACCAGACTGCAAACATTAACAGGTAATACAAGTCTTCCTTGCTGTATGTAAGCCAGTTCTCACCTTCACTGTCCATAGCAGTCCATGTGCTCGGAGACTGTTTTGTGCCCTCTCTGCTGTTTTCTTACCTCCCTGATGGACTGGATTCCTGGATGCAGAAGAATGGGGTCTAGCTTTAATGGTTCTCCTTCCACGAGAAGCCAAACCTGGGTAGGAAAAGATGATCTTGGGACTTGATGCAAAGGGCTTAATGGGGAAAAGCTTGTCACAGGGATCTGTGTCTTGTTTGTGCTGAATAAAGTGTGTATGTTCCAAAATCCCTTTTCAGATGGTATTTTCTGTTCCTTGTTTCGTTATCAAAGATGGGAGTAGTGACCCACAGCCCCCAGCTAGGGGGTAAGTCTTGCAACTGGGTGTTTTACCTGCAAGGGTTTCACAGAACCAGTGCTTGGCTTGGGTAATGCAGTAGAATATATGGTCTTTCTGGCCAAGGAACTGGGGATGTACTTAAGAAGTCCTGTTCTGTACTTGTCCCTCAAGAGCCATGTCTATATAGGACTCCAAAGTCAGGGTCTTAGGAAGGTCCTGCTTTTAACCCTGTAGTGTTGCAATGGGAAGCAGAGTCTTGCTCAGGAAACTCCCCAGCATGTGTTCTTATCAGACTCTGCAAGCATCACGATAAGATCTTGTACTTTGGTAATGTGCTTACAGCTGCAAGGATTGTGTTGTCTTACATGTTGGTTTTGGTAGGCAATGTAGGGGGGAGAGGGTGGGAAGAGGCTCCCTAAAGGAAGTGGGAATTGTGTTTGAAGCTCCAGCAGGTAAGGGCTTGTGTTGAGTGAATCTGTTGAATACTGGTGCAAATCGAGTAGGAACTGCAGCTGGTCCCTGTGTTTCCAGACCTTTTTCTGTGGAGCTTCCTGATTTGTTTTCAGTGTAAGCACTATTTCTTTGTGAAGCTTGGTGTTTCCATAGGGCTTGTGCTTCTATGCTGATATTAAGTGAGCATTTCCAGTAGGGTTTGTGGTTGTGGGCCAGAGATCTGAGCACCATGCATAGGAACGCCTAATAACTGCCCGTCACGCCTCTAATGCTATAGCTAAGGGATTATTCCTCTCTGTTTCAGGTTTTAGTCTTCCTTAAGCCTTTCTGGTTTTGACTCTCACACCAGGGGAGTCTTATGTGTGTCTTTGGCTGAAGCAGAGCTGATGTGTCCACTGCTTCCACCTATCCATTGCTGGTTTGCAAGCTGGGTAAAGATGCCTTTGCTTCCAACTTGCTTACAATATTATCCTTGCTTCCAAACCTCACTCACAGGTTCCTTTTCACAAGTCCCACAGATCTCAGGTGCTCAGAGTGACCACTCTTTATGGATCTCTCTGAATTTAGCCAGAATTCCCTGGTTGTGGAATTCAATGGCACTCTCCAAAGCACTTGTCCCTGGGAGAATGGCTGTGTGTTGTGCATGATGGCTGCAGGATCTGCACTTAGAATCATGGAATGGTTTAGGTTGGAAAGGACCTTATGATTGTTCATTTCCAACCCCCTGCCATGGGCAGGGACACCTCACACTAAACCATGTCACCCAAAGCTCTGTCTAACCTGGCCTTGAACACTGCCAGGGATGGAGCTTCTCTGGGCAACCTGCTTCCTGTAGCACAGGTAGAGCTGTTGAGAAGGAGGAGAAGTTGGTACCTTACTGTTAGCTTTCCTCAGGCCCTGTCTGTGGCTGAGCTTTAGACTGCAGCCGTTCTCCTGTTACCTGATGGTGTTGGTGGAAGGAAAACTTGCACTCCTTTCTGTCCTCCCCACTGTACCAGTGAGGCTTCCCAGAAGAGTTTAAGCTCTGGGAGATGGGTCTCCTGTATGCACTCAGATTACCTTCTCTCAAGCTTCTGTGACTGTTTCCCCCCTCCCCTTCGTTTAGGATGTGGTTGGCAGTAACCACAGGTAGGTAGATCCGGTGTGCTGAAGAGCCCAAGAACCTCGTCCTGAACTGCTGAGGAGTTAGCATGACTTCCCCTATGATCTCAAAGCACTGACTTGTCCTGCAGTGCTTTCCTGGGGTGCTTTTTGGTCCTTTGAGCCAGAGCAGCATCTACAGAGGATAAAACAGCATGAGCCTTGTCTTATGTTTGGCTGTACTCAAACCATGACTCTATTTAAAGCACTGAGTCCCACCTATCTTGCCTTCAAAGAGAACTGCTGCTGGTTGGTATCTGCTGAGGCAGCTTTTGGGGTTTTTGCTTTCCCCTTTTCAAGTCTAACCTCTCTGCCCGCTTTGACTCAAAGGCTTCAGGTGCATTGAAGGAAACCTCAAGCTGCTGTGGATTCTGTCTCATTTCAACTGCCTGACCCCAAGACACTTGGTGGTTTAGGATCAGCCAAAGTGCACACTCCTCTTGATGCCCTTTGTTGAGAAAGGGGCACCCCCCAATCTGCAAGTTAAGCTTGTCCACCCAGCCTAGGTAATAAAGGAAACAGGGAGAGAGGGTGCCAGTAATTCACATACTGGAGTAGAAGCAAGAGCTGTGCTGAAATCACCCAAAAAGGCTTCTTTTCTTCTAAATTCCACTCTGAACCTGTGCAAAACTGCTGAACTGGGATTGCAGCAGCAGCCACCTTGACTTGCATGGAGTTAGTTTCTCCTGTAGGTACACTATAAAGTGCTGTGAAGGGTGTTGGAGCAATGTGGAGATAGAGCAAACAAGGATGCTCAGTGTTCCCAAACATGCTCTGGATGAGACGTCTAATGAAGACAGAGGGAAAAGCACCATAAGGTGTCAGCTGAATAGAGGCTTGGTGGGGGGGGTTTATGGCTTTGTTCCTATTAGTTACATCTGCAAACCCAAGCAGGTTGGCAGTGGAGAGGGGAAAGAGAACTGTTTCCTTCTTAATGCCTTCAGCCACCGCTGCATGCTGTGGCTTTGCATCTCACTGAGCTGGTGAAGGGGATGATGCTGAGATCTGTTGTCTGCACACTGCCATAGCTACAACTGGAGAATCCCACACGGAGGAAAGGAAGTGACCTGGGGTGAAGGTTCAGCTCCCCTGGCTGGATGTGCAGGGGGAGGAAATACATCCACGTCCTAATGGAAACCTGCCTTACAGCAAGGCTGTGAATGCCCATAGATCTGCTCCCCAGCTGCTTTATCACTGCCTTGTCTTCTATTTTACCCTTGCAATTCCAGGTGCAAACCATGCTTGTGCCAGCCCTTGATATGCATCACCTCTTATCAGATGCTCATGAAACAACATGGGTAGATGACACCTGGCTTGGTTTCAATGTGGTTTCTGGTGAGCAAGCACCTTCCTCCAAAACACAGGCATCCGGTTGTACATGCCCTGAAAGGTGAGTGAAAGAATATCCAGGGATTTGTTCTCTCTGTGTGATGAGTTTGAGTGTGCAGCACATGAGGATGCTGCTGTCTCAGAGGGCTTCAAAAGCACACAGCTCACCTCCTTTGTTGTCTTCTTCTCATCTAATGAAGGTGTGTTTTGTCATCCAAGTACAATGGCACTGAGTGTGACTGGGTCCATTGAGCCCTGTGTGCTCTTCTGGACGTGAGCACATCTGACCTTAAACTTCCAGGTGAATTTTTGTTGGTTTGCTGTTTCTTGTGAAGTTGAGCTGCAGTTTAAGTGTTTTTAAGCTCTTTTCAGTGGAAGAGACTCAGGTTTAACTGCAGATTCAGCTGCTTGCTCACCATGACTCAGTATGTGAAAAAGCCAGCCCCAAGCTCTTAAAGCTCACACTCTGAAATGCAAACTGGTGTGGAGTAACTGAGATCCTTTAAGAGCATCAGCTCTCTTTGAACAACCTTGGTCTGTGCTTCACTGTGTGTTTGATTTGGGGGATTACTTGCTTGTTGTCAGGCTGTATGCATTTTGATGCAAAAATGGGATGCTTGTTTGAATTGGGAATCATAGAATGCTTTAGGTTGAAAAAGGATCTTAAAGCTCATCCAGTTCCAACCCCTGCCATGGGCAGGGACACCTCACACCAGACCAGGTTGCTCCAAGCCCCTGTGTCCAACCTGGCCTTGAACACTGCCAGGGATGGGGCAGCCACAGCTTCTCTGGGCACCCTGTGCCAGCGCCTCAGCACCCTCACAGGGAAGAGCTTCTGCCTTAGATCTAACCTGAACTTCCCCTGTTTCACTTTGAACCCATCACCCCTTGTCCTGTCACTTGTCCTATCACCAGGATTTTGTTTTGCTGTGTGTTGTTTTGCTAAACTCTGTGGGTTCTTGCAGTGTCTTTGTGGGCTCTTGTGGACTCAGGTGTAAAACTACAGAAGACTATTGTAGGTGTCACTGAAATGAACACTGATTCTAGTTGCCCATTTCCTCCACTCTCAGTATCAGCTTTTCCACAGCTATTTCTATTACAAACAGTTGATGTTTCTAGAGCTCTTCCTATATTTTTCCAGGAACTTGGAAGAGTGAACATCTCCAGTGCTTTATGTCATTGTGACAGTTGGTGAATGAGACCTGTGCCCTACTGCAAGTGCAGGCTGCATTCAGTCATACCATAGGATGGCTGAGGTCTTTATAGTGAGTCACCTTATGGAAAAGGTGGGTTGCTTTTCCTGTTTATACCCCAACTGCATCCATACAAACCCATTCCTGGAACTGAAACAGTCACACGAAGGAAAGTTCTGCAGGATCTTGGTTCCTGCTGACCCTTCTCAGCCTCTGATACAAATGGTTAAATCACTGTCATTGAAGAGCTGACCTTCCATAGATGCAGATTCGAGGTTGAATCATTGACATTGAATCCATACAGTCCTGTTTTTGATAGTCTATAAAAGAGTAGTGTGTTAAATAAGACCAGTCCATGAGTTCTTTCAATAGCTTTTGGTTGCATGAGGACTTTTGCAATGATTTCCCCCATCAGGATGTACTTTGAATGAGAAATAATGAAATATTCCATTTCAATAATGGTGAAAAACAGGCTGTGCTTACTCAAAAGGAGTTTCAAGCTGAAGCAAAATGCAAGCAATAATGTTGGGTTAAAGGGTGTGGAGACCTCATAGCGGCCTTCCAGTATCTGAAGGGGGCTATAGGGATGCTGGGGATGAGTGAGTACACAGATCTCTTGTGGTCATTCTCCACTTAGATTAAGATACCTTTGTGTTACTATTAGCTGGTATTGCTCCTTCTATTCTATTGCTCCTTCTATGGTGACAGGCTCAACGTCTGGGAGGGACCTTTTCTTGGATGCAGCTGCCCAAGCCACGACACTTCAATGGAGATACTTCAAGAAGGGCAATTCCCTGTGTACAACAGACAAGCTTTTCATGCAGACACCTCTGCCACTTGTTCCAATCGCAATCCCAGGTACAAAAGTCTCTTCCTGAGCTTGGAAAATGCTCATCAAATGCCCCTGGTCTCTTTGGTCTGGTAACATCAACCTTCACGCAGTCTGTTGTCCTACAGGTTGCTAGCAGCACCAAAAGTCCCTTTTCTGAGGCTTTCCTATCTGCAGAAACAGATCAGTGCTGTCAATCAGGTGCTCCATCACCTGCTGGACTTGTTAACAGCAAAAGCAAGGAAACAAACATCTCTTCCAGAGTTCTTAGTGCCTCTGTAGCTTTCATTTTGCAGCACCCGAAATCTCAAGCAGCTTGCAGCAGCGTGCTGTTACTGAGCTAAATACACTGCTTGCGATAAGAACCCGCATCCATCAGTGCTGGGTTACAGTGAGATGACTGCAGATACCATCAGCACTGCATCACCTTTGAAAGGTCTTATCAGTTGTGCAAGTATAGAAATCTCACCACGCTTATATTGACTATTTATCTCCAGCCTCCTACTTAAAGCTTCTTTCATACCCAGAGTAGCAAAGTCCTGTTGAGCTCTATGTAGGATGTGCTTTAAATAGTGTTTTAATGATCATTTGGAATGGTGTTACTGAATGGCCCTTGATATCTGTAAATCAAATCTAATGAATGCATTTGCATAAGAGATGGGAGCTGATGAACTTGGTCTCAGGCTGTGTTAAGAGAGAGGTTGGATTAAAGCAGGAACAATTAAGAGCTCCTGGAGGAAAATGTGTGTGTGTAGATCCCTGCTGGAAGCATCCTAGTGTTGGAGGAGCACTGCAGTGCCAGTTGGATTGTACTCTCTTCCAGACCAGGTGTGCAAAGCTGGTGCTGGGGCAGAGGCAAGCAGTGTTAGTATAGGAAGGAGAACAGCAATTCCTGGCTGGCTCACAGAGTTGGAGGAGCAGACTGGGAGGAGGCTGGTGACCATCATGCTTGTTTTGCACAGTCATAGAATGGTTTGGGTTGGAAAGGCAGGGACACCTCACACCAGACCTGAACTTCCCCTGTTTCACTCTGAACCCATCACCCTTTGTCCTATCACTACAGTCCCTGATGAAGAGCCCCTCTCCAGCATCCTTGTAGCCCCCTTCAGACACTGGAAGCTGCTCTGAGGTCTCCACACAGCTTCTCTTCTCCAGGCTGAACAGCCCCAATGTTCTCAGCCTGTCTCCATACAGGAGGTGCTGCAGCCCCTGAGCATCCTCGTGGCCTCCTCTGGACTTGCTCCAACAGCTCCATGTCCTTCTTATGCTGAGGACACCAGAGCTGCAGACAGTACAGTCAAGAGGAATGGGGCTGACTTCCAGAGTAAAAGGCAAGTGTGTATAATTCAGTTTCTTGCTTAGGGAATGTCTGTAGTGGCCTAAGTGCTGCATGAAAACAATCAGCCAACTTGGGTTTATGTTTTCAGCATGATTTGTGCTTCATATAATTAAGCTGATTCTTCCCTTTGTCTGTTTTCTATGGCAGTTTAGCCCAACAGAAGGCAGAACACAGGCTGGCCTTCTGAGGAACCCTGATGTAAAAGTGCAGGTTTAGGAATGAGTCAGCTTTACTTCACTAGAATGCCCATCAGTGGATAGATATTCTACTCTTTCATGGTCCAGCAGGTCTGTACTTCACCCACTGCTTGGAAACTCTTGTTCAGCTGAAATGGCACCTTTGTTCAAGTGGCATTTTGAAAATCCCTGCAATGTGTCTGTCTGTACTAACACCATCATCTCATCCTTTCTCCCCAGCAGATGCCAAAGCCCTGAATGGCATTATCCACTGTAGCCCAGTGCATGGAGGAGAAGGATTTGTTCCCATTGACAGAGGAGGAAGCCACCCAGGTTTGATGAGCTCCAGGACCTGGATTCCTGAGCCCATCACTTTAATGGTGAGCCCCCCCTGCTCAGAGCACAGCTTTCAGCTTGGTTGCTCCTCCAGCACCCACACTGAGGAGTGGTGGGTATTACTGGGTGGACTGGGAGAGGTTATTTGGTCTTCTCTTTCAACATAGGTAATAAATGGCTTAACCCACTCCTTGCAGCATTTTCCCACAACCGATTTACTCAGTGGTTGTCAGGGTTTGAGTAGTAAGAATTTATAGTGTTTTTCTTGGGAAGGAAGACACTTTCTTGCCACAAGTAATGTCTTCCACAGCTATTCTCATTACCTGCATTAATGCAGATCCTTGCTTGTCAGCCTCAGCAAACAGCTGGTGGTAATTCAGCCCCAAAAATTGACTGATGGATGTGTGTGCTGCTTTTTACTCTCAGTCTTGTATCATAAGAGAGGTTACACAGTGATGAGCTTCCACTTAACATTTCCTGGTTAGGGCCATGAGGCCAACACCACTGTGATATTTTTACATGTCTTTCCTGCTGCATTTGAATGTCTTGTCTGCTCTTTGCCTGAGTGCTGAGCACTTTGCACTGACAACCTAAGAAATAGAAGTCTTCCTATTGAATGGTTGCGATACAGCACAAAGACACACCAGAAATACCTCCCAATATGCATCTTTTCAAGTCTTACTTTACCTGCCACCACAGTACTGATGTTTAACTCTTTTGAAGTTATCTTTGTGCTAAAATCTCATCACTGCAGCATGAGTTTGCTTCCTGATCAGGTCTTTGACTGATACCGTGTAGATCTGTGAGTGGCTACTGAAGCATCGCACTCTGTGTTTTGCTGTTATCAAGCACTAGGATTCTTGGTGGGGTTTCTGACACACCATTTCTATACAGTCTTGGGTTTTACTGTCTCGATGGCCAGATACATGGTCTAGTGAATGAAAACTGAGTGTTGGGGTTACGTACTTCTGAAACAAAGAACATTGACTTTTAAAGGTAGTCTTTTAACCAAGATGCTTTGAATTTATTCACACACGCTGGAAAATAAGGGTTTTTTAAAGCACTTTATCCAAAGCACTTTAAAAATGTTCATTAAAATACAGAATCCTGAATGACAGCGATAAAGTAATTCAAAATGCCTGTATATACACTTACACATAGGTACACATGGCAGCTTGGATACCTAAGGGAAACTGTCTGTAACACAATGTAATGCATTTGCTTTGCGTCTTTGTGCACATAAAGAATATACTTGAAGTCCTTAATGACAGAGGGCTTATCCCCTCCCGAGATGAAACATTTGGCAATCACAGGTACTATTAAGAGCTTGCTAAGAATCAGAGCGAATGAGTCCAACACAGATAAAACACAACAGTACTAACAATCCTCCTGGAATAAACTAATGTGTTTTCCAGGTGCTGGTGACAAGAATCTCCTTTCCCCTCCATGCAAGGGGCCGACCTCCATCCCGATCCTGGTGAAAAGCAGATGCACAGCACAGTGCTTTGCATAGAGCTGGGGCTGCTGTTATAGCTGAGCAGTGATTGGGGATTGCAGCAGACAACTCACATGTCCATCTTCCATGCTTCACATGGAGGGCACCTTCTGACATAACCTTCATCAAATCCAGAGGCAGAAATCAAAGCTGAAGTGAGTCATTGTCCAGCATGTCCATACTGTTGAATGCATGTGCATTTGCTTGGCCTTTTGGAGCTCCTGCCCTTGTCAGTTGGCTTGCTGGTGAATCCAGTGGGAAATGCACTACAGAGGGTCTTGATCCCCTGTAGACTGTGTGTGGAAAGAGCTGGTAGATTCAGAGTGGTAGGTGATGTGAACTCTACACCACTTGCACATGTCTCCAGGTAACCACCAGTTCTTAAACAGCATCTTCACATACTTCTTGAACTTCTCCCCCATGAAGAAGTAGATGACTGGGTTGAGGCAACAGTGAGAAAGGCCAAGGATTTCTGTTACCTGGAAAGCATAGTCCAGATTCCTGCTCACTTGGCATCCTCTAAGGACTCCCATGTTTTCCAGCAGTTGTAAAAACACAACAATGTTGTAAGGGGTCCAAAAGAGGAAGAACACAATCATGACAGCAAAGATCATCCTCACGGCCTTATTCTTCTTCTCGTTTCTACAGTGACCTAATGTCTTAATGATCATGGCGTAGCAGAACGTCATAACTGTAAGGGGGATGAGGAGCCCTAAGATGTTGATTTCCAGAGTGGAAAACAGCTTCCATGTGGTGAAATTGCCTGGATAGTTTGCTGTGCAGGTAATATAATCCCTTTCAGTGAAAGATTCTGCGAATACAAGCTCTGGAACTGAGGCCAAAAGGGCTACAAGCCATACGACAAAGCTGGTAACTGAGCCGTGGAAGGCAGTCCTTGCTTTCAAGGAGAACACTGCACGAACAATAGCCAGGTATCTGTCTATGCTCATGAGCATAATAAAGAATATCCCACTGTAAAACCCAACCAGGTAGATCCATGAGATAATTTTACACCAAAAAGTCCCGAAAACCCATTGGTCTATCATGAAATAAGACCAGAAGGGCAAGGATACAACAAAGAGCAAGTCTGAGATGGCGAGGTTCAGCAGGTACACATCAGTCATGCTCTTCAACCTCTTGTATTTGAAGAGGACCACAATGACCAGGATGTTTCCCATGAGCCCGACCAGGAATACCAGAGTATACAGAACAGGTAGGAAGGAGGCTGCAAACCTCCTGACGGACTCCTTATTGCAGGGTCTTGGAGCATCGTCATAATTATCATAGAACTCATATGAGGTTGAGGTGTCAACTTCAAAGGACTCTGTACTTGAAAAATTCATGGTTTTTGCCCCAGTTCCTGAGAAGGAAACAACATAAAAATGTCAGTGACTTTTGGTGCATGAAGATCGTGTGGTTACCTCTCAAGTCTGAATCATTAGCACTGATTGACTTATAACACACTTCTCACTAAAGGTTCTCTAACACAGGTTAAGCATCCTGCATGTGTACCCTTGCAATGTAGTCACAGAACCAACCAGGTTGGGAAAGCCCTTTAAGCCCATCCAGTCCAACCATTCCCAGCCCTGCCAAGGCCACCACTAACCCATGGCACTGAGGCCTCGTCTCCAGCTGTGTGAACACTTGCAGGGACGGTGCCTGCAGCCCTGCCCTGGGCAGCCTGTTCCAATGCCTGAGCACCCTCTGGGCAAGGAATTGTTCCTCAGCTCCATCTAAACCTGCCCTGGGGCAGCTTGAGGCCGTTTCCTCTTGTCCTGTGCCTTGTTCCTTGGGAGCAGAGACCGACCCCACCTCACTCCATCCTCCTGTCAGGCACTTGTAGGGAGCCATCAGGTCCCCCCTGAGCCTTCTCTTCTCCATCTGAACCCCCCAGGTCCCTCAGCCGTTCCCCATCACACCTGACATGTGTGTTTAGTCCTTGCAGCACTGTACAACCTGGATGCCAAGCATGCAGAGCTTAGTGAAGAGGAAAGCAAATAGGATTGAAAGGTACGGACCACAGATATCAATTCTGAGAGGGATAAATCCTGTGTGGAATAAAGCAAAGCTGCTATTCGTAGCAGTTCAGGGTTTCACCCCCTATCTCATCAGGTAAATGTTACTGTAAGAAGACAGCAATGAAAATGGATCTGACCTTTCTGAAGAATTCACACTCACTGGAAGCTGACCTGAGGTCAGTGACAGGTAAGAGCTGTCTTCAGTGGCTAAATGAATAACAGGAATTGGTCATTTCTGTATGTCTGTTCTTGTCTAATAGGCAGAGACAGGGGTTTAAGTTACGTTACTTCGAGGTAACCTGGGCACAGTGCAGATATACAGCTGATGTAACACTGATGTGTGTTATTCACACCACAGCAAGTGTCAAAACCAGAGTTTTTCTAAGCCTGAACTCTGTCCTTCACCTTTGTCTTTATGTGTAGGAATAGCAGAAGAGCATCATTGATTTATTTGACTTTGCACTGTGCGTTGCTGCTACAGAACAACAAACACTGACTTCATTAACCCAATCCCTCCTGTGTGTCATCCCAGGCACACCACCTCTCCAGCCTACAGCTGTGTCCCATTACACACAATGAGGAACTTAATCTGAATCACAAGTAAGAGTAACAACTGTTTGATGCCAATGGTGTAAGGATGAGAGCACTGCAACAACTGCACCTAGCCATACCTGAATGCAATATAGCCCCAGTGTAATATACTGCAATCCTTAAAACTGAAGACATAACTACCAGGATGCACATATAGCTCTGATGATGCAGGAGTTAAAACAGCTTTAAAAGTTACCTGGACAGCAAGGAAAGCTTAATGAAGCAGCACTGCAGTTACACGCGATGAGCATACAGAATACACAACTGCTGAAGCAACTGCACTTTATGAGCTTTACCTTCTCCTTTCCTCTGCGATGATGGGAAGAAGCTTCTTGGCTCTAAAGGTGCAGAATCACTTGCTTCTGCCCAGGTAGCTCTGTCGAGGTGCTGCCTACACAGCAATAGCCAGCATCTGCAGAAGCACTGGGTAGCTGCCTCTGAACGGAAGCTTCGTACTTCCTTACAGATGGTATCACAAGTGCTTTCTTCCCTCCATGCTCATCAGATGGTCCCTTAAGCTCTGAAATCAAGCAAAATGTGCTTTATGTGTAAGGAAATGCAAAGTTTCCACTGAGTTAAAGCAGCTTCACCTTAACCAATAGTGAAATAGATGTCACTGAGCAGATCTCAGTCAACAGAAACCTCATTCTTTCTGATGGGGTGTAGAAGGCATCTTAACCTTAGGAAAACTACTCAAGGTGTCATCCGTGGTGGGCAGAGAGGAGGAAGGCACTCGAGGTGTTGTTCCAGCCCCTCTGCCACATCATTCAGTCTGCAGATTACACTCTGTAACTGAATGTATAGAGTATGGAGTCAGTCTGTTGTACAATAGCTGTATGGAGTCAGTCGGTTGTACAATAGCTGTACAGAGTCAGTGAGGGGAAGGTTCCTTCTTTTCCTGGTTGTTTGAGCTTCCTGCCTCCTACTTATCTTGCTAAGAAACAAAGATGTGTTAATTCATGCTGCTTGCTTGTATCTCCTGTGGCAGGTTCTGTATGCAGCACATTATCTGCTACCACCGACCCAGGGCCAACAGTGACAGTAGTAAAATACCAGATAAGAAGTAGGCTGTGCGCACGTGCATGGGTGTGTGGTGTAAGGGCAGGAGTTTACCGTGGCTCTTGTCACACAGGAAGCTCAGCAGCTCCTATGCCTCTCTTCTTGAGGGCTCTATTGGTCTTTTGGGGGATCCTGGGAAGGGAGGAGAGAGCACAGAGGCCATTGGTAGACAAGTGGATGGGTTTGAGTCCCATCAGTGCTAGCACCTGGCAAGTGCTGCTCTTCTCCATGTCCCAGAACAGACCCATTAAGCAGAAGCAAAAGCTGTTTCTCAACAGGGGAGGCTGATTTCTTGGTAGCAGGAGAAACTGAAGAGACAAGATAAGAAAGCAGTTGGGAGGGTAGGAAGAATCATCGGTCTCTGTCCAGAACAGAGCATACATCTCCTAGTTTGATCTAGTTATATCTTTGGTTCAGTTATGCTATTTGCTGCTCTCCTATATAGAATCACAGAATGGTCTGGGTTGGAAAGGACCTTAAGATCATCCAGTTCCAACCCCCTGCCATGGACAGGGACACCTCACACTAAACCATATCACCCAAGGCTTCATCCAACCTGGCCTTGGTGCTGGTGACATTGATATCCTGGCCAATAACTTACACCTGGCTGAAGCATTTCTGCCTAAAAAGCCTGGTGTGAAGGCAGCAGGAGATGTGGGATCTACTGGTCCCATGTTTTACTGGGATAAAAGGATTGCAGGGAGATGGCTTCTCACTCACCTTCCACAAGCTGCACCTCTGGGGGTTTAACTCTGTCACTGGGAGATGTCCCTCCAAGGCACTTTTTTGCCCTGCACACATGTGCATCTTCACTGCAGTTTACTAGCAGTCCTTTGGAGGTGCAGGCAATGCTGTGGTACCAGTTTCATCAGCTCTACTCATGGGAGCAAGAAGCTGTTCCTCTTGCTGCTCTGCTGTCCATGTAAGGGCCCCATTAATCTCTTCCTTTATTGCAGGAGAGGCAAAATTCAGCTCTTCACCCATGTTAGCAATGACATAAATCTTTCTTTGGGCACTTGCTGTTCAGGGAAAACCCCATCTCTTGCTCTACAGTTTAGTTTTGGCTGTCATGTTTTTGCCCCAGTAAACTACTATGTGTCTGCATCTCCTTTGAATGTCATCACTGGTGATTCTTCTTGATTTCCAGATAGTTTCTATGAATAGGAGCAGTGAACAGCATTGAATCCACATACAACCTACCCTGGAAGAACTCTTCTTGATTAAGGGGTGATCTATTGTCAGCAACCCTTTGAGGTCAGTTGACCTGTCCTTAGCATAGTGCTAGCAGGGACCCAGGTCTGCAGCCTTATGGATTCCAGTTCATTATGATTTATATGCCTTGGGTGACATGATTTAGTGTGAGGTGTCCCTGTCCATGGCAGGGGGGTGGAACTGGATGATCTTAAGGTCCTTTCCAACCCTAACTATACTATGATTCCATATGGCCCTGGCCTGAAAGAAGAACCTACCACCTATCTGCCTTATTGGCTTTTGCCCAGTGCTTCCTTGGAGGACTTCCAAGAAGGAAAAGCTTCTGAAGCAGCTTTTTGTATCTGCTCATTGCTTTGGGTGGGAAGCTCAGCTTCCACCAGAGGTGAGGGCAGCAAAGGATCCTTGTTGGCTTGGGTGGAGAAGAATGGTGGGACCACACTGCCTTGCAAAGCAGCATTTGTACTGCAGATTGTGCCATCCCAACGCATTTAATGCTGCAGCACGTCTGTCTTCGTAAGGAGACTGACCAAGAATGTGGCAGCAGAAGGAGGAAAAGAGCCACAAAAAGAGAAGAATGGTTGTGGTTGCAGACAATGAAAGCTTAGGATGTTTGAACACCAGTAAATGAAGCTCTAAAACCCTTTATCTGCCAGCTCAGGGAAATGAAGAGGATAAAGATGAACCCAGAAACACCTTGTGATGGCTTCCCAAAGAAGAGGAAAGGGTGAAGAGCTCTCACTGAGGATGCTGCTGTAAAACTAAGGGTTGGCAGGAGAAGGGGAGAAGAAAGCAGCCTTACCTCTTTACTGCGTGCTATCAGGTATGTGCCACTGACCAAGTAAATCACGACAGTGCAGAGAGGTCAACCAAAACTGCTTTGCATGACTGGGAGGAGATTAACCTTTTATATGGGATGGGAGGTGGAGGGGGGGCCATCAAAACCAAAAGAGGGGAACTTAATAAAAGCAAAAAGCAGAACAAGACAGAGTTAAAACCTTGCTTGTCACCGAAAGATGGGTTCAGCCACCCCCACCTTTACAGAAGGTCTTATCATTGACTTGCCAGTTTACAGGATGCCCAAGAGTTTTCTGCGAGGAAGGGTTATAGAGAGATGTTTATCTAAGCCATGAGCTAGGCTGTGAGATACCCACCACTGATACACCAGTGCACCATCCATTGCCTCCAATATCAGTGTTGGCTGATGATCCATAAGTGTTTCTTAGCGAAGTCCTCATCCAGAAGATGCTGCCTCAGGAGAGATGCAGATGATGGTAACTGAAGGGAGCAGCTTACACAGAAATGAGTATTTAGACTGATTGTGTGGCTCAGCCAAAGTCACACCAGGACAAACAATTCCATTCTCTCCATCAGGCAGCCAACCCCTTCTGGCATGGTCAGGCCTTGTGCAATTCTGCAACTCAAGTGAACTGAGAGGGCAGTCTGTGTATCTGTAGTTCCCATCCTTGTTCATTAGGAAGGTGTTTGTGCCACCTATTCCTTGTGCAGTTCCTTTCCTTGTCATTTAGATTTATTCCACATTCTCTGTGCATGACTAAAACTGCAGGGATCTGATGGAACAGAAGCTGGTTTTAGAGACAACCACTGTCTACACTGTTGTGCCAGTGATCCACTCATCATCTACCTCCATCTTTTTGAACCTCCAAATGCCAAGGCAGCCTTTGCACTGACAGCAGATGATTTAAGGCCAAAACATCTTTTCCTTGCTAAGTTCAGTTGTCTACATCTGTTTTCCTCTTGGTGGTCCAGTCCTGTGCATCCTGCCGCCTGCATCCACTGGCTGTTCTATGAATGGCACCAGCCATCGTTTCCTCAGCCTGGTTTGCTTTCTTTCATGCACTTGCAAAGCTGCTGTATTCAGAACTCCTGAAGCAAGAACTGAAACTTCAGACCTCAAACACAACTGGAACAGTCATTTTGGAGGCTGAGTTTTACTTAAGTAAAAGTCATTGATGCAAGAACCATGAGCTGGCATCTTCTTAAATGCAGTGACACCATAAGGAGCTTGCTCTGGGCTCTCCAAAGGAAGGGAAAAGACAAGGCAGCATTGAATTATCCAGACCAGTTTGATGCTCCCTGAGATGTTTAGATACAGAGGAAGGGTGGCTTTCTGGTGTAAAAGCTTTGGTTTCTGATTGATTTGTGGTAGTGCCCCCAGGTCTCAAACCTGTAATGATTGGTAGTGTTAAAAGCTTATTGAAAGGCTGGCCTTATCATAGACAAGTGCCTCCATAGCCTTTCCTGCCCCATTCCTCACATGGCAGCTGTGATATAAAGGAAGCTAGTTAGAGAAAACCAGGTGTTTGCAGAGGAACAAGGCTAAGAAAGAGCCAGTCCTTGCTCTTAGCAATCATTAATCTTCCTTCTATGCTTGCTGAGACACAGTCACTGCCATCCATCCCACTGTGAAAGCTGTTTCACTGCACGTCCTCCTTCAGACAAGCTGTACAGGTAACTGATGTGATCTATGCAGTAGCAGAGGAAAGCATGCAGGGCACTGAAGTAAAACTGATAACAAAGCTTCTCTTTGTAACAGCTCTCTGTGATTCACAAGAGATCCTGATGTGCTTGGGAATCACTGGTAAAGCTGCTTAATTTAACACCCACAGGCTCTCACTTGCTCAAGGACAAGCCCATCAAAAAGACCTGAAGAAATGGATGTTTCCTCCAGCAGCAGAATGCAAGGGATGATCTTCTTAGTTCTCTTAAGTACATTTTCCACGCTGGGCTTGCTCCTCAGTGACTCCTTTACCATTACTGACCTTGCATTCTGAGAGTGTTTAATGATGCCACCCTCTGGTGAGAATGCAAAGCAAGCCCTGACACTAATGATGGACAGAAGAAATGATGGGGTGAGCTTAGGACAGAGGGTGCTGCATTAGGGACTGTAGTGATAGGACAAGGGGTGATGGGTTCAAACTGAAACATGGGACGTTTAATTGGATATAAGGAAGAAGTTCTTTACTGTAGCCTTGTATAGAAGGATGCATGCCACTGCCTACAGTTGCCTTTTCTGCATCTGGCTTGATCTGTAACCTCTGGCCCGTGCATTCAGTGTTGTCTTTATGGTACCTTGTATTCTGACCATCCCTTGCACTGTAGTCTCCTGGAACCTGAGCGATGAGGAGGATCTGGAGAGCAGGAGCCAGCAACAGGACCAAGAAGAAGGAACTGAACAAGGGACCAAGTGATGGTGAGTCTTAGTGCTTCAAATGAGGGCTCCCTCAGAAAAACCATCTGACAGCAGCATGAGGACCTCTGTTTCCTAAGGTAATACTGAGAGGGGCTACAGTAAAGCACAGATGTGCTGGAGAGGGGCTCTAAAGCACTCAGGGGTGAAGACCTGGTCAGATTTGAGTCAATATTAACCATTTATAAACCAAACAAACCCAGCTTTAAGCCTCCTCAAACACCTTCCTAGGAGTCCAGTGAGATGACCCAAGGAAGAGCTGGAAAAGAAGTTCCTGTGTGTGCTAACCCAATTCCCCATCCCTGAGCAGTTTTAGGCCATTAGCACTATTGTCTGAGGCCCTTCCAGTGGGAGATGCTCCTCACTGCTTTGTGCTCCTGTTATGGCCAAATTGGAGCCCACATTACTCAGTTGCCTGGGGCAAAGGGGTGGGACAGAGGCAGTGCAACAACTTGCTCTAGTGCCTCTTGGACATACCATTTCCTTCTAGTTTGCTCCTACCTCCTTGGAGCCCAGAGAAATAATGGAAGCTGCAGCTCAAGGTTTCAAGCAGTTCTTCTATGTAAGGAGCTGTGCTGGTGAAGTGCATAGGAACTTGCACATGGAGGCAGCAGCACATGTCTGGCACTAAAGGGAACTGTCTTGTCAGCAGATGTATGGAGCCATCTACCCTTCTGCTTCCACAGCATCCTCTAATGTGCCCTGCAAATCTATTGCAAGCTGTGCTGCTGCTTCTTTGTGTCACCCTGCTGCTGGGTTTGATTTTAATGTAGCAAATGGAGCATTTAGGGGCTAAATGCAAACTTCTGGTGGGAGAAACACAGCTTCTTTCAATGGCCTGCATCATCCCAGCCTATTGACCTCCTTGTAGCTGGATTGTTGGGCTGCATTGAATATAGAGCAGTGACAAATGCATTTAACTTATCAATTAGAGATCTAAAATCTGAGGGGGGTGGCAAATGGACTGTTCTGGTTACAGCTGCTGATGGCAAGTGGATAATATCATCTATAGAGCGGAAAAGGAATGCCAGGGTCCTTGCTTGTATTCTCTGTCCTATCACTAACCTCTGCCTTCAGTGATGTAAGGTGAATGTGCTGCTTCCAGCTGATTGAAGGATCACAGTTGGAAGCTGGATAAAGGTAAACTCCTTCACAAGCTAAACTGCTTTCCCCATGTCCAATGGGAGCTATTATACATTGTGTCTTTAGGGAAAGGAATGGCAAATACAATATATTAACTACTAAATACAGTCTCTTAACTACTGACATTCATGCCTTGAATATCCATGTAACAAACAAATTACACAGGAGCAGGTGGTAGGTGTTCTTTTCTGCATTGAAACCAATGTGATAACACTGACACTGCAGAGCCCAGGTCTTGAGGTCTGGGTGCGTGTATGTTGAAAACCAAGCTCTTGCAGTGGTTACCAAGCAAATTAGGAAGTGCTTATGAAGAATCATCAGCAGCTTCACCAGAAGGGCTGTATGTGTGTGACAAGTGCCTTGTACCAGTTCTGAACTGTTCTCATGTTTAGGTTTGGTTTGAATCTTAGGATGGCATCCCTGCAAGTAACAGGTTTTCATTATAGCTCTGGGTCTCTTACAGAGTCAAGAGACTGGAGTGGGAGCTGTAAATCTTGCTGCAGGAATGGGTAAGTCCTTAATGCAGAAAATAGTTCATTCGCTGCTAAAATGTGGCCGTTTATAAGGGGTCTGTAAATGGCCTTTGGCAAAGCATCACAGCATGCCTTGGGAATAGCTACAGAGGAAAACGTTACCTGCCAGGAGCTGCAAAAGCAATGATGGGGAGAGACAGTGCAAATGGTTTGGGAAGAAGAAAGCTGGTCACTGAGGTTTTCTTTGGGAAACTCCCCTTTGGTTGTTAGAAACAGCAGGACTTGGTATGGAAGCTTGCATGGATGGGACTTGTCCCCTCATTGGCATCAGAGCATCCTGCTGGGACAATGGTTTTGTATTATCCATGAGATCTCAGTGAAGGATGTCCCAAAGGTAACAAACAAAATGGAAATGACAGAAGTTAATCCATCACCAATGTGTTCATAGTGTCTCTATTAAATAGAGCCTTAAACTTCAGACTACCTTGGACCAAGGCTTCAGATCCATTCCCAACAAATTCTCAATCCAAAGGAATTGTGCAGGTAGGGGCTGTTGATGTCAGTGTTGCAAACAATAGCATATTATATGGGATATTTGAATGAGAGGGATTCATAGTGGCACCTGAAAAAGACACTTCATATCCACATACCTCACTGCAAGCAGTGTGGCTAAATATGTGCCTTGTTCATTCTATTTATAAGTAGATGAGGATTTGGGTTTTATCTGTTCCTCAAAGTGTAACCCTGCTGCTAAAAGATTTATGTTATGTGTCAGTGTGATTCTCAAACAGGAAGCATTGATCGCAATGGCAAAATAAGATGCAAACACAGCTCACCACCCCAAAACCACAGAGCCCAATCCCCCCCCCAATCCAGAGGTTTCCTGACCTTTTTGCACAACCAAATGCTATTCAATGGATAGATTATACCAAGAGTGCTTCTGTGTGTGTGTTTCCATGTGTAAACTGTGACTTGCTAAGTAAGCAAGAGTCTATCCTTAATTTATGGCAGATGAAAAGGGGTTATCCCATACTGAGAGACTGGTTTCCTTTCTCATATGTGATGGATAGGGACTGGATGGTCCTCAGGGATGTGTTGATCTAAGGATATATGCAGCCTTAATGCTGGACATAGGAAAGTGTATGGTGTAAATTGGTTGGGCAGTTAGAAAGCACCAGCTTCCTGCTGCAGAGGCTTTGAAAGAGAAATTAGCATCTTTAAGTAAAGAATACACTTAACTGGAAGTCCAGTGGAGGGACTTAAAGAGACATCAGTGGACTTTCAGTCAGGCTTGAATGGTGCAAGGCACACAGGAGACAGCACAGCAGAGGCACAGTGTGGGCAGGAGCTGTGGGGCTGTGGCTCCCCATATATCCTGGCATGGTTCAGTACAGTGAAGAGCAGCAAAGCCTTCATCTGCAGCTCAGCCCAGTCCTGGTAAAGCTGGTTACCAGTTGCCTTCAGAGCACTGGATGTTTCCTGGAGGCTGAAGGGTTGTTAAGGGACAATTACAAGGAAACTCTTCTGCTGATGCAAACAGAAGGAAAATGGTTTGGTTTTCAATGGGTTTTCTTTGATTTACCACTTCTGCTATGAGGAGGCCTCTGCACGGACAAGCTGTTTGCTGCAGAACCCAGTGCTAAGGAGCCACCCTGAAGCTTTTCATATGAACACTCAAATACTGAGCACGTAAATAACACATTCATTATAATAACTTGCAGATACATGGCGTAAGCACCAATGATCTTAGGCTGACAATCATTGGGCTCACAGGAGCACGTCTGCACTGTGAAGATGGGTCTGGAAGTTATGTGTGCTGGGATGCACTGTGGGATGGGCAGGATTGCTGGGAAACCCCTGGGATAGGCAGGGAAGTGTTGTCCTCCCTAGAGAGCTGTCAGAGAGGCTTCATGCTGGACACAGCACGTGGACCATATCTAAATGTGCCTTTTACTCCTCCCACTCAGTAACTCCCTGTTGTCTGGAATAGAAAAGGGAATTCAAATAAGCCAAGGGAGACTGCATTGCTCAGCTTGGCAACCCACCCTCTCCAGGCTGATTTCGTGCAGACACAGCTTCGTGTTTAATTTCAGAGCATCTTCCTCTTTCTTTCTGCACATATTGACATTTCCTTACAAAACACTGTGAAAATCCCATTTATTTCCAATGCCACTTGCCTGGGGGTGGGGACAGAGGTGATTGTCTGATCCCGCTTGGTCAGGCTGGACTTTGAAATGGAATTTGATTTCAAGTGACATTTAGACTGCATTTCATCTTGGACAGTAAGTCTGGTGTCTGGAAGTGCATTGGTAGCTTCTGGTTGAATGTTTACAATGTGTGGCAAGCAGAGTATGGGCATGAAGCATGTACTTACCACCCTCTCCAAGCAATTCGCAACCTGATCGTGATGTACTTGGACTAAGCACAATGATTCCCAAACCCATACCTTTTCCTGGATCAGCTCCATGTCAGGACCCAAATCCTTAAGCATGGTCTTTGCTCTGGTTAGCACATGCTATAAACACTGAGTGCATTGCTGGCAGTAAATGTGTATTCAGAAATAACTCTGGGGTGTCTTAACAGTAGGATTTTATTAGGTATGAAAGCACAGGTAAAACATTTATTGCAATCAATACCCCAAAATCACTTCTATATGAATACGTAGCATCAAAAATATACCCCTTAAGTATTGAAAACATTGCCCTTGATAACAGTCAGTTGCCATTCATTAAACAGATTCTGTTTAATGTGATCTGAAACAGATTCTTGACTGAGAAACTGAGTTGAGGTCTATGTACATTTGTACCCTGTGTTCATACACTGGCATGTGTGCAAGTTTCAATGATGAAACTACTCAGCAGCCTCCTTGTCCTTAAATCCTTCTCCAACTCCCATGCCAGGCCTAGAGTGCTGCTTTTGCTTCTACTTTCCCCCTTCCTCTCTCTTGATTCAGTTCCACATTCACCCTTGACATGTTGTACTGCTTTGGTTCTTAAAATCTTCACTGGTTTAGAACATCTAATGCTTACCAAGAGGCACATATCAGTGATTCCGTGCAGCTATTGAGTCTCTTCACACGGGTAATGGCAACTCTCAGAGGTGGCTGGTCCTGCAGACGATGTATTTACACACGTTTCTTCTTCACAGAGCCTTTCAGACGAAGACAGAGGCATCCTGGTCGCTGGTGTTGAGGGTTATGTTGCTGTTCACCATGCTTTCTGCATAGCTGGCCGGAGGGGTGACCTGGTAGCGGCTGCAGGGCCCACAGAAGCACAGGAATGGGCAGTACTTTAAGCACACACGATGAAGGTATTTCCTGAACTTTTGCCCAGCAAAGGCATAGATAAAAGGGTTGAGACAGCAGTGGCTGAATGCGATGGTTTCAGTCAGGTGCATGGCGTAGTCCAGGGATTTGATTTGGTTGCAACTTGTGAATACCTCATAGTGCTTTAAAGTCTCTAGGAAAACCAGGACGTTGTATGGGGACCAGAACAGAAAAAACACCACCACCACCACCAAGACCAGCTTTACAGCCCGTGCTTTCTTCTGGTTCTTGCAGGACAGCAGGGTCCTGATGATCCCACAGTAGCAATAGCAAATGATACAGACCGGGATGAAAAACCCGAGCGTGTTCAGCTCCACATTGCAGAACACTGGCCAGATGTTCTCCAGCTCCTGGGGGTAGACAGAAATGCAGTTGTTTTCTGCCAGCTGGGAGAACACAAACTGTGGCACTGACACTAGAACAGCTATTGCCCACACCGCACAGGTTACAAGAAAGCCATGCTTCACTGTTCTGGATTGCAGAGAATACGTTGCCCGGACAATGGCCAAGTACCTGTCGATACTGATAACAGTGATAAAGAACATGCCCCCAAAGAAACCAATGTAATACAGCGAGGTAACAACCGTGCATGGAACAGTTCCGAGGGTCCATCCACGCACTGTGTTGGAGGCCCAGAAGGGGAGGGAGATCACGAAGAGAAGGTCTGAGATAGTCAAGTTCAGTAGATAGATGTCAGTGATGCTTTTCCTGCTGCCTTCTTTCACAATGGCAAAAACCACCATTAGGTTCCCTGTGAGGCCAAGAGCAAACACTGTGATATAAAATATTGGCAGGAATATTTTCCCAAACTCTTGGATATCAGACTTATTGCAGGAAAAAGCTTGTTCATCGTAAGTGTATTCGGCTGTTGTTCCTGTGAATGCTTCCGTCATGCTGGATCTTCTGGCTACATGAAAAGGGAAAAGAGGATAACATCAGAGAGGGAGATCCATGGAGATGACAATATGGCCAAACCAGCTTGTTAAAGCTGGATCTGGAAGGAAAGGTCAGTGAGAACAAAACTGCAACTGATAACTACGCCTTGGTCACAGTGTCTTCTTACAGGAACCCACACAGGCTGTAAGGAAGGGACGTGGTTCAGTAACCATAAGCTGCCTCTTATCAGATCTTTATATCTCCTGTCAGTGGAAGATGTGGTCAACAGAGCCAATGAAGAGCAGTGTCAGGCCAAATGCACTTGAAGACAAGGTAGGCTGCTTTCCAGACTGTGTTGCTGAAGCTCCTTTTGACTATAAGGAGAGCATGGGCACGTTACTCAGTGGTAGATGCCAATGGTGTGTAACTGCTCCCATTCCTAACACTTAGAGTGAAGTGGCTGCAATCCCAGCACATCCACTCTTCACTGACAGCAATAGTTCTTATAGCCTCTGTTTAAAATAAGCCTTGTGAGACTAGGCATGAAACAGAGATATCATGAGGTGTGAGACAGTCCTTGCCCAAGAAGTTTCATTTGATGTAGTGCTAACAACAACAAACTCTCCCATGTGTGGCTACTGTGACCATTGACTTTTCCTCCTAAGGCCTCATTGCCAGAGCACCCTTTGTGGTGTGGGCCATGAATTTCTGGCCTCTTTTGCAGTCATTTCTCAAAGATGGGGTTTCTGTGCTAGTTGGAAATGCTAGTCTGAATGTTCAAAGCCTTGCTGTCTTCCAAGCATTGAAATGAGAAGTGCCCGCAGTCATTAGAAAACAATCTTTGTGGTTATGAACAGGAAAAGTGGGCTATAAGAAGGGCTGTCTCAGCACTGGTAGTTTCAGAGCATGGGCATGGCATGGGAAGGCAGTTTGCAGCAAGCAGGCACACCCATGGGCTCAGCACCTCTTGCAGTGCCTGCCCACTAGAACTGGAGCTGAGTCTGAATGCACAGCCTGGCCCTGCTTGCAGCCCAGTCTAACTCTCCAGCTGCTGGAGATGTGGTATCTGACCAGCAGAATTAGGTGGGATGAACAGGAAATGCATAGGTGCTGGGGCAGAAGCTGATAGCAGTTGCAGACAAGATACTGTGAGATTAGAGATGCCTACAGAGATATGTGTCAGGCTCCTCATCTCTTTAACTTTACCCTGCTGAGGGATACAGAAATGAACAGGACAGATCGCAGATGGCCATCATGTTCTGCCTTCCCATCCTGATCATAGCCATAGAACCAACCAGGTTGGAAAAGCCCTTCAAGCCCATCCAGCCCAACCATTCCCAGCCCTGCCAAGGCCACCACTAACCCATGGCACTGAGGCCTCGTCTCCAGCTGTGTGAACACTTGCAGGGACGGTGCCTGCAGCCCTGCCCTGGGCAGCCTGTTCCAATGCCTGAGCACCCTCTGGGCAAGGAATTGTTCCTCAGCTCCATCTAAACCTGCCCTGGGGCAGCTTGAGGCCGTTTCCTCTTGAAATGTGATGTTTTCTTTCTCCTTTTCTGAGCTGAAATGCATGCAGAAGGTGCCTTTAAAATGGAAAGACTTGTCAGGGTACACCAAGGCTCTTGTGCGGAATATGAGTCACTACAGGAGCCTACTCAGCTCTGCCACTGAGCTGTGACTGCATCTGAGCCTCCACCTTCCTCTGTGGGCTGATGTGATCCACAGCTGGTTCTTCACTGATGTGCCAGTGTGCGGTAGCTTACGGCTACCAAAATGACTGGGTCTGGCCATGAGAAGATGCTAAGTGGGTTTGATCAGCCTCAACAAGAGGCATCTCAAAGGGGAATCTAGTGAGGAGGTGTAAATGCAAAGCAGGCAACTTCCCTCAGAGGAGTAAGAGGCAATGGCCATGGGAAATTGTTACTCACTATATGGAAAATCATTTTCACCATGAAGATGATCAAACACCTCAATAGGGCTTCATGGAGGTTGTGGGCTCTCCATCCCTGGAGCCACTTGTAACTCATCCAGCCCTGTTCTGAGCATGCATTTGGACAATAGACCTTCAGAAGTCCCATCCGAACTTCATGACTCTGACACAAAGCCAAGCAGAGGCCACAATGTTTCTGCAGAGTGCCCCAGCTTCTTCTCTGCTCTGTGTGCTCCTGTTTCAATGTGTGTGTGATGAGCAGAAGTCCCACTATGTACAGAGGTAACAACTGACTGTTGCCTGCTTGTATCCCATTAGCATCCAGAGAGGGTTGCTCGGTGGTGCTTGCCTAGACTGTGTGTGCTGGGTGACATCCCTGACCTGGAGAGGAGGGGCACACACTGGTTTAGTCTCCTCTCTGAGAACCAGTAGCTGTACTGGTCTTTCCAATGCTTTTTCCCTTAATTCATACCTAGAAAGGCAGCTTGTTCCTCTGGAGGTTCCCATATGTGTCCACACAAACCACTGCACTCTCTTGAGCACAGGGAGGGTTTCACACTGGTGAGGAAATGCAGCTCCCACCATAGGGTAGCCCTCAGGTCTGGCAGACTCCAGCACAGGCTGCATGTACTGGCACTGCCTGCTGGGTGCAGGAATGGCCACCTTCTCCATAGGAGACCATTTACATGGAGGTGCAGGATGAGCTCCTGGTCTTACTGAAGTAAAGGGGAATGTCACCTGGGCACCAATCTTTCCTGAAGCACCTTTTCAGTCAGGTAATCTCCTCCAGCTCACTGATGGGGATCGTTTATTTCTACAGTAACAAATTACTTCCTTTACCTGGATGGGTCATTGCAAAGCCCATGGTACTTAGGCCAACAGGAAGGGGAAGATGCTGCATGGCAAGAGCTACATTCACATAAATGATATCGGCATCCAAAACTGCTGGCACAAAACGGTCCCAGTCTGGGGTATGAGGTGACCCGAAGAGCACAGAGGATGCTGAGGAAGACTGCAGGGCTGTGGGGTCCCTGCACCAGATGTTTTCCCTTGCTGAGTACAGGAAAGAGTAGATTCACTTCTGCTTCTCATGGAACTGCTCAACCACTTTGCTGTCTCTCTCCAGACTTCCCCAGCAATTTTACACCCTGCTCCCACAGACACTTCTGCCCTTCATCATGTTTATAGCTATCTCAAAGACAATAGCCTGCAGGACCCAAACCCCCTGTTTCTCAACCCAGCTATTCCAAACAACCACGTGCACTATATGTAATACACAGGGAAGTGAAATTAGGAGAGAACCACAAACTCCTCTAAGCAACAGAAGGTGCATTTCAGCCTTCAAAACCAGCACTGGCATCAGTCTGGGTGACAAGAGCCAAATCCTTTATGCAGCTGAGCTTTCCAGTTACCACCCCTGGTGCTTCAGCCAAGTGCCACGTTACCACCAAGAAGAGGGGTTTGTGGGTACTTCACCTCTGTGCATTGCTGTCCCCCAATGGGAAGCTGACAAACAACAGCCAAGGCAGAGGGTCACACTTCAGACTTGCACAATGTGCTTATAGGAGTATGTAAGGCTTAGGAGGATCTTCACACCTTAGTCAGCACTTCTGGGGGAGGCTGAGTTGTGCACTCTTCTCATGAAGGCAAAGCTGCACGCCAATGATTCAGGGGCCCAGGGAAGATGGAGGCTTTGTGGGAAGCCCTATGAAACCCAATGGGCACATCTGCCTTTCTCACCCTTACTTGTGTGCTGTCACCACCCTACCCAAATATAAACGTGTTGCTTTTGTGCATTTGTGACTACACCCATCTGCTTGTGGCCAGCTGGGGGGTCTGGGCCATACCATAGAGGTGTCCTCAGGTACATCCAGATGATGTGGTTTAGCTGTTGGTGGCTCTTCTAACACACTAAAGAAAGAGCTTTAAGTGAATTAACCACAACTAGGTGGAAACCAACAGGAGAGATGTGAGTCCTAATAGCACTCTGGCTGAAACCCTTCAGCAGCCTGGCACCAAGCAGCTATCATGCAACCACCAGACTGCTGCAGACACCTCTAACCACCATGTGTATGATACCCAGAACAAAACTTAGACTTACAGCAATACCTAACCTGTGATGGGGCTCAGTTTCCAGTCCTACGCCCAACTGGTTCCTGTAATACACTTAGCTCATCTTTCAGAGCTGGGCGGCTCCGTTGTTATAGGACAGTCTCTGGAGTTGTTTGGGATCCTGTTAGATAGCAGGGGTCAAAAGCAGCACAGCAGCTGCAGTTACTATAAAGTTATATCTCAGTCTTCTATTCAGTCCCCAGTTGAGGAGATAATCTTTCTGTTCCACCTGTGCAGGTGCTGGAAGCAGCTGACCTGAGGACATGGAGCTGTTGGAGCAAGTCGAGAGGAGGCCACAAGGATGAGGCGTGAGGCACTGGAATGGGCTGCCCAGGGAAGCTGTGAATGCTCCATCCCTGGCAGTGTTCAAGGCCAGGATGGACAGAGCCTTGGGTGCCATGGTTTAGTGTGAGTATTGCTTATAAAAAGATCTGTAGGAATAATGAACTGAAAGCCCCAAACTTGTATTTTCCTCATCGGTCTGAAATCAGACTGGGAATCAGAGGTGCCAGGGGAAGTGATGAAACAGAATTAGACAGTAATTCAGACAGACTTGAATAATTTGGGACTTCCTGGATGATTCACATTGGCTTTAAAGCAGCCAAAGTGACACACTAGGGAGTTAAACACCACAGACTGTGTCTCAAGAGTGGGAGCACATCTGCTGGCAAACCTGCCTGCTGCTATGGGCAGTCTGAAAGCCAGCCCTTAGCCAGATGTTGCAGAAAGAAAAGCTGATGCAACCCTCAGGTGCTTACAGATGTTTAGAGATGTGCTAAATGGGAAGTGGCTTTATGACTGCAGAGCCTGGGGCTGTAGGTGTACACTTGATCTCATAGCCTTGCTCATGTAGTGGGATTAGCTATATCATAAACTGAAGCATGGAAATTCAAACTGGAGACTTGCAAGCTGAAAATCAGACACACATTTTAACAGTGAAAGGCAAATGATTGGAACAGACTTCAAGTAGGAAAAGGTTTTTGCATGTCTGAGAATCTCCACAAGAGAAAATACCAGTCTGGGATATGGGTTTAGGCCAGACACAGTGGAGGAGCCCAACCCTACAGCCCCTGATGAGCTACTGGGGCACACTCATCATAGCCACAATGACTCTGTTTGGGTCCCCTCTGTTTGGGGACAGGGATGTTGCTATCAAATAGCCAGTCTGTAGTGCCTCTGTTAAACCCTGCATGTTTTGCCACCTTCTAACCAGTTATTTTATCATTCCTCCATCACTTCCAATTGGGTGTGTGGTGTTATCCCAGATGCATCCTCGCTCCCTGGTCCTCCAGTCCTCCCCTGATGAATTTAAGGTGAGAAAACACCTTTCTTTGGTATTTCCTTTTAATTCTGTGATTTATTCTCACATCAGCCAGGCCATTTCTGTGGCCTGGCAGGGTTATTCTTAATAATCCCTTATTGCTTTGGTTGATTTCATTTATGGAGACCTGGCCCTGGACTTCAAGGGTGAGTTCTTTAGAAGAGAATAGAACTGTGGGCTGCTGTATTATTATAGTTTCCAGCTCAAGGTGGATTCAAGGTGCAGAAATGTGATGCTGAGGACTTCTGAAAATTAGGGTATTTAAGGTGTCCTAAATAAAGCACCCAGAAATGAAAACCAATCAAACCACTGCTCACTAAGGCAAACAGAAGTCTGAATCTTGCAGAGGTCTGTGGTCCCTTTACAAAGGCATTTAGGTGAAAGAGGTATAAAAAACACCCCTTCCCTGGAGCAGTTCTACAGTTTTGACACCAGCATCACAAGCTGAATTGGAAGCAGACCCCAACCAGCTGGGGATAAAGTCTACAAACTTAAACCAATTGTTTGGGGTAAAAAAGTACACTTGAAAAGATCAGGCTTGGATCATGGAGGGTAGGAGAGGATCTTTTCCACCTTTCCCTAAGGCTTTATAGCATTGGAAAGTGCTTTCTTAGATGTTCCATGCTAATCTGCAGGTAACTGCAGGGCACCAAGTAACCAGAGCACAAATTTCAGCTTAACCCATCACATCTGATTTTGCCACGGCTCCACTTTCAGGGCATAACCAAGGCTCTTGAGCAAGCGACCATGCCAATAGTCACATCAAGGCATCTTCCTGGGGTGCTATCATTGATACCAACCACAGACTCACCGAATCCCAGACTGGTTTGGGTTGGAGAGGGCCTTAAAGCTCATTCAGTGCTAACACCCTGCCACAGGCAGGGTACACCTCACATTAGACCAGGTTGCTCCAAGCCCTGTCCAACCTGGCCTTGAGCACTGCCAGGGATGGGGCATTCTTCCAAAAGGGAGCTAAATACTGGGGGGCTTCTGAAAAGTCCCACAGGGCATTAGCCTGAACCTCTGGCAGTCAAAGTACCCTTAGTTATCTGGCCCTAAGGAGGTCAGAGCCTTAAAAACCCATTTCAGCAAGGGAGCCATGGCCTGACAGTATGATTCAGACTCCTGTGTTTTCTCAGGGTCTTAAAACTGAGCCTCAAGAATCACTGAAATGCTTCTGAAGTTTTCATCCATGACTTAGGATCATGATCCTATAGCCAAACCCAAGGGTCCTCTGCAACCTGAGGTGGTTTCCAGGCAGGAACCACAAACCAGGTGAACACTGAGAATCCTGTTGGAGAGCAGCAGTTGTATTTGTCCTCACAGAAGCTGGGGAGCACTTTAACTCAGCTGCTGGGGCACAGAGCTGCCCACAGGGCACTGGGATTTGGGGTTGTCCTTTGATGGTGAGTGCCAGGATCAGGGTTTTCTTGGGACATCTGCTTCACAGGTATGTCCTATAGCCCTTTAGTTCCCTTTTGTGCTCATGACACTGTGTAATGTTATACCTGTTGCTGAGCATTACACTGGTGTTTTCTCTTACCTGCTGCTCCTCAGAGTCCTTTTTCCCAGGCCAACCCTTCTTAAGCAGCATTCAAATTCCTTTTGCTTTCTCTGTTGAAGGGGACAGTGAAAACAGATGGATTTTTGTAGCTATGTGCACTGTTTGTGCTTGTTTATGGTTACCACTCACCCCATCCTCTCACCACATTTATTATGGGGCCTATTTACTTCCTGCCCCCCCCCTTTTGTTATTAATAAGCTGACATTGCTTCAGCATCCTTCAGAAAACTGAGAAGGCTATCTACAAATGGGGCATCTCTTAGATCACCTTCTGTTATTTTAGAGAGCATTACTCCTTCTTGACTATGTCCAGATGAGATGTAGGTTCTGGAGTTGACAGCCCCTTCCTGGGATTTACTCAATGATTTACTCTCAGAGTAAGTGTTAAGTGTTCTTTGTCAAACTTTAGCCTTTTCCTCTCCCTTTTGGACTTTTTCTGTGCTGCCCAAACCCTCAGAATTCATTTCAGTTGCTGTCTTTTATCCTCTCACCCAATTCACTGCCTCTGGCTGCACCAATTGCCCCACAGAACTTCTGTTTCTGGATCTATGTTAATATTACACAAGCAGCCATCCTTGTAACAACAACCTCCCCATGGAAATCTGAGTCACAGGGAAATGAAGTGATTTGCTCATACAGAAAGTTGGGGTTTCAGGGTTTATTTTCATTCCTGCCATTCTCTTGCTGCTCTGTCCTCATCAGACACTTGCTGCCATCTCTAGAAGACTTTCTGGTTCGGGCTGTCCTTCAGTGTCGGTGATGTTTGGGATGCTGGTTCGCTGACTAGAACTAAAATCAAGTAATGCTGGTGAGTTCTGACATCTAACAAAACCCATCTAATGAAGTAGAAGGGCTGCATCTCCTTGCTCTGTCTTTCCTATGCTGCACACTAGCCATCTGTCAGCATTAACCTGAAGATTTCTACCCAGGGTGAATATTGCCACAAATAACACATCACACTAAAATCTCTCTGCTCTGGGTCACTTTGATTCATAAAAGCTTTTCCCTTTCTACTTTCACCATTTGTAAACATTATTCACATCATCTTTACCCAAATTAAGTATCACTTAGATTCCAAGCACTAAGCAGTGTACTTAAGTAAGTACACCAGACACCATTTGTTGTCCTCCTGCTCTGTCAAAGTATAGGTCAAGTGGAATTGTCTCTTACCTTAATTCATAGCTGCAGTGAAAACCAATGTTTTCTTCAAGCAAAGCCTGTTTGGGTTTCAATGTATATTTCCTCTTCTCTAGAGCTGATGCCTACCCTATGAAACATGTGAAGTCTGGCAGGGCAGCTTCCTGGGCTGAGCTTCGTGGCTGTGCTGACAAAGTATTAATGTGCTCTGCTCCGGTCCTGCTGGTGCCTTGTGAAACTGTGAAGCAGGATGCGGCCACTCTGAGGGGCAGAAGTGCTTACAGAGGACAGGATTTGCACAGAAGAAATGCCTGAGGAGCCTCATATTTGGGGTGTAAAAGCTGCCACCCCCTTGGTTCCCCTTGTCCTATGCAGGATGAGGTATTTTTGACTCAGTGCAGTGTATACAAGTCTGGTATGTTCCCCTGAGCAGTGGGGATGCAGGATGCAGCACAAAGGGGTACAGGTACAGAATGGTACAACGTGGGGCACAGGCTGGCACTGGGGACCCCTGCAGCTATAAGCAGCTCACTGGTGGTCAGTTAAAAGAATGCCTCCTGGAGCTGGCAAAACTGCATATAGCAGTAACACACAGAATAAAAATGGTACCTAACGTATGTAAGGGGCACCACACATAGTAAATTGGGTGTAACATGAGGCTGCAGACCAGTGAAGGCAGAAGAAGGTATCAAAGCATGTCAGTAACACTGCATCCGAGCAGGCTGGGCTGGATGGGGGCTTTGGGATGGTGAGCATCTTCCAGGTTTTCTGAGCTCACTGACTGGTGTAGTGACTTGCCAGGCAAATATTCTTGTGTAAGTTATGCTATTTCTGATAAATACATGTCTTTTTGGGGCATTATGCTTTGTGTAGCAAAGCTTACATCCCTAACCACCACATAGCAATACACCTGAGGCCAACCTGAGCTTCCAGCATCAACCAAACTGCACAAGTGATGTCAGCACCCACAGAAATAACCAGGAAACCAATCCCTGGTTAGGTGTTAGCCAGGAACAGCAAAGGTACCTACTGAAAAGGAAGTCTAAAGGTTAGGGAATAGGAAAGGGCCAGAGCAGCAGATCTTTACACCTCATCTCTTTCTCTTACAGCTGTGTTTCCCTATAGGCAGTGGTCAACCCCTGCCCTCCAGCACTGCCCAGAATCCAACTGGAAGCTAGCACAGAAGCAATGAGGTTTGCCAAAAGGAATACCCACAGGTTTTGACTGGAGGACTTCAACTAAAGAGAAACCAAGTCAGGCTGACTCACAGACATCCCCAGGGAGACCAAAAAGGCTTTCTGTTGTATTCTGCTGAGAGTGATAACCCTAGATAAGGGTGTTGCTCATTATCATGGTTAGCACTTGTAGTGGAACATGAATAGGTATGAAGTGAACACAACACTGCCTGAAAAACAACTGCAACATCAATATTATCTGCTCTCCATCTATGACCTCTGTTCACCCTCTGGTACTCAGGAAACACCTCAGGGATAAGGAAGCCTGAGAAAGCTGCTGAAAATAGTTTCATTCTGGTCTTTACATGAGGGGGGGAAGCATCTTGTGTTTCTCCAAGTTAAAAAGAGACAATGCATCTCTTGTAACCAGCAAGACCTTTCCTGGGAAGGGCTAAGGCAGACTTCGGTGCCTTCCCAACTGTGGGGTATGGGAGAAAGGAGGAAATCGGGAGTCAAGGATGTGCCATGCAGGGATACAGTGGGTAAAGAGTGGGGAAGACTCCTTTTGTTCTTATTCCCCCTCCCTCTTAAGTTTCCTTCCAAATCTGGGAACTTGTTTCTTTCCACATATGGGGACACAAGTGGTGTTTGCACAGCAGCAGCATCTCCTCCTGCTCCATGGGCAGCTCAGCTCAGCTCAGGCAGACAGGCTGCTGCACACTTGTGCTGCAAATTCAAGCCTTATGGAATAAAGCATTTTGAGGAGATAAGTCTGGCCTGCAAGGTAAATGCTTCTAGAGAAGGTTCAGGGGTGACCTTATTGCTCTCGACAACTGCCAACACTACAACAGGAGGTTGTAGTGAGGTGGCCCTTCATCAGGTCCATTGCCCTTCTCTGGCCCCACTCCAGCACCTCAATGTCTCTCTTGCAGTGAAGGGCATACGTGTGTGTATGTGATGACATACACAACCCTGCATAGATACCATGTCTGTGCCTTGCTTCTGCAGGAGAACCCAGCAGAGGGAGCCTCATCCCTTCATGTCGCTGAAAGATGCAAGGGGACACCTCAGCTCTGGTGCCTTTCCAGCCACCCCTGGGAGACACATTCATCCTCCATTTAAAAGGTGAGGATGCAGAAGTTGTCCTTTGACAGAATAAGGAGCTATGTCTGGGGATGAAAATGGTTCCTCCTGCTTTGGAGAGGGGACAGAGGCTCAGGCAGGTCTCCTGAAACAGAATGCTGCCTAATTTGCCCTGTTGCCAAGCACCCCTCAGAGGGCTTCCCACTGCCATAGGGGCACAGCCAGGGTCCCCTCCAGTGGTGTGTGACCATGTCTCTCCCCCACACAAGAGGTGCCAGCAGCTTGTGCCACTGATGCCTGCTGATGCCTCATCCTGCCCCCATAGCCAGAGCCTGGGGCTTGGTGAGCTGCAAGCAAAGGTGCCCTTTGGTGTCAGTTTGTCCCTCTGGGGATGCAGTCTGACCCCCGGAGGGGCTGTGAGGCCTCCAGCGCTGTGTGTCCCAGGAGCAGCTCCGAGGGTGCTCTGTGCTGCCATGTGTGCACCCACCAGCACAGGCAGCAAAGGATGTCCTGCCACAGGCTCTGTGCAGATGCTGGAGCAGCCAATGCTGCTCCTCTTGTGCTCAGCTCCCCGAAATGCCTCCCTGAACAGGATGGGAGTGGGGTGAGGGTCCCAATGTCACCCTCAGCCTCATCTCCTGCAGGGTGGCTGCTGACCCACTCTCCCTGCTGCACAGCAGGCTCAGGGCTGCTGGTGCTGCTTGCTCCTTGTGCTGGCCAACCCGGCAGCTCCAGTTTGGAGAGGTGCAGGACTGACTAAGGAGGCCATAAGGCACCAGCAGGCACTTGGCAGAGCCGGTGGATATCCAGGAAAGCTGTTTAGGGCTTTATTTCAGTGTTATCTGTGAGAGTGTCTTCAGGGTGCATGTTTTGGGAAGGAAGGGTGATACAGACCTGGCAGTGTTAGGTTTATGGTTAGGCTTGATGTTAAAGGTCTCCTCCAACCTATATTATTCCATGAGTCTATGAGCAGCTCTCTTGGGTATTTCTGTCTGTGGGTGGGTGGGTGCAAGGATGAAGATGCCTCCCAAGGATCAATGTTAATGTGAACATTGTGCCCTTTACAGTTGCTGGCTCTTGGCATCCTTAGGCCATTGTCCACAGGCATCTTCACCAAGAATCCCCAGAGCAGAGGAGAGCAGGAGGTGGGATGGGAGCACAGCACAGGCACAGGTGGGTAATTGCAAACCTCTTCCACTGACGTTCATAGAGATGCTCAAAGTGAAAGAACACACTGCTTATTCAGAACATACACCTGGCAATTTCCGTTCCTCTGACTGTCACTGACGGGCTGAAACCATTGGTTTGGGGTTTCACACATCTCCAGTGTAACACTTATCTCACAAAGAAAAAGGCACTTTATGACTGTGCACCGTTCCAGTGAAGACCTTGCCTGTGACTTGCTAAGGTAAATGCTGTCACCATATACGGGTGAAGGTATGCCTGCTGCTTAAAAGCTGTACTCTAAAGGCTTCGTTTTGGCACTTTTTCAGACCCGTGTTGGATTATGGAGGTGAACTTGACATACCTGCTGGGCTCTGAGGACATGTTGGTGAGTCTCTCCCTGCTGGGCTGCTGTCCTGCAAGCCCAGGCTGGCAGCACATGGGAGGGGTCCAGTTGTGCCTATGGGGACACATAGCACTGGGAGGGATGATGGGGGCTTAGAAGAAATCAGAGTGATGCTCTTGTCATAAAAATACATGGGGTGAAAATGCCTTTGGCTTAGGAGGCTGTTTGTGGAGGTGTTTGTGGAGGAAGGCTGGCTTTAAGGGCAGGGATAATGGTAGGAGAACATCCTGGCCAGGAGATATGCCATCACCCATCTTTACCTGTTTGGTGTCACAGGTGCTGCCCAGGGATGCTGTGGTGGCTGTTGGATGGGCTGCAAGGGGCCAGGGAGCTGGGAAGGGGCACGCTGCTGATGCTGGTGCATCCTGACTGTTGCTGGGAGAGCAAAGCCATTGGTTGTGAAAGGGAAACCTGTTGGCAAAGGAAAGACTTTGTGGGCAGGAGCAGCAGTTTGTGCTGGCATAGGCAGAGGGAAAAGCTCCTGATGGGGAGGAGGGAGGAAGGGGCAGAAAGCCCTGTCTGCTCTTTGGGAAGTTGTCCTTCAGACCGGACCTGCCACTTCTGATCCCACCTGGCATGGAGAAACATGCAATGTGCAGCACCTGCTGGTGACCTGTATGTGCTTTACAGCTGAAAGCCTGCTGGAACTGTGCAGGAACTGATCCCATAAAATGCTATTTCTGGCACTCAGCTAACTGGAAACACAGCCTTTAAATGAGCATCAGTTCCTCTCTGAGCCCTACTCCCTTCCTCCTTTCTAAAGGACACATGCAACAGGACCCTGAAACCTGTGTTAGGGGCTCTCAGCCCCCTGGCCATGCCCATTTGTTTTCTGGTTTGGAGATGCACCTTGTTTCTGGTGCTGGTGCCCTGCCTGGACTGAGGCATGGGGCTGGACATCCCATGCAGAGCAGGTAGGGAATACCGGTAACCTCTGGTGTACCACCACAGCTGCCAGAGGACCTTGCAGGAGAGGACTGATCGCTCATGTTTGTTCCTTGTTTGCATCATAGAATGGTAGAATATTTAGGGTTGGAAAGGACCTTTACATCCTCCAACACAGCTGAGGCAGAGTCCTCATGGACAGAGACTTTCTGCAAGAGCAGGTAGGGACAGAACAAGGGGAATGGCTTTAACCTGCCAGAGGGGAGACTGAGCTGAGCTCTTAGGCAGAAGCTCTTCCCTGTGAGGGTGCTGAGGCACTGGCACAGGGTGCCCAGAGAAGCTGTGGCTGCCCCATCCCTGGCAGTGTTCAAGGCCAGGTTGGACACAGGACCTTGGAGCAACCTGGTTTAGTGTGAGGTGTCCATGCCCATGGCAGGGGTTGGAACTGAGTGAGCTTTAAGTTCCCTTCCAACCCCAACCAGTCCATGATTCTATGCAGCCTGTTGTGAGCTGACTTGTGCCTAGTATGTATACTAACAGAGTAATTTGGTATTTGAGCCTCATGAACTCCATTGTTCTTCGCCAGGTGGGTTACATGTCCCCAACATCTAACTCCTCTGCAGCCTACGGATACAACTTCTACTACCCAGACCTGGACATCAACTGTGATCTTGACAGCATCCCAGCATTTGCATCTGCCTTTTTTCCAGTGCTGTACTCCCTCCTGTTTGTGACTGGCCTTGTGGGAAATGCATTGGTCGTTTGGATCCTAACAGCTTTCAAGAAAGTCAGGGCCATGACTGATGTGTATCTGCTGAACCTCGCCATCTCTGACCTCCTCTTTGTTTTCTCCCTCCCCTTCTTGGTTCAGTACTCCATCACAACTCAGTGGGCTTTTGGTAACGCAATGTGTAAAATCATCAGCTCAGCTTACTTCATTGGCTTCTACAGCAGCGCCTTCTTCATCACCATCATGAGCATCGACAGGTACTTGGCCATTGTCCAGTCTGTCTACGCTCTACAGGTTCGGACAACTGCTCATGGGGCTATCACCAGCCTGATCCTTTGGGCAGTTGCCATATTAGCGTCAGTACCAGACTTGATATTCTTCCAGGAGACAACTTACTATAACCAGACCAAGTGCCTGCCTCGCTATCCTGACAGCAGCAATGGCTGGAAGACTTTCAGTAACACTGAAGTCAATGTCCTGGGGTGGCTGATCCCTGTGGGTGTTCTCATCTTCTGCTACCACAGCATCTTGAGAAACCTGCAGAAGTGCCATACTCAGAACAAGTACAGAGCAATTAAACTGACTTTTATTGTTGTCATCGTGTTCGTCCTCTTCTGGACCCCCGTTAACATTGTGCTTTTCCTGGACTCGCTGAGAAACATGCACATCATTGATGACTGCCAGACAAGCCAAAGGTTAGACCTAGCCATGGAGCTGACTGAGGCACTCTCCTTTGTACACTGCTGCCTCAACCCCGTCATCTATGCCTTTGTGGGTGAGAAGTTCAAGAAGCATCTCCATGAAGCTTTCAGTAAATGTGCCCGTTTTCTGTTGTTCTGCAAAGACCACAGTGGGTACAGACTGGACAAGCACTTGTCTGTGCATGCAGCATCCTCACAGTCATCTTCTGTTGGTGCTGTCTTGTAGAGCTACAGGTGAAAACCTTTCATCCTCAACAGATGACCTGAGGCTGAGAAACCCTCCCAACAGGGCATCCACAGGGAAGAACTGTTTGGGCAACCTTTTAGGATAGCAAAAGTGGAAGCAGCTGCTTCAGCTTGCTTTCTAACATGGTTGCCTTTGGGGTTCTTAGCTTTTAGTGTCTTTCTTTAGCATCTTCCTCCCTTTTCCCTGGCATGTTCTGCCCTGCCTGCATTGTGAAAGGGAGGATGAAATAACCAGCAGCCCTCCGCACTCTCTGAGCAGCACAGAGAGGTGCCTTAGAAGCACTTCTTTCCCCACCTCAGATTCAGTACTGAAAGAAGTTGGTTATGTTTCCAAACTCAGGACATTTGGCTTCTCCTTCCTTCATCCCATCAGAGTGGACTGGCTTTGTAAGCAGGGTCAAGGCTCACAGCAGGAGCCCAAACCCACTCTTTGGGGAGAAAAGGTCAATGTTTAAGGTCTCATACCAGGGCCTGGCTTTGTTGACAGGTCTGAATGAGGCTTCCAGCCCAGAAAGAGCTTAATGGGGGAATATTTAGGCAACAAAGAGAAATGCTATGCATGTGTTTTGTTGTAATCGATGTGGAGGAGTATCTAGGTATGGTCCTGGCTCTCCATCCACTACCAAGGCCTGCAGCTCCTTGGCTGGAAGGGTTTGGAAGTTGTAGCTCAGAAATTACACTGTGGTTGTCAAGGAAACACCCTTATGAGAATGAATGAGTGCCCTAAGGATGAGTACAGAAATAGTTACCATGAAGAAAAAAGATTAACAGTTGAAAAGTACCGAGTGTGAGCTGAGAGAGCAGTAAGAGTGATATGCCAAAGCTTCCTGTGGTCCTGCTTGCTGGTAAGCCACAGGTTAGGGTGGTTCCTGCTTTCAGCAGTGCCCTGATCTGTTTGCCAAGGGGCTGGTTGTTGTGTGGATGCCCAAAACAGGATGGAGAGAGATACAAACTGGGGTAACACATTCAGCATCCTGTGGCATAGAAGCTGTGTGGTTCAGTTGATACGCTGGAGGGAAGGAATGCCATCCAGAGGGACCTTGACACACCTGTGAGGTGGGCTGATGCCAACCTCATGAAGTTTAACCATGGCAAGTGCAAGGTCCTACACCTGGGTCGGAGCAATCCCAGGCACAGCTACAGGTTGGACAAAAAGGAAATTCAGAGCAGCCTGAGGAGAAGGACTTGGGGGTGTTGGTTGATGAGAAAATGAACATGAGCCAGCAGTGTGCACTCACAGCCCAGAGAGCAACCGAATCCTGGGCTGCATCAAAAGAAGCATGGCCAGCAGGTCAAAGGAGGTGATCCTGCCCCTCTACTCTGCTCTTGTGAGACATCACCTGGAGTATTGTGTGCAGTTCTGGTGTCCTCAACATAAAAAGGACATGGAACTGTTGGAACAAGTCCAGAGGAGGCTATGAGGATGCTCAGGGCCTGGAGCACCTCCTGTATGGAGACAGGCTGAGAACACTGGGGCTGTTCAGCCTGGAGAAGAGAAGCTGTGTGGAGACCTCAGCAGCTTCCACTATCTGAACGGGGCCTACAGGGATGCTGGAGAGCGACTATTTATTAGGGACTGTAGTGATAAGACAAGGGGTAACAGGTTCAAACTTAAACAGGAGAGGCTTAGACTGGGTATAAGGAAGAAATTCTTTACTGTTAGGGTGGTGAGGCACTGGTATGGGTTGCCCAGGGAGGTTGTGAATGCTCCATCCCTGGCAGTGTTCAAGGCCAGGTTGGACAAAGCCTTGGGTGCCATGGTTTAGTGTGAGGTGTCCCTGCCCATGGCAGGGGGGTTGGAACTGGATGATCTTAAGGTCTTTTCCAACCCTGACTATTCTATGATTCTGTGTCTAAAGCAGACAGCACTGGCTGGCTTGAGTGGCCAAAGGCTCCAGAGATGGCTAACCCCAGATTTCCAGCTAGAGGAAACTCATGTTTTGCCATGGGGGAACTTTTTGAACACTTCAAACAACTGATGTGCAAGTACAGTTGCTGCTCTTGAGTGTACAACTGGAGATGATCTCCCAGTTACTGCTCCATTTGGTAACTGTGAGTGACTGCTTTCATAGAACCATAGAATGGTTAAGAGTGGAAAGGACCTTAAGATCATCTAGAGATTTATATGTGAACGGTTACCTATACATATAAATGTACATAGACAAACACATATACATATGTGTCTATATACACAAATACGTACACATACATAGACATGTGTATATATATGTATCTTTTTTATATATATAAATATTGATAGATAAATGCAATGGTGTTCTGAAGCTTTTACTCCTGATCTATTTCTCCCTACAAAGTATCATTATATTTGAAGTTTGGTAATAAAGATACTGCATGCAATGTAACTGCACCATACTTGCACCTGAGGAACCTATTTCATCATGAATTATTTCAGCTTGTGTGTTTTCTTCTGTCCTGGGCAGTGCTACAACACTGACAATCTCTCCAGCTGCCTCTTCTTTCCCTCCCTCTTTCTCCTCCCCTAGGAAAAAGAAGCAGAGAATAGATTATCTTTTCTTCTAGACATTTAATTTCATGTCAATGGAACATTTCCTGCCCTGACAATGTTTCCACACACTGGGCTGACTTCCCTGAGGACAGCAGAACAAAACACATTCTGACCACAGGGAAAGGCTCCAGTCCCAGCAGCAGGATCACATCCAGGAGCAGCAGTCCATCTCCTTTCAGTGCATGCCAGACCCTCCTTGGGCAAGCAGGGGTGTTTTGTATGTGGCAACCACTTAGATGTTGAAAAGGGGATTCAAAGAAATTCAGGACAAAGCCAAAGGGTGGTAGACAGGAACAGGTATCTCCCCTGCAGATTCACAGTGTGAGCCCTCTAATCAGACCTCGCTCAGCTGAAGCACAGGAGATGGAAACAATTTCTGCAGCCAACCCTTCTGCGAGCACTTTGGGGTATGTGCTGGACCCTATTTGCCCAAACTGGCAAAAGGATGGCCTTTCACTGGTGCTGCTGAGCATACCTATTAGTGGATATGTCCCTCTTTTCAGAGGTTTCACTGCTGTGGTGTAGCTGTTGGAGTGAGGCTGTATCCAGGGCTTCCCCACAAGGGTTGTGAGCCTGTAGTGTGAGTGTAGCATAAACATGCAGCCTTCTTTGCAAAGTCTTTCACTTCTCTAGTTCTCACTGGAGTCTAAAGGGCACCTTCCCCCTGCTGCTGCCCCAGCACTGCTTGCAAGCCCTTCCAGTGGGGAGGCAGAAGATGCTTTCTGCAGCTCACAGGATTTCCTGCCAGAGGCAGCTACCCTCCTCCATTGCAGCAGCAACACCAGGAGCGCTGAGCTGGACCTGACCTCAGCTTCTCCTCACAGCCCAGCTGCTTTGAGCTGCTGCTGCCTTCCTGTGCAAAGGAAGTAGGTGAGACCCACATCTAGAGGCTGCATAGGACCTGCCCTGTGCTGCTGTGGGTAGCCAGCATCGTTAAGACCTCAGAGCTCCTCTCCTTCCTGAAGGGGCAAGCCTGGGAGGAGTCTGCTGCCCTGTCAGTGTCTGTGAGGGTGCTGAGAGCACAGGAGAGCAGGAGGCATGTTCCTGCATCTGTGCAAGCTTGAGGGTAGTGACAAATTTTAGGGTCATCCCAAGAACTGGGAGAACAAGAAGGACCCCGCTGCTGAGGCTAGACCATCATGGAATCAAAGACCGGTTGGGTTGGGAAAGACCTTAAGATCACCTAGTTCCATCCCCCCTGTGGATGGACCCCATGTCTGTTCACCCCCTTGCATAAAAAGTACCCACCACAGTTGTTATATTTATATTGGTCCTGCTCATATCTGCTACTTAGCTTCATATCCTGATCTTGCTTTTCCTTTTGCTGAGATGATGCAGGTTAAAGAGGATTCAAGATGATGCTGGCACATTAAATAGTCTTGTTTTGGCTTCGCCATGTCATCTTAAAATAGAGACTAGGGTAACTGTTAGCCACATTCAAGCTTCAATCTAGCATACATACTTGTTTTCTTTTGATTTATTGGTGTTATTCACAACAGAGGGTCTCTGTTAGAAAGATGGATGGAGTCTTTGATGCCACCTATAATGCTCTGTATGTTTAGTTGGACAGGCCTTGACAGGCTGAAGCATTGCAGTGGCATCAGTGGGGCTCATCTTGCACAACTGTCACTTGTTGCACTGTGAAAACCTGTGCAGCACTTGAAGAGAGCAAAAGGGTATGTTTAAGGACAACCCTACCGAACTACACCAAGGAAGTGCTCGCTTAGTGTTGCTAGACCCCTTGGGAAAGAGTGTGAAGTGGGACCTGGTGGATTCTTCCACATCTTTCAGCTCTGCGCTGCAGAACTTCCACTTTAGCACAAAGAATGGCAGTGTCAGTGTCTGGATCCAGAATGGCATGAAACTTGAATCTGGCTTTTTCTGGCATTATGCTGAAGCCTCCTTCCCAAGGCAACATGGAGACAACACTAATTAAATCCTTAGCAGAATCTCTGGCTTTCAAGTCACTTGTTCAAGCCTCTGCATGCAGTCTGGGGATGAGGATGGGAGCTTCTGACTTGATCCCAGTCAGCAGCACAAGTCCATTTCTGCTGTGGTAACATCCAGCTACGCCTGCAGGTCAGAACCAGCCAAAGGTTTAACAAGGGAGTAAAAGAAATGTTAACAAAGAGTATTTGTGTCCTGCACCTCTCTTGGCTGAAAGAAGCTCCTGCACAGGAATAGGCCTGTATTATCATGTACAAAACTGCCCCCCCTCCACCCCAGTAATTGTATTGTAATCCTGTTTTATTTTCACCCTCTTGAAAACACTGATTATATACCATTATATACCAGTTATGAAGCACCATGGAGATTATGAACTGTCCCAGGACAGGATCCAGAAAGGTTCACAACAGAAAATAATACAAACCAAAACCCCCATAACTTTAAGTATTCTGTTTAGATGTAAAAACCAGTTTAGGAAATTAAAAGAGGACCAGATCCTTAGTCTGAATATGTCAATTTTAACTGTAACATGTGGGCTGGCGTGCATTTTGGGTTAATACTTGTACCTCAAAGGCAGCAGGTAATGTTGAGCACAGCAAAGCTGCTGCTGTAGCTGCACCAGCCTTAATGCACATGTGTGCTGCTGCATACCTGTGTGCTTCTGCACATTTCAAACACATCACTTGGGTCTGTCAGCCTTATTAGAGTCCTTAAGATCACTCCTTTAAACAATCATTTAAATGTGTTTTTACTGTGCCTTCAAAGCAAATGTAAACTGCCATGGTTAAAGTCAGAATTAGTTCTGAGAACAAAGCATATCCTTCAGAGCTCAGGCACCTAACCAGTCCCACCCAGCACAGCAGAAACATGCCAAAGCACACCAGCTAAAGGAGCTTTTCCAAAACTACAGGTATCTCCCTGCCAGTTTCCCAGTCAATGCCAATGTATTGGGTTTGTGTGGGTTTTATAGCAAGGGCACTGCAGGGGTGGCTTCCATGAGAAGACACCAGGAGCTGCTCACATGTTGGAAGTAGCCAGTTCCAGCTGACCCCAAGATGGACCCATCAGTGGCTACAGCAGCACGTCTGTGATAACATGTTCAGAAAGGGTAAAATCCAGTGTGCAGCAGCAGCTAGAAGAGAGGAATGAATAACAAGGACAGAGAGACAGCTCCTGCAGACACCACTGTCAGTGCAGGAGGAGGCAGGAGGTGCAGAGCAGAGATCCTCATGCAACCCGTGGTACAGAGACAGGCTGTCACCGGTGGTCGCCCAATGTGAGCTAGGGAAAGAAGCACCAGGAGGATGGAGTTGGGCTGATCCTCTCCATGTGTTAACAGGCAGAGTCAGTAAATGACACATAACACAGTCACTGCCTGGAGAAGGGAACTGCATAAGGCAACAGAGGGTCCCTAATGGAGAGCTTTTGATGGCCTATGTGTTATTTTCTCAGAGTATATTCTCTGTTTGTTAAGGGGCTGCCATGTGGCCAAGCAAGCAGACCAGTGGTCTGTGCCTGTGGCTACTGCTGAGTCCAGGACCTTGTTTCTAACAACACCCATGGTAGCTGCAGTGTGTTGGGATAAGCTGGCCTGCCCACAGCAAGCTGGTTCCCAGAAAAGCAGCTCCGGGAAGCCGCTGTGTGCTCCTCCCAGCCTCCTTCTGCTCCTCTGATAAGGAATGGAGCTCAGGCCTGCGGGCTGAGGGCTGGTGCCAGTCTGCAAGTGCCCCACTGCTGTGAAGGTCCCTTCCAACCCCAACCATTCCATGATCCTGTGACTCGATGCTCTGGAAGCTCCCCCCTCTGCTGCAAGCCCAGGAGGTGGAAGACCAAGTGGACACCCAGGTGGTAAGGCAGCGCCAGGGACAACATGGGATTTATGAATTGGGATCTCCACAGCAAGGCAGCTGTGAGGGAAGGCCACGCATTATAAACCACCCTGCTCCCGCTACCTGCACCTCACAGAGCCTGCTGGGACGCAAGTGCTGGTTATTCGAACAGCCAAAGAAGGTGACAACAGTTAAAGACGTGACAAGAACACAGCTCAGTGCTATGGGGCGGCGAATGGCAGCGGTGCTCGGCCAACGGGCTACAACACCTCAGGCACCACCGGCCGGTGGGGGGGGTATGAGGGACAAGGGTTAGGGTCAGGCGCATGCGCTCCCCGCCCCCCGGGTGGGCTGCTCTGATTGGCCAGCGGCGGCGTGCGTCAGTGCGTCCCTGCGCGCTCAATGGCTGCGGGGCGGAGCTGGGATGCCGCGGCGAGAGGCTGAGGTATGGCTGAGGTGTCGGTAACGGGCCCGGGCTCCCCTCAGGGAGAGGTGTGAGGGGAGCGGGCCTTGGGGGTCAATGTGGGTCCAATGTGGGTCCAATGTGGGTCCATGCACCGCGGCCGTGGGGCCGGAGAGGGGTTTCATCCGCGTCCGAGTGCCCGCGGTTGAAGGCGGCCGTGAGTGTGCACCTCAGAAAGCACCGTGAAGCAAGCCCCTGTTCTGCCGTTCGTCATTAGCCAAGCACCATTGTGTGGTGGATATCGGTCTTTAAGCGCGCCTATAAGAAAGATGGGAAGAGGTTTTAGCAGGGCCTGTTGTGACAGGATGAGGGGTGATGGTTTTAAACTAAAAACAGGGAGATTCAGGCTGGATGTGAGGAAGGAATTCTGTACAGTGAGGGTGGTAAAACACTGGCACAGGTTGCCCAGAGAGGTGATGGATGAACCATCCCTGCAGACATTCCAGGCCAGGCTGGATGTGGTTCTGGGCAACCTGATCTGGTTGCAGATGTCCCTGCTCATTGCAGGGGTTGGACTGGATGAGCTTTGAAGGCCCCGTCCAACCCAAACCATTGTCAAACAGAGGAGATTTAGCTTGGATGTAAGGCAGAAGTTCTTCCCTGTGAGGGTGCTGAGGCGCTGACACAGGGTGCCCAGAGAAGCTGTGGCTGCGCCATCCCTGGCAGTGTTCAAGGCCAGGCTGGACAGAGCTTGGAGCAACCTGGTCTGGTGTGAAGCATTTGTGTCCATGGCAGGGGGGTGGAATTGGATTATCTTAATGTCCTTTCCAACAGAAACCATTCTATGATTCTATGGGAGGTTTGAAATGTCAGGAGGTGGCAGTGAGTGTGGATGGGGAAACTGTACCTTAGCTAAGCAGGTCACACTGTGCTTGGATGTGTTTGGGCCAGGCTTAGGTTGTGGGCAGCTTTAAGGGAGAGCTCCTTCTAGGATTCTAGGACATTCAGAAAACTCTTTTCAACCACCGAATTGCAAGGACATTATGGAACAATCTCCCAGGAAAAGCAGAGGGACCAAATACCACAAGTAAAGCTTAGACTCTGAAAAGGTTTCCTGTGCCATGTCCGTAGCATCTGTGGTTGGCACATCTTGCTTTCCTTTAGCAAGCATAATACCAGCTGCTCTACTTCCTCTGGTGCCATTCTTAATTAAGTGGTTCTTTTCTACCTCTTCCAGATGCATCCAGTCCTAAAGGCCTTTGTGTGTGGCTCCATCAGTGGGACTTGCTCCACACTCCTCTTCCAACCCCTGGACCTGCTGAAAACTCGCCTGCAAACTCTGCAGCCTGCTGTGAATGGGTAAGAGAGCGGGGATGTTTGTGCACAGGGGCTGTGGGGTGCTCCACCATAGGCTTCTACTTTGTTTTCTGTCTGGGGCTTGGAGTTCATAGGGCTTTAACTTGGATACTGAGAGGCTTTCTGAAATAGGAGCTATGTTTTTATAACATGAAGGATTGATAATTTGCTCCAGAAGAGAGAAAATGGCAGCTCTTGTGAGCATTTTGTAACATGAGGTTACATTTAATAACATGTAACCTCACCATTTGTCTGTTCTCACTGGAGAGACCAGTGTTTGCTGGAATGGCTGCCTGAAAAATCCTGTTCTGTTATCACATAACATTTCCAGGTGTGCAGCTACTCCCATTTACTTAGTGTAGTCAACCATGACTACATCTGCTGCTGCTAACAAAGGGAGCGAGCAACTAGAAGTGCTAATGAGAGGGACATGTATTACAAATAGTGGGAGAGCAGGAAGGGATGGAGAAGCCCTGGAAAGAATACAAAGAAAAGCAGACTGAATTGAGAAAGAGCACCTCATAGGTGCTGGGGCAATGCACATAGATATGAGTGAAAGGGGGTGGCTGTGGCGCACATCTGCCACAGTGCAGAAGCAGGTCACCTCTGCAGCTCTTGCCTTCCTTTCAGGTCCAGCCGTGCTGGGATGGTAACACTGCTCTTCAGGGTTGTTCGTACTGAGAGTCTTCTGGGGCTCTGGAAAGGAGTCTCTCCAGTAAGTGGCTGTTTTAACTCTGACATCTCAAAATAAGTAGATAAATAAACCTGTTGCTTCATAGGATCCCAGACTGGTTTGGGTTGGAAAGGACTTGAAAGATCATCCAGTTTCTACCCCTTGCCATGGACAGGGACACCTCGCACTAGACTGTGTCACCCAAGGCTCTGTTCAGCCTTGCCTTGAACACTGCCTGGGATGAGGCATTCACCATTTCTCTGAGCACCCTGTGCCAGCGCCTCAGCACCCTCACAGGGAAGAACTTCTGCCTTAGATCTAACCTGAACTTCCCCTGTTTCAGTTTTAATCCATCACCCCTTGTTTATTACTAGCTATGGCTGCCTGGATTTAAATAGCCAGTTCTTATACAATTAGGATTGAAACCATGTGTGCTAGATTAAATCCTATTTTAAGCAGTTATGTTGTGAATTCCATTGATTTGGTCATGGTGGTCCCTGTGGTTTTGGAGTCCCCAGCAGCTGAACACTGATACTTTTGCAAATGTGGGGTGGCAACTGCACCAACTTAATTTTTTGTTTTGGAATATTTTGCTCCTAGAAAACTGAATCAATTGGCTTTCAGTGCCATACATCATAGAATCCCAGACTGGTTTGGGTTGGAAAGGACCTTAAGATCATCCAGTTCCAACCCCCTGCCATGGGTAAATGATTTGTATGTTGTCTTCTTTCCTCAGCATGTTCGCTTCATTTTCTGCCAAGCTTCCTGTCAAGTTTAACAGTCTTTACAATGTTCTGTAGTACATTTTGTCTTATGTATGCTTTTTCTTTCTTTACCTGTGTCTGTTTCCTCTGAAGTCCTTTGCAAGATGTATTCCTGGGGTTGGGATTTACTTCAGCACCTTGTACATGATGAAGCAAAAGTTTCTAGTGGACCGGTCACCCACAGCCCTGGAGTCTGTCCTTCTGGGTGTCACTGCACGTGCAGTTTCTGGGGTTTGCATGTTGCCAGTGACTGTAGTGAAGACCCGATATGAGGTAAGTATGACTTTGCCACACACCTTCCTTGTGATGAGACAGAAATCCCTCTATCTGGAGAAGGTTCCTGCCTCTTGGCTACAGCCAGGGATGTAGTCCTGATTTCATCTGAGCTGTCCCATTGAGCAGGAAATGCCATGCACTGATATTTGGCAAGAGTTGTTAAGATAAAACAGAATTCATCGTGAGATTTTAAAGTTCCATTTGTATAGAATGTTTATGTAGCATTTTTCATGCTTTACCTTCCTGAAGGGTTGTTTTAAAAGTAGGTAAAACCACTTTTTGCCTTGGGCTGTTCTCTGTGCTGCTATCTCAGGCATCACATCGGGTGCATACTATGGGATTTTTTTAGCTGCTATGTCCTCAGGCTGTGTGTAGGGCTCCTTGGCCTGTGTGAGTGACTGACCACTGTCTACCCTTGCAGAGTGGAAAATTTGGCTATGGAAGTGTATATGGAGCTCTGAAGAATATCTATCAGACGGAAGGGGTTCGTGGCATGTTCAGTGGGCTCACCGCAACGCTGCTGCGGGATGCCCCCTTCTCTGGCATCTACCTGATGTTCTACACACAGACCAAAAACCTCACACCTCAGAGTAAGGCTTTTAATACCGGAGGCTGCAATGGAATATGTTTATCTTCTCACCATCTTGCCCTACAGTTTCCTGCTTGCGTGCTCTGCTTGTTGCTCTCTACCTCAGCAGTTAAAATTAGAGTCTTGTAGGGTTTTAGGTGGCACATTCACATTTTGGAGTACTCTAGACTTATAACTCAGAAATGGAAATTGTCCCTAAATTGATTGTCTTTATGCAGACTGGTGCAGAAGGTGGGTTCAGCCCTGGGTTCAGCAGCAGCAGTCTTTTTTAATCCTTCTCAGTAGCTGGTGCAGTGCTGTGGTTTTGACTTTCAGCCTGGGAACCATGCTGATAACACCGATGTTTTTACTTACTGCTCAAATGTTTAGTCTGGCCAAGGACTTTGTGAGTCTCATGCTCTGCCAGGGAGGAGGGGAAGCTGGGAGGAAGCAGACAGGACACCTGACCCAAACTAGCCAAAGAGGTATTCCATAGCACAACACATCATTCCCTGGATGTAAATTGGGAGTTAACCAGGAGGTCGAGATCACTGCTCGGTGGGGCTGGGTATCGATCAGCGGGTGGTGAGCGGTTGTATTCTCTTCCCTTCTTATTTCCCTTATCATTATTATTATTGATGGTAGCAGCAGTGGTTTGTGTCATACCTTGGTTATTGGGCTGCTCTTATCTCAGCCCGTAGGAGTTATATTCTTTTGATTTTCCTCCCTGTCCCTCTGGGAGTGGGAGGGGGAAGAAAGTGGGGGAGTGAGAGGGCCATGTGGTTCTGATTTACAGCCTGAGCTTAAACCACGACAGTGGGTTAGTGAACAGTTGAAAGGATGTCTTGCGTGCTTTCTGCTGCTGGTTATCTTGTATAGTGATCAGTTTCCACTAAACCGGAGCTTCTGTGATGTTAGAACTGACTGGGGCAACACTTGCACAATCTGAGGAACTGGAATTCAGTTCCCCAGCAGGTGAGGCTTTTTACTAGTGCTAGCTTTACACTTGTAGCCACTTTTCCCCTTGAAAGGGTTCTCTACCCTGCATGGATTTTAACTTCCCTTAGACTCCAATGCTGATATAATAATTTGGTAGCTTTTCACTTTGTCAGACAGCATGAGTGTTCCTGGCCTGTTTTGTGTCTGAGTGCATTCCCTTTGCCCTGTTGCAGACGAGCTGGATCCAGTGCTCCTGCCCTTGCTGAATTTTGGCTGTGGGATCTTTGCGGGAATCTTGGCCTCGCTGGCAACGCAGCCTGCGGATGTCATCAAAACACACATGCAGCTATCCCCACACAAGTACCGCAGGACGAGCCAGGCCATTGCCTTCATCTACAAGGTGAGGTGAAGCCCTTCTCCTGTGCCACTCAACCGTGCTTTGTGATCTCCTTTTGCTATTGTAAGAAAGCTGTTGCCTTTTAAAGGAGGTGAACAAATGTGACTGGTATGCTTTTGCAGTCAGGCTAATCACTGTCAGCTTAAGAAGCTGAAGTGGGTCATGCTGTGGGAAACTGAGGCTGAATCTCTTGTTTATGTGCAGAGCTGTTCAGTCATAAGTGGAAGGTACTCTGGTTAATGGTCTGAAAGCAGTCAGAAACTTCAGTCCATTCCTTGCATTTCCTGGTGATTAGAGGGGCCATTGGGATGATGTGCTCCTCTTGAATTTATTACAACACAGTTAATTTGCTCCCTGATTATTTTATCATTCCTCAATCCTCTGTTTTCACAAAGAATTGGAATTGGAGAGCAGGCTCAGAGTACTGGAGCACAAAGGTGGGCGTATTGTAATAAGCATCTCTCCACACAGACCTGCTTCATATTTTCACACTGGTGAATGATTTCACTTCAGTCCTGTCTGCTACGTATTGATTCTTACACTGGTAGTGATGGAAAGCACTTAGCTTATTTCACTGTAACTTCATTTCAGCTTAGCTTAGTATGTATGCTTGAAGCAGCTGTGCTTGGTTTATCAGCGTAGGCACATCTATAGTTACCACACTGGGGCAAAGGGTTTCTTCAGTGTGAAATGCTGGTTTTGGATACAAGCCAGATACAAAACAATTCTTTGCCCTTTGGACACTAAAAGAGATTAATATTCAGGAATGGGATGGAGATGTAGTCAAAGCCTGCCTTTCCCTTCCTACCCTCAGAAGGGCAAGATTTTGGCAGGTTTCCTTTGCTTCCATATTGAACTTTACTCCTTAACTGAAATCTGTTTATTTGTGCATGTATTTTTTTGGTGCATGCTACATTTTTCTCTCATTAGAACTCTCTTTCACTTCAGTACTCACAGATCTGAGTTTTAACAGAGCAGGCAAGTGACTTTTGGAAATATGAAGCTCTAAACCAAAGACAAATCATTTCCTGAAGTGTCTTGAAACTGTTACACCCTCAGCTTCTCTTTGTTGGGCTTGAGTGTGGCTTTCCCCATCCATTGTCTCCATCCTGGCATTCCCTTCTTCACTCACTGCTCTTCCTGCTTTCTTGAGTAGGTCCTGCAGTTGTACAGTGCTACAGGTTCTTCCTCACCATTCAATGCTACTTAAACCTGAGTCTTTCAGTAACCATTCTGGGTCTGAGCTGAAATCTGGCCTGTGCTGTTCTGTGTAATACACAATGAGAAATGAAAACACTAGAGGCAGGTTATGATGGATTGCTGTGTTTTTCTCTCCCGTTGCAGGACTTTGGGGTGGCAGGCTTTTTCCGAGGCGGTGTGCCCCGTGCCCTCAGACGCACTCTCATGGCAGCAATGGCATGGACGGTGTATGAACAGATGATGGAAAAAATGGGCTTGAAATCTTGACTGTCTTGCACAAGAAGTGACCAGCTTCACTCCTGCTGCTGCTTGCTATGATCAACTGGCACTAGGAACTGCCCAGTTCCACAGAGGAATAAGCTTTGCTCAGCCAGGAGGAAGAAAGTCCTTCTGATACAGGGGATTAGGCCTTTTGGCAACTAGAGGAAAGGAAGGATTGGATCTTTGTGTCACTAGATCAGTCCATTCCAGAAGGACTGCACTTGCAGACTGCCATGGGCAATGGCAGGGTTTCCACAGCTTGGTGACTATGCTAAGAAGCCCCTTTTAAAAATAGCTGTGTTCACCACCTTTATTCAATGAGACATTGCTGAGCCAAAAGTATTTGAGGAGAAAACAGTGGTTGAAGAACCTGCCAGCCTGGTCCTTGCTGGTCTGGCCAGTAAGACCGCAATGACCCACTGTGTGATGTAGATCCTCCTTCCTCCTATAGTTTGTTTTCTAGATCCTCCTTCCTCATATGCTTTGTTCTCACAGGGGAGCATTGCAGACCATGGTGGGAGACTGGATATCTCTTACTGTGTATATCACAGGAGCGGGTGGAAGAGAATGAAGTACTGAAGGAAAGCCAGGAACATGGTTTCTGTCATCACTTTGTGCTGTGCATGGTAGTGGAGAAGGTAACTGGTACCTCCTTGCTGTGTCATGTGTTATCATGTAATTGAGCATCTTAACACTCTTGAAATGTGCTTCAGCCTCTACAGCAGTGTTTGCACAGGAATTAAGAAGCATAAGGCACTTTAAAATTGATTGCTACCAAAGTTGTACTTGTTCCCTGAGAAACATTTTTCCTGCTGGTCTTACAATATCAGGAATGCTCAAGTATTACATTTTTTATCCAGTTGTACTAGAGATTTATTTGCTTCCTACAATTCATTTGTTAATCCCTGATCAACACCCTAAGTGTGAGGTGGTCCTTAGGTGTAGCATTTAGGGTCATAGCTCATAGTGCATAAATGTATAATGGAAGTACATATAGATACTGACACTTTAGATTTCCCTTAAAATCTGCTGCTGATTGCATGTGGAATATGTTTGTGTTTGGAAAGAAAAGGCTGGTCTTTTCTGTTTGACGAAGTTTGAAACATGAGTGTTTGGTAAGGAACTTGAATTCTCTTTGGGCTCCACACAGACCCTTTGCAGTTTCCTGGCTTATCATTTTCTCTTGGCAGGAAGTCCACGGTTCAGGATTCCTGAGTTTGAGCTTAGATACATACATTTCCTTTCATCCACTGTGCCTTCTTCCTCATTCCTACTGTGTTAAGGTAGACCTCAGAGTGTGTGCTGTCCAAAATTGGGTACGGCCTGCTCCCCTCTTCACTTGTGCCTCTCTGCTGGCTGCCTGGGTTGGAATTGTTGTGGCTCTGTTGGCATTGCCAAGCTGGGCATGGAAGCATGCATCTTCTTCTGTAGTGTGCCTTGCAGAAAACATAGCTTTGGCTCTTCTAAATATCTAGGGATATTACAAATCACAGAGCAGATGTCTCTAAACATAAAGATATGGCATTGTAGCTGTCCAAACAACCAGTACTACCTATCTGTTTGTAGTCCTGAGTGGAATTTGCACAATCACTGCCTGCCCTGGCAACTTCCTGAGCACGAGTAGAGGGGATGGGGGTTGTAAAAGATGTTCTTTACCAGACTCCTACTTCAAGAAGGTTTGATGACTGATGTGAAAGTTAAGTGTGAGTGAAGTGTAAAGTGGCCGGCTGGAGGCTTGGAAGGTGCTGCCTGTTTTCAGCCTCAGCCCATCCGTGAGGCGGCAGTGGTGCTACACAGTGCAGGAGCCTCCAAGAATGGTGGTGAAGGGTCCTGTGTGCATGTATCTACATGTTAATAGAGCACTGCATGAGATCATTCCCTTTTGTGACTGACAAGCTGTGAGATTCCCTCTGCTGCTTCTCACTGTCGGGCACATGGGCACATAATTGGTCAAATCCTAAGTATGAAGAACTCTTCCTTTCTGTTACTTCCCCTCCTACCCTTAGTGACTTGAACGTGTGAGAGCACATGAGACAGTGGTAACTGCACACCCTGCTGGTAGTTATACTGAGCCAGGTGGTAAACCTTGAACCTCATCAGAAACCTGAAATGCAGGAACACTTCAGTGGCTTTTATGCCCTGTACTCCTGCCTGGTCCAGTTACAAAGGAAGAACTAGGGAATTTATTCCCGTGTGCCAGTGTTTTATGTCCACTGATGTAATTTTTTTAGGTCTAAAGCAGTGTTAGCTTTTGTTTTGGGGAAGTTCCTCCATTCACTTTACTTTGTAGAGAATGCTCTTTGTTGTTGTGGCGGATTGAAAAGTACAGGCTTTTTGGCTTGTGAATTAGCCTGGGCTCCTTTGAGTTTCAGAAATAGACAATCTAAACTGCACCAACCTTTGGTGCTGCAGCTCCCAAAACTTCTGCACATGTGAGCTGGGGAGAGTGAGTTTTGTGGTGCAAGTTTTATTTATTGCTTCTTTTGTCAGGTCTCTTATACCTGGGGGATGGGAAAGACAGGAGTGCTGTTTCATTGTCTCCTGAAAGCTGTATCACATAGGCAGGCACAAGACTAAGGATATCTGATCCTTACCATCCTTCACCCTTTTGCCCTCTTCAAAACCATTTTGTTTCTGAAGTGGTTTTATTGTGTTTCTTAATAGCTATAGCAAGTCAAGAAAAACAAATGTGTGGGCTTGAAGTTTAGGTATATTAGCCCTGGGGTTATGTGCTTCTAATCAACAACAAATGGCCACTGTATAGACTAAATGTGAAGTAAATCAACTAAAAGATCTGGATACAGGTGTTTAATCACATACCTGCATCATGACAGCAATTCAACACTAATGATCCTATCAGATACCCACTTCCAAAGCCATCTTAGCTTGATGCCAGAGAAGGTGGTGTGATCCCTTGTATATGTGACAGGATGCAGTCAGATTCCTCTCAGAATGACCTCAGGTACTGGCAATACCATATTAGTGAACATGCATTGGCTTTGCTTGCCTTCTGCAGCTGTGGCGTAAGAACACAACTGGTTAACATATTGAGGCAGTCAGTATTTGAATCGTAAGGTCACAAGAGAAATAATCTGGTTATTTATGTTTTGGAAACTTCACATTTCCATTCTTCCTGTGTGAGTATTCCCCCTGCACTGTTTAAGCAGAACTGGAGTTTTGGAGCATGGCATAGGTTTGAGTATTGTGTTTATGTGTCTATATAAAATATTTATGTGAGAAGGTGTATTATATATTTCTATTAAAAACTGGTTGTCAAAATGAGCCATGTCATCTCTGCAGCGTTTCATTAAAAACCCCAACCCCCCAAACCAATCAACCCATGAGGAGTGGGATGGAATAGAGTGTCCCAAGAGGAAAGAAAAGGAAGTCTCCCAAGAGAACAGAGCTATTGGATGAGTTCAGAGCACATACATGGCAATGCATATTCTCTTTTTTATGAGGTATGATATATACTGGCTGTGTTAGTGTAATCTAAGTCATCTTTACTTAAATGGAAAGAATACATAACAGTGGGGAATCTTGTCTTTTCCACAGCTTCCTCTGCCTGCCTGCTGTGTGTAAAGCCCAATACTAGCTGGTAAAATACCCACCTTCAGGACAGTGGGGTTTGAGCACTCTATGGGGAGACTGTTTTTAATCTCCTGCCAACCTGCTTTGCTACTCAGGCAGTCTGATCTCAGCAGGGGACAGGACATTGTGCCTGGGGCATAATGCTCTGCTGCAAGGTGATGCTGGACTGCTGGGCTCTCCTCTTGCTGCCACAGTGTGGTCCTGGGATTCATTATCAGGTTGTGCTAAGGAAAGCACTGCTGTTGTTGATACCGAGATGTACATCTGTAACCCCTTCTCTTTTCAGATATTGCCTAAGTGATACATTCTTATATGGAGTTATCTGTGTGTAACTGTCCTACCAGACAGTCCTGGTGCACACCCTTAGGCCAGCCCGACCTGAATTGCTTGTGCAGGTACTTGATACTATGTTATGCTGGTGATAGTTCCCACTCCTGCATGCAAGGCTCCCCAGAGCTCTCCTGCTGCCTTGGAGAACCACCTCCAGTGTAGAAGATGTTGCTGCTTGTGCTGCTGAGAGTAGCCCTAGCTATGAGGTGAGATAGCAGACAAGCTCCTTATGCTCTTGGGTAGTGGAGGGTGCGAAGAGAGAAAAAGAACAGTTTAAAGGCACTGTCCTTGTAATAAAACACTGAGATAAGGGTCCTCTTTACATATAAAAACTGGGCCAAAGCTTTGCTTGCTTTTTTAGTGTATTATGTGCCATAATCACTGACATCACAATTGCACAGAAATTATTCCTCCTCTCGTGCACACACGTACTTTTACAAACTCAGTGTGGACCTCCTGAATCCCTTCTGGCATTGCTTCTGCACTCAATGTACTGAGCTTGTTTTCCACTTTCCACTGTCTTCATTTCCAATTCGATCCACTATAAAATACTTCGGGAGATTTTGCTGTAGTGCATTAAGGATTTTTTAGTAAAAATGACAAAAAAAAACTAACCCAAAAGGAGGTTAAATGAGACCTCCACAACTTCTGTATCAGGTGTTAGGCAATTCTGGCTTTGTAGAACAAGAAGTGAATAGTGACAGGAGGGACATGGTCTAAAATACAGGATCAGGTAGGTACATTTCCACCTGAATAACATGTCCATTAATGGCAGAGGTGTATTTTAAAGTATCTCAGCACACAGTTATAAAATAACCCACACTTTCAGGTTGCTTAAGGAAATTATGTGAAATACTTTAGTGTCAGGCTTTAGCATGACTTTTCCAAGCCCTCTCATGGGCTCTGGAGCTCATGGTCTGCCAGAAAGGGCCAAAACTAACAAGAAGAAATAAGTGAAGTATTAGATATTCCAGAGGAGTGTGGAATGCTTGCCAGTAGCACTCAGAGAGTGGTTGATGTTGGAAAGGACCATGGGGTTACATAGTCCAACCTCCCTGCTCAGGCAGCTGCTTTGATAACATATTTAGTGCAATATTTGTTACTGAGCTTCCATCAATATGTTCAAATACACTTTGAATGCAGATGGCTTTTGATGACGCAGAGGAGCTCTCCAGACTAAATCCACTGCACACAGTATGGTAACATCACCACATCTCCCCTTCTCTCCACAAGCTAACAGTCACAGCATATCTGTTAGATGTGTTGGACATAGCCTCATCGTGTCAGCTGTCGCTATCCCGAGCAACACAAGTCTATAATGTGTTAGGAACCCGTGTAACAGTCAATGATCTTGCTGAGAGCTCCCGGCCGTTTGCTGAGTTTCATTTTACTCATCTTTGTCCCCACCATGTGGCAAACGTTTGAATTACTGTCGTAAAATGTATCCCAAAACTCTTCTGGTGATCCCGCTAATGAAGATCATCAAACAGGCACACAGAAGACTGTGAGAACCAGCTCCTGACATGCAGGTTGTGCTTTTGGGGGAATGTTGGAAAGTGGCTGCTCACCAAAACGGGACAAGGTTGGGAACATTGGGGCTGTTCAGCCTGGAGAAGAGAAGCTGCGTGGAGACCTCAGAGCAGCTTCCAGTGTCTGAAGGGGCTACAAGGATGCTGGAGAGGGGCTCTTCATCAGGGACTGCAGTGATAGGACAAGGGGTGATGGGTTCAAACTGAAACAGGGGAAGTTCAGGTTAGATCTAAGGCAGAAGCTGTTCCCTGTGAGGGTGCTGAGGCGCTGGCACAGGGTGCCCAGAGAAGCTGTGGCTGCCCCATCCCTGGCAGTGTTCAAGGCCAGGTTGGACACAGGGGCTTGGAGCAACCTGGTCTGGTGTGAGGTGTCCCTGCCCATGGCAGGGGGTTGGAACTGGATGAGCTTTGAGGTCCTCTCCAACACAAACCAGTCTGGGATCTCCACTCAGCTTCTCTTCTCCAGGCTGAACAGCCCCAATGTTCTCAGCCTGTCTCCATACAGGAGCTGCTCCAGCCCCTGAGCATCCATGTGGATGCAGGACCGGGATCCGCCGCTAGGCGGCTCCTGCCCTATCAACACCCCGCCCCTCCCGCGGCTCCTGATTGGCTGACGGCGCTATATATAGACGTCACACGCAGGCGCCTTCCCTTTTCGCTCCGCGCTGTCGGAGGCCTCCATACGGCGTTGTCAGTGTGAGTGCGGGCCGGGGCTCGGGGCTCTGTGCGGGCTGCGGACCGTGTCCGGTTGTCCCGGAGCACCTCTCCCGTATCCCGGAGCCTCCTCCCGCACACCTCATGGTGCCGGCGGGCGGCCCGGGCCCGGCGGCGGCTCGGGCCGAGGCTTGCGGGAGGCGGGCGGCGCGGCCAAGATGGCGGCGGTGCCTGAGGGGCTTCGCGTGTGTGTGTCCATGCAGGTTCCCTGTCGTCGCTTCCTAAGGGAAACCCCACAATGTCCGGAGGTCTCGATGTCCTGCAGATGAAGGAGGAGGATGTCCTCAAGTTCCTCGCTGCCGGGACCCACCTGGGAGGCACCAACCTCGACTTCCAGATGGAGCAGTACATCTACAAGAGGAAAAGCGATGGTAACGCCGGGGGCAGCTGGGGCGCTGTGGGCACAGCGGGGGAAGGAGCAAGGTGTGGATGGTTGAGCTCTTTAGCGGTGTTTCCATGGCCTGAAAGGCACAGACGTTTGTTACCGATAGAATCAGTTTATTTGGAGAAGTAGAATGAAACACGTATTTCATAACTTGATTAATTTGGGCACTTATGATAGTTCTTAACTATAGTAACAGAACAGTTTTAACGTCTCAGTAGTGATTTCTGCTACTTGTTTATAGTGTTCCAGTCTGAGCTACACCTATTAAAAGGCTGAAGTTCATCTCAGACCTTGGTTCATGTTAATAGATGTTTGAAGTGTTGCATCCATGATGTTCATAGGTTGCCTCCTATATAAATAGCTTTCCAGTAGCAGAATTTTGCAGTAACCACAGCCATGCAACAAGATCAACAGCAGGAGAGTGCTGTCCTGTTCTAGGGTGTATCAGCTGGTTGCTCTAAAGCCTTTTGTCACCAATAGGTATTTACATCATCAACTTGAAGAGGACCTGGGAGAAGCTCCTCCTGGCAGCCCGTGCCATTGTTGCCATTGAGAACCCAGCTGATGTGAGCGTCATTTCCTCTAGGAATACCGGCCAGGTATGGATGTGTGTTGGTCATGAAGCCTGTAGTCTTGGCCCCAGGACTCTTGGCTGCATCATTCCCTGCCGGTGGCAGTTTAATGGTGAAAGTAGTACAGATTCTGGCTCTGGAAATGCCTTTTTTTGTCAGCATGTTTCTTGTGTTGCACTTGCAGTTTGGATCAGTTGAAATCCACACCTCATTTCTGTAGTTTTAGGGTGTTTGGTATCTTTGTTCATATTCTCCTCTGGGTACTTCCTATTGGTGTATTGGTGGTCAGGCCCCTGGTGCTCCTGTTACCTCTATAATTCCGGGAGTCATTGGCACTGCTTTTTGGCGACAACAAGTGCTTGATACCTATTTTTCCAAGGAAATCATTTGCTCTGTTCCTGAGCAAAGTGTAGTAACTGTGCTTTTAGTTTCATCTCTAGATTCCTAGCAAACAAGTGGGACACAGTGTTTAACTAATATGCAATTGGCCACTGAAGTTTAGCTGCAAACCGAGTTTCTTTGGATCAGTGTAGGTGGTGCCACAGATATTCAGGGAGATTGTGGATGACATGGGGTGGGTTTACAAAGGAAAAGCTTGGGTTCCTGTGGGATTGACCTGCACACTGTTAAAGCTTGATGCTGAGGTCAGTTTCTGGCCGATGAGCCCTCAAGTGTCGGAAGTGTGCTACAGCAAACTGCATGGCAGGGTGTTCGCTAACGCCAGGAGAGGGGCTCCCTCTATGAGTGGAGTTTGATAGTAGGCCCTGCCACATGCCTGAGGAGATGGTGCAGGTGAGTAAGAACTGCAGATTGAATGAACACAGCAGTAGTTTGTGTGTATTTACTACTGAGTTTTCCCTGTGGTTGCACTGCTAGATAATGGAAACATGTAGAAATAGTGGAAGAAAATTAGCTTTAACTTCCTTCATAAGCTGTTTTCACCCCTTTTCATGTTTTCATTATGAAACTATGGAGTAGACCATTCAGACTTAAAAAAACCACAGGGTTTCCTATCCTGAATTCCTGCTTTGCTGGCAGATAATGATCTTTACAACTCCTGGTGCTGGCATAGCTATTTTCAGAAGCATTTCTGTTTTGTCCCATTCTGAGTGCAGAGCTGATGCTGAGCCCTGATTTTAGCCAGGACTCGAAACAAACAATTCAGCTTAATTCTGTGCATGCTCACACTTGGCTGGATGGTTTGAAACCCAGTTTTCCTGCTTCACTCTGACTCTGGTCCATTTTGCAGCGTGCTGTTCTCAAGTTTGCTGCTGCCACCGGGGCTACTCCTATCGCTGGACGTTTCACCCCTGGCACCTTCACAAACCAGATCCAAGCAGCTTTCCGTGAGCCACGACTCCTGGTTGTCACAGACCCCCGGGCTGACCATCAGCCCCTGACAGAGGCATCTTATGTCAACATCCCCACCATTGCTCTGTGCAACACCGACTCCCCACTGCGCTACGTGGACATTGCTATCCCCTGCAACAACAAGGTAGAGGCTTTGTGAGGGTTGCCTTGTATCTCACTAGTTAAGGCCTCTTGCAAGCGAGCAGGAGGGAGGGGATGAGGACTGCACACAGTTGGAGCTTGGAGCTGAGGCCTCTTTCTGGCCAAGGAACTCTCAAGTGTAGGACGTGTGCTATAGTAGGCTGGCAAGACTTCACTGACACCCGGAGGGTCTTTGTGGCCCAATGAATGGAGTTTGGTAATCATCCTTGCCACAGTCCATGAATATGGATGAATGCTCCATCCCTGGCTGTGTTCAAGGCCAGCTGGACAGAGCCTTGGGTGACATGGTCTAGTGTGAGGTGTCCCTGCCCATGGCATAGGGGTTGAAATTGGATGGTCTTAAGGTCCTTTCCAACCCGAGCCATTCTGTGATAGAGACGTGCTGAAGAAACTGCTCAGAAACATGACCTTGCCAGAAACCACCTGAAAGTCTAGGAAGATGGGAAACTTACCTTTGATCTCCATCTAGATGTCATTCACTACAACTTATGTAAGCCAGTTCTGAGCATGTGTGTGAGATTTGCTCACTCAGCTGAGTTTTCTATTCATTTTAGCATGTGATGAGCATAATCCCTGTCTTTCGGGTAAGATTCATGTGGGGTAGCGAGCAGTAGGAACTCCATAGCGGGAGAATTGCTTCAGGCAATGTTGGATACAGCAAATTCAGATGCTGATGATTTGAACTGTGCTTTGATTCCTGCAGAGACCTGAAAATGTCCTTGGAAACTTAGCAAGTTTCCTTTTCCTGAGTCCCCATTTCTTAGGTCTGGGCATTAGCAAGTAATGTCTTTCTCTTGCCAAGTAATACCCTTGGGTTGGATGCACAAAAGTCTTGCTCATTCAAAGAAGAAGAGGTGTTAGCTTTGCAGCAGATCTTTTACACCCTGTTCTGTTCCAGGGAGCCCACTCTGTGGGTCTGATGTGGTGGATGCTGGCTCGGGAGGTCCTGCGCATGCGTGGCACCATCTCCCGTGAGCACCCATGGGAAGTCATGCCTGACTTGTACTTCTACAGGGATCCTGAGGAGGTAGGAGATGTGTCTGAGGTGCCTTGCTTGCATGGTGCTCCTGCCCCATGTCTGTGCCTGCTGTTCGAGACAGGCTTTACCAGTATAATCACTGCACTTCATGTTTGAAGGTGATGGTTGGTTCACTGAGGTGCCTGTTGTCTGGTCCATGAGGGTGGTGAGGTGTTTCTGGGGGCTTAGGCTGTGTGCTCTTCCATTGCAGATTGAAAAGGAGGAGCAGGCTGCTGCTGAGAAAGCAGTTACAAAGGAGGAGTTCCAGACGGAATGGACGGCCCCAGCTCCTGAATTCACTGCTCCTCCTCAGCCTGAGGTTGCAGATTGGTCTGAGGGAGTGCAGGTCCCATCTGTGCCCATCCAGCAGTTCCCCACAGGTCGGTTTGGGGGGTGGCTGTGGGAAGCAGGGGGGCTGTTGCAGCGGGTAGGAAGAGCTGTGCTGTACTAATTGTTCCCTTTGTAATTGCAGAGGACTGGAGTGCCCAGCCTGCCACTGAGGACTGGTCAGCAGCTCCCACAGCTCAGGCAACTGAGTGGGTTGGCACTGCCACGGAGTGGTCCTAACTTCAGTCCTGCTGTACTGCAAGGGAAATAAAGACTGGTTTAACACACACCACAGACTGCTGTCTTGAACTGGCTGGTGGGTGCAACACATGGCTAGTGTGGGGCCTGGTCTATGGCTAAGGGTGGTGGAGGGTCTGTACCTGCCATTTCACACTGGTGGTGCTGGGGCCTGTGGCTTGTCCCCGAAGAGGTGATTCACTGCACCTCTCCCAGCTTCCACCAGGCTGCAGGGCATCCTGTGGCCCACTGAGGGTGAGTGGATGGAATAGGGAGGAGAGCCTTGGATTGGGCACTGCTCCCCTGATGGAGCTGCAGTTCTAGCACCGGTGTCAGATTCCTCCCTCCAAAAGTGCTGCAGTAATCCTCAGAAAAAAATACCAAAGCCAAACCAAACACCTTTTCCTCCCTTAATTCATTCATTTTAGTTACTTTGGGTGTGTATATTTCTGTGATTAATAGCTACGATGGAAGGTAAGCCCTTTACCAGGAGACAGCTTTTATCTGAGACGCACATGAGCACTTTACTATTTGGCCCTAAAAGGGCCCTTCCCATTCTGTTTGCCAGAAACACAAATGCCCCCCATGTGCTGGGCTGCATCTCCAGCAGCATGAGCAAGAGGTCAAGGGAGGTGATCCTGCTCCTCTGCTCTGCTCTCATGAGACCCCACTTGCAGCTCTGGTGTCCTCAGCATCAGAAGGACATGGAGCTGTTGGAGCAAGTCCAGAGGAGGCCACGAGGATGCTCAGGGGCTGCAGCACCTCCTGTATGGAGACAGGCTGAGAACATTGGGGCTGTTCAGCCTGGAGAAGAGAAGCTGTGTGGAGACCTCAGCAGCTTCCAGTGTCTGAAGGGGGCTACAAGGATGCTGGAGAGGGGCTCTTCATCAGGGACTGTAGTGATAGGACAAGGGGTGATGGGTTCAGACTGAAACAGGGGAAGTTCAGGTTAGATCTAAGGCAGGAGCTCTTCCCTGTGAGGGTGCTGAGGTGCTGGCACAGGGTGCCCAGAGAAGCTGTGGCTGCCCCATCCCTGGCAGTGTTCAAGGCCAGGTTGGATGGGGTTTGGCTTGCCAGTATGCTATGATGTGATCCGTAGGTCCCACATACACTCGTGCTTCCTAATTCCCTCTAATCTGTGTGCCCACATTCACAGATGTTCCTTTTCCTCTCCAGTCATTTCTTTGCTCAAACAATCACCTGGTATTTTTAGTACCCAAGTATTGTAGGATTACTGCAAGGCTCTTTCTTTTCGAGGAAGCAAGGGGCTTTATGCACAGCTAAAGACTCAGCTCTGCTTCGTGTTCCACTCTTCCCATCTGCAGGCTGGTAACACTGAGCTACCTTTATGCTAGTCTACTCAGAGAGGTGATGGATGCCCCAACCCTGGGGACATCCCAGGCCAGGCTGGATGTGGTTCTGGCCAACCTGATCTGGTTGTAGATGTCCAGGGGGTTGGACTGGATGAGCTTTAAAGGTCCCTTCCAACCCAAAGCATTCTATGGTTCAACATTTGCCTTTTGGGTCCGAGCTAGGTGAGGATGACCCTACCTGCCTTCGCTGCTCTCCAACACAGGCATGTTAACAAACACGGGCTCACGGGGGCAGACAACCCTCGGAGCATCGCTCCCACCTGGCCGGTAGCAGGAGGATGATGATGGTGCTGGGCTGCACTGCTGCCAAGTGCCGGGGTGAGGATCGTTCCCAAGGTCCCAGCAGATGGGGCTGTTATTCCTGGTTTGTCTGCTTTCCGCTGCTGCTGGTATCCAGGGAGCAGGATAACGGGGAAGAACGGCCCAAAGCTGCTTTGTAAGCACACCTGAGCCTTTTGAGGTGATTCCCTGCCCTCCTAAACATCCCAGCTGCTATTTAGTGCTGCAGGAGAGGCTTCACACCACTGCAAATCCCCTGGCTGGGGGGCCTGATGCATCTTCAGTGCCTGCCTCCATCTCTTGCAGTGGGAGCAGAGCTGATCCCACTGAGGCTTGCTGTGCCTCTTGCCTGGCTTTACACTCCCCTGCAGCAGGATGGTGCCACCCCCTCACAGGCATCCAAATACACTGTTTGTAACAAAAACCCCAGCCCTGTGTTGTTCTCTATGGGTCTGGGTGTTAAACTTGCCTCCATGCTCAGCTGCTTTTAATTTCCCTAATGGAACAAGTGGGATGCAGCTGGCTTTCAGGGCAGAGAAATACAGCACTCCCAGATGGAGATGCTCATCCATCCTGCTTGCCTTATTGCTTCCAGCATTTCTAGAGTGGCTTGTCCCTGGTACCCCCAAAGCTCACAGGTACCCAACTCATTGCACACATTGGCTTTGCTTATATAGGGAAACAATAAGCAGCATGTGTAGAAAGGGAACTGGAGCATGCACCATTTCCTTCACTTGTTATTTTGCTGTTAGAGGCTCTAACCTGAGAGGCAAGATCACCCTCAGGACCAAGCCACCTGTGCTTTTGAAGGCTCCTTTGTGCCACAGCCTGCTCCCAGCTGGGTAAGGCTTTATGAGCCCCAGGGGCGAGGGGCTGGAGCATCTCCTCCCCCTTGCTCATAAGGAGTGGGGTAGGAGGAGTGAGGAGGTTGTTGGCTTGGTGGGGCAAACCCCCTTTGACTGCTGCAGGCAGCTGATGTTCTCCATTGGCAGCTTTGAGAAAGCAGCACATTTGTGGTTGTGTTCCCAAAGGAGAACTGGGATTTCTGGAGCCACACCTCAAGGAGAGAAGCAGGAACTCCATTGGAATATCACATCTGAGGCCTGTGCTATGGAATCCTGCAGGTTCCTGATGCTGCAAGTTACCAGTGCTGCGTGGTACCCAGGTGGGACAGCTCTGCTGTGCTCTCAGGTTGGCCTGTGCTGGTTCTGTTCCCTGGGATCTGGAGGTTGCTCTGTTAAGTAAGTGCCAACCTTTTGTGTTATATTGAATCTCCCACTGTTGCAAGGCTATGGATTGACCTTCCCCCCTTGTGTCCATTGGGGGACAGAGCATCTCTTGGCTGGCTGTGGCTTGGGAATAGACTTGGTGTGCACATGTGAGCTCCTGTGCTTCCCGGGACACAAGGGCTGCTGTAAGGTCCTGCTGTCTTCTGGGACTGTGGCTTTGTGATTAGAGGCTCTTGGGGCTCTCCTGCTAATAAGAGCAATGAGTGCTCCCCATGGGGCAGTGTGAACTGGAGGGGGACAGGGGAGGGATTAGGCACAGAGCAGCCTCCTCTTTCCTTGCTGAGGCTTGGGGTGGGTTTAGCTATTGTGGTGTGTGCTCAAGCAGTGCATTGTTTCACCCTCCTCTGTCTGCCCCTGAGCCCCATTACCTGATCTAAATGGGTCTGATCATAACCTTCATATTTTGAAGCTCTTAAACATCTGCCTGGGCACTAAATTATTCACTGCTGCTGCTAACCAAAAACCCCCAAACCAACCCAAAAGGCCCATATATGTGTGAAATCTGTCTCAGTGAAAGGGAGGTTTGGATCTGCAGCCTTGGTTTCCCTGAGCAGCTTTGCTTTGAGGGAGGCAGAGTGGGGAACAGGAACACAACAGCTTGGGATGCTCCTGCAGCTGCTGAGCCCTGTTAGAATGGGTTACTATTACCATTCCACCTCCCACTAATGTGCTCTGCAGGCTGTGGTGCTTTGCCCTCCTCAAGCTGCCCAGGTAATGGTGCCACGCTGCTATGGTTGCTCTTATTCCATCCTCAGCTGAGCTGAGGCTGTTTTTGCCCTTCCCATATTGCCTGCAGACAGGCAGCACCAGCAGCCTGTGCAAGCATCACTGGGTTCCCATCAGAGGAGCTCTCCTCATCTCCATTCCTGCTTTAACATCCTGCCACTGTTCCCTTGCAAAGCTCCTGTGTGGCAGCGATGGGCACAGGGCTGCTGGGTTCTAACCCATCTGCAGGGCCAAACCCACTGTAAACTGGGTTTAATGATGCTCAATCCCAATGCAGTGCCCATGGGCAGGAGCTTTGGGGAGCAGAGCTGGGCTCTTGTGTCCAGCATCACCCTCCTGCCTTGGGCACCCATTTCAGACTGGGAGACAATGCCCACCACTGGTTTTACTGGTCTATATGTGGCTGAATTGAAAGGGACTGAGGGAGCTGGGTCCTGTGGTTGGAAAGGAAGGAGTGCAGCAAAGCTGAGCCTCCCTGCGTTAGCTCTGTGTTGGTATAGACCATTTAGAACACACCACTGACTTCTGATTCAGCAATGGTGAATGTCATGTTATCGAGCAGATAACGCTGCAGGCAGCATGGATTGGAACTGGTTATCACTCTTTAAAGCTTTCCAGTGAGCACTTCATTTCTGGTGTCAGGACATTGCTGCTTGGCAGAGCCGTGGTTTGGAGATGTAGGAAGGTCGGGCTTCAAAGGTCCCCATTCAACCTGCTTTGGTGGCAGCAAAAGCACCTGATATTGTTGTATAGAGGGGTCTGGGGTGCAGAGAGGTGGGCAACCTGCTGCACCCATGGTCTGATGGGGTCAAGCCAGGGGCCTGCAGGACATCAGGTTGAGTTTTAGTGGGAAAGCCACTGTGGGGATGCTGAGCAGTGTGTCTTGTGGGGTGGGATAAACTGCAAACACATGGTCTCCATCACCAGGTGTTGTCTCTGAGCCTGGGGATATGGCTGTTGGTTGTGTTCCTTGCCTGGATCTGATGGTGGAAGTGTCTCAGTGGGTGCTGGAGCCAGTGGCTCCTACCCATATGATGGCTCTTGTGGTGTGTGGAACGTCTTTGCTGCCGAGAGGTTTCTTTAGGTGAGATGTGCAGATGATACCCTCCTTGGCACCTTGAAGGAAAGCAGAAGTCCCTCCCCAGAGCTCTGGTTTCCAGTTGGTATGACTGGTCTGAGGATCCCTCTGACTGGTCTGAGGATCCCCTTCTCCCCCTGCCATGAGCATCACTGTGTGACAAAAGGGAGTGAAGGTCTCAATGAAGAGAGGAGCTGGGTTATACACAGACCTCTGTAGCTCAGAGTTTCGAGTGAGGTGCCCGTCCTATGGCTGTGAAGGTTCAAGATGTGGGATAGATGGGTTCATGTACGTGCAGGGTCAGCTACAGGAGTGGATGGAAGAGGGGTTAACGCAATAGCCTTGTCTGGAGCAAGGGAGGCTATGAGAGCAGAACGCTGTCAGCAGTGGTGGTGTGCAATGCTTGTTCCCTTTCTCTCCTGGCAGAGGTTCATACAAGCTACCTGAAAATGCAGGCTCAGCTCATTCAATGCTCTATTTTGGAAGGAACTTAGGAGTGAAAAGCTGATTTTTTCTGCTTTGGACAAGCCAAGGCCTTGGTATTATGCTTCTGAATGCAAAATCACTCTGTTCTTTGCATACACATAAGATATTGGGGCCACTTTTCTGGCTTTATGAGCAAGCCCATTTAGCAGTGCCTACTGTTTACTGTGAGCACAGAAAGCAGTTTGTCTCATACCACAGCCAAGCACAGGATGGAAGAGCAGGGTGAATGACCCTAAGAGAAGCATCCATGTCAGCATCCCTTTCCCAGCTCCATTGCAGCCACCTCCCAGGTTTTCCTTTCTACATTATTGAGATGCCTGCTCATCAGGAACATTCCTTGTGCATATAAATACATAGTATAGAGTCATGTTCTCTCCTCTTCCTATGTGTGCACACACGTATGCACATACACGTTTTCATCCCCTATTTCCTTGCAGAGGTGAGTGCGATCTGAAGCCACATCTCCCCTTCCCAAATCATGTTTTAATGTGAGACGAGGCACTGAGAGGAGGGAAATCCTATTCCTCATTATGCAGCCATTCCCTAGGGTACCAGTCTGCAGGGCAGGCTGGCCGGGTGAAATCAGGGCACTGTGTCACTTCTGTGACATCCTTATGGATGAGCAAGTTGGCAAAGCTTTATCCTAACATTCTGACCTATGTTTTCTATGGACATGGGTGCAGAGGAATGGGGCCAACAGCTTCTTTCTCCCTAAAAAAGCCACCTCCTGTTTGACTTGTATCCGGTTCAGTGGCTGGGTGTCTGCAGACAGAGATGCAGGGGAGGCAGCAAAACTGCTGCATCAGCAGCTCTTACAGCAAAGAGGCAAGAGAGGAACTTCTCTGTGAGACCCAGCTCAGAGAAATGCCCTCTTAGTTCCTATGGGGAATCAGATGTCTCAATACCTTTGTGGGTTTGGACCTGAAAAGCACAATCCTTTTCCCAAGCTGCCTTAGGGTCCTAACCGGACCCCTTTACCCAGCTCCTCAAAGGTGGGTATTCCCAGACTGAAGGTCAAATACTCTGGCAAGCCATAGAGGAGAATTGTGTTACTGAGCTTCCTGTCCTGAGCATATATGACAAGGTTTGTGGTGTTTAATGGGCAAATTCAAGGTGAGAGCATTGAATCCCATCTCTCCCAGCTGCAATGGGATTGCTGCTGGCTATACTGAGGGATTTGGTTTGCTGCAGAACGTGAGTTTATTTGTTATGGAAAGGTTGATGGAGTAAAACACATAGGAACCCATTCTATGATTCTACAGGTAATCTAAGCTGTCCTGGATGAGTTTGTGTCAACAACAGGAAGAGACTGTAGCTGTAAGAGCACAGAAGTCCTGCATGGAGTCCTGGGAAGTTCTGTAGACCTGGAAGATGTGATCCTTAAATTGTACCAGAAACTTCTAGCTAGTTATAGTCAGAAACTAGCCCAAAGCTCTTCTAGGCTCTTAGTTATGCTGGGTGATGTTACTAGGCTGGGAGGATCCCATCAATGCACGTCAGTATCTCAAAGGTGGGTACCAGGAGGATGGTGCCAGACTCTTCCCAGTGGTGCCCAGGATGAGGAGCAATGGCCATAAACTAACACACAACAAGTGTCACCTCAGCATGAGGAAGAACTTCTTTACACTGAGGGTGTCAGAGCACTGAACAGGCTGTGCAGGGGGGTATGGGGTCTCCCTCTCTGGATACATCCCAAACCCTCCTGGACATGTTCCTGTGTGACCTGCCCTGGTTGGCCCTGCCTTGGCAGGGGTTGGACTGGGTGATCTCCAGAGGTCCCTTCCAACCCTAATGACTGTGATTCTCTATCTAAGGACTGAAATAATGGTGCAAGCTGTCAATGGACGATGAAAGGAGGAGCAAAGAGGAGCCTGTGGAAAGCAGGGGTGAGGTACACAGTGGGCTTGGGACAAAAAGATGGGAGTTTGGAGGTGGTAGACTGGAGGAAAGCTGTCATGACAACACCTCCTCCTGTGCTGGTCTAACAGGGGGTCTCTGCTCCTAATAGTGGCTGCCATGCAGCTAGACACAGACACTCATATACACTTAACTGCTTAGGTAGAGGGAGAGCAGAAGAACCCAGCACCCTTTGTTGAGATGACACATGAACTCACACTACTTTTATTAACTGAAGAAGCCTTTGAAAGCACTAGCAAGGGCTTGCACCACCAAGTGAACTCACTGTGCTGCTGTCAGGGGCCACAGGGCTGTGTCTGGTATGTAGTAGTTCAGCAATGCCACAGCTGATTTTCATCCTCACCTCTTCCCGTTTCCTCCGTGCTCAAAACCAGCACAGCCATTGAGGGTTACAACTCCAAAGTGATGGTAAGCTTCCAAACAGAGCTAGTGTTAGATAGAAACAGATGGTCACGAGTGGATGACCAACATACAGTAATCATCTCCTACTAAATCTACAGCAGTTCATACAGCACCTCTGCTTCCATGCCAAACAGGAGGAGCATCACTGAGCGTAGTGAGCAGCATATGGGTATCGTGGCTGCCCTCTCCCCCTCATAGGCACTGGTCCCAATGGGTACCCCCTTGGCCTGTACTGGCCAGGGTAAGGTGCACGGACCCCCAGTGTCAGCGGCTGTGTCACCAGCATGTGTGGTGGTGGGATGAAGGCTGCTCCTCTCCCACCAGGCATGGGGCTGCCATCCAGGGCTCCTGCTTTGCCTTGTGTCCCGATGGGGCTGTTTCCATGAGGAGGTTCTCTTCTGTCATCTAGAGGGAAGATTATGGATGTTATATACTCGAGGGTGAGCACTGCCTTTCTTCCTCTCCCCAGTGTTTATCCTATGGGCAATAACTCCAGTGTCTGGGAATTAGTGTTTGAGTGAAAAGGCCATAACTAAGGCTGTTAACCCCTGGCCAACAGCCAGTATGTGTCTGTGCTGCCCGAGCCCTCTCTGCAGGTTCTTACTGATGCATTTATAAGAGGTGACAGTCCTACCAGCCCTGCTGGCACACCTCTAGCCACATGGTGATCATGGGTAACTGATGGGTTTAGTCTTCTTTTCCAATGCACCCACAAGGCTGCCAGCACTGTTTCCATTTACATGAGTACCCTGGGTCTTTGAGGGGAATCTGTATTGGATCAGCCTGAATTTGCTTGTCTTGGCCTGTGCAAGAAACAGCACTTCTAAATGTGAGAGGGCTGCAATGACATTAGTCTGCTTTTCTTGGCACTGCATCTCACAGATGAGAGCAGGAGGCCCTGGGTCAGGAAATGGCTGGTTCAGACCATACCTGGACCCCTGCATCCTTCTGCCCAGCCACAGACCCCTGCAGCACAGCTTACAGCGTTTATTTACCCTAAGACCAACACAGTCCTATAAGAAGCTTCCACCTCATTCCTAATGGATGCTTCAATGAAAACCTCCATTGGGAGAAAAGTCAGTGTCTGAATCAGCTCATCAGCCCAGAAACAATGCTGGAATTCCAGTAGTGTTCCTAGAATGAATTGCTGGTTCCCTGACTGGCATGGTTAATAGCTGGGATATGAATCAGAACTTCGGATTACAGTTCCCACACCATGATAAGGTTATGTGAGAGATAATCCGGTCTAAAAACTTCCCTTTCCTCCATGGGCTCTATAAGGGGACAAAATCTGTGCTAATTATACTTATCCCATCCCTTACATATGTGTGTCACTCCAGTTTCTCCATCCTTAGCCAATCTGGTGTCAAAAGGAGCATTTTCAGGTGTGTTGGGATGTGTGTGTGTTTAGTTTTTACCTTCTCCTTGCTTGGGGTGACTTTCATTCTTTGTGCTTGGTGTAAATAGATCCTCCAGGTCTTGCATCATGGGATTAGTGCTGGCTTTGTTGTTTCTCTTGTTCTTCTCTTCCTCACGTTGCTGCAGCAATAAAAACCATTGGGTTTAGTTTGAAACTGCAGACACAGCCTGTGACACGGTGGCCTAACATCAGGGCTGGCCTGGCTAAGTGTGTGCTGCCATGAATGCAATCCCTTTGCCAAGGTCAAGGTGCTGACTCTTGGTCTGGGCTCCAAGGGGTTTAGGGAAAGAAAGCAGGACCAGGCAGGGCTGAGAGCTTGGGAAGCAATGGCTCTGCTGCTGTTGGGGCAGAGCACTTGCTGGCAATGGGATGGAGGGGTGCCAGGCTCTGTGTATATGCTTCTGGAACTGCCAGTCTGCTCTCCCTGGGGTTTAGGTCCGGTTTAAATGTGTACCTATTGGGAGGGACTGATAAACACCAGAGGAAGGCACAGCAGCATGGGGATAGGCTGTAGGGATGGCTCTGGTTTTACTTGTCTACCTTTAGGTCTTCAAAGACTTCCTTTTGGGTGGCAGGGGAGGAAAGTACCCCAGGGGCTGTTTCTGCTCAGGGCACACTAAGGGTTCTGTATGGGGAAGGGAGAAGCTGCCCTCTCTTGCAGTGAGAAAGTGTGGATGGGATTCACTCCATCTCCATCTCCCCTCCCAGAGGTGTGCTCTGCCAATGGAGGAAGCTGTGTGCTGGGGCCATGGAATGCAAAGTGGTGGTTGTGGCCTTGCTACAGCCATTTGGCAAAGCTGCCAGCCTTTGGGGGCAGCTGCAGCAGAGCTCTCTGAGCTCAGCAGGTCATCACATAGGGGTCTGTGGTGGGCACCAACTGCTGACAACCCCTGCCATGACTGGGCAGCTTGTATCCCTCGTCCCTAAGCAGGGGGACTGTGCTGTTCCTTTGGGCAATACCAAGACCTGCTTTGTGACCCCTGCTTGAGGGCTTGAGCTCCCTTAAACCCTGATCACAACAGGTTTGTGCAGCATGAGATGGACTACATGCTTGTAAGTCCAAGTGTGCTGTGGCGCGTGTTCAGCTCCTGCAGTACTTGAGGATGCCTTGTGCACCAAGCCCCTATTCTAAGCCAAGTGCATGAGCACGTGAACTATTCAGATACTGATAGTTCTGAATTCGAGCATTCGGATGTAATTTATGGAGCCTCATTTCTCAGTGCTGACATCCTCACTTTTAATGTTGCACTGATCTCTGCTTCCTGTAATGTGTTGCTCTGCTCCCAAGGAACAAGGGACAGGACAAGAGGAAACGGCCTCAAGCTGCCCCAGGGCAGGTTTAGATGGAGCTGAGGAACAATTCCTTGCCCAGAGGGTGCTCAGGCATTGGAACAGGCTGCCCAGGGCAGGGCTGCAGGCACCGTCCCTGCAAGTGTTCACACAGCTGGAGACGAGGCCTCAGTGCCATGGGTTAGTGGTGGCCTTGGCAGGGCTGGGAATGGTTGGACTGGATGGGCTTGAAGGGCTTTTCCAACCTGGTTGGTTCTATGGTTCTCTATGTCATTGCTTCCCTGGCTTAGATGCTGCCCTGAATCAGTGAAGTGTCTGATACCAGGCTTTTGGTGGCATCATGTCTTTTCCTGATGCAAGATTTGGCACTTTGGACACATCTATGTAGTACAAAACAGCACAGGGTTAGAGACCCATCAGTAAAGCTCAGGGGAAAACTGGTGCTGCCAGAGCAGCACAGGCTCTGGTAGCAGGACAGCTTTGCTGTTTCTCATTGAGACACATTGTCTAAGCAGAGCTGCTCTTCTGCTGCAGGAATTCTGCTGCCAGACCTCATTCATATTAATTCAGGGTCCCTGTCTTATAGTCTTCTACTTGTATCTCAGTTCTGGATATAATGAGGTCCAAATCCTACCCTGCTAATTTGAGTCATTGCATCTGTCTGTATCTTGTCTTTCCCTTCTGTCTGGCAGAGACAGTCACCAGCCTCCGTTGTAAAGTGCTTGGAGAATTACTGGTAAAGAATGTTATTGCCATGCTGTTATTTATGGCTCTTTGCTTTTCAGCTTGTACAGACTCTGGCTGTGGTTCTGATAGCTTATCATTGTCCCTGGGAAATCTCAGGCTCCGAAACATGACTTGAACTTATTTTTGTAGGTGGAAAGTGCAGTTTAGGGGAAAACTTACTGGTTTTGGTGTACAAAATAGCAGCCTATTACAGGATGTGACCACTCTTTGCAATTAGCCATTAAATGCCATCATAGGTGACTGAACAAGCATAAGATGCCTCTTCCCCCTTGTGTTGCTAACGTGTTCAGAAGTGAAGAGCGATTCAAAAGCACATGTTGCCCATCAGACTTGAGGTACATGGTAGTTTCCCCAAGATGGCTTTGCCAGATCAGTACTTACCATTTGCATCTTCTTCTTGAGCTCTGCATTGGCTCGCTGGTATGCTTCAGCCACAGCGTTCAGGTAATAGATGGCAAGGCTACAAAAACAGATGTATTGCTGTAGTGATAGGGCCAGGGCAGAGAGAAAGTCCCATAAGGAGGGAGATTTAACTTGCTGCCTGTATTCTAACACTGAGTTTTCCCACTGGCTGTCTCCAAACTGCTTTTAAGAGGCTCAAGGCTTAGGAAGCATCCCAGGGCATGGTCAGCTATGATGGGCTGAGCCAGCAAAAGGAACACGAGCATCCTGCCCTCCTTGCCTCCACCTTGCTGGCCATGGGCTCCCTCTGCCTCCTTTGTGCCAGCCTTGGTGAAACCAGGCACCAGCCTTGAAAACCAACTCTGCTGATAAAACACATGGCTGAAAGGAAAACCCTGGCCTGGGTGACAAAGCAGGTTACAGAGGGACCTTTGGAAAAGCTAGGAAAACAGGGAAATGGTGGCAGGGAAGGGGCCTGAACCCCTCTTGAAAAGCATATTGGTCAAGGCAAAGTCCTCCTCATTTTAGGACCAGTTGCTTCCTGCATACTGGAAAGGGGCCATCAGGAAGGAGCAGAGACTGGAACTGAGGGAAAGCAGAAGCCAGGTCAGAGCAGAGCCACTGGTTTTTGTTTCAATCCCTTCTGCAGAGAAGGGCATGTCAAAAGGCAGGGGAAAACTGAG